>NW_023494799.1:18503100-19103100 GCF_904425465.1 Colossoma macropomum | reverse complement strand
TTGGTCTTTGCAGAGTGCAGTTCCCAGGAACTCCACAGGCATCACCTTGTTGAAGCTGGTGAGGGCTGACAGGGGTAGGGTGCTCCTCCCGAGGTCCAGCTGGTTAACCACCCATCTGTAAGCAGGCTCATCAGTCTTGGATGAGACCAGTGACTGTAGTGCCATCTGTAAACTTCAGGACCTTTGACAGAGATTGCCATAGAGATGCAGTCATTACTGTAGCGTGAAAAAAGCAGTGGGCAGAGCACTCATCCATGGGGGCACTAGTTCAGTTTGAGAGCATGAGAATTTTCTTGGTCCCTGCCTGTGAGGAAGTAGATGATCCACTGGCAGGTGGCACACTGTGCAGGCTCGAACTAGGGCTGAACACTTCTTTTCTTCTGTTCAGTTTGAGCTGGGTGGGACTAAATCTGGCACGGTGATGTCAGATCTGCCAATCAAAGTACTAATCAGAGTTAGCAATATGTATACACCAACTACTAGCCACAAGTTACAGATATAATGTTAGTGCTGCTGAGCATTCAAATATAGGACTCTATAAAATAAACATAGTCCCTCTTTTAACACACGCCTTTCAGGCAAGCAAAATTTTAGACATCATTATCTGGGGCTCAGCACAGATAAAAACAACAAGCCAGAAACTGTTACACTGGGTATACACTTCTCTATCTCTGTACTTCTAAACACTGCACCACCTCAAGGCTGTGCGCTGAGTCCCTTGTTATACTGGCTTCATATTCACTGTTATATAGAGGAGTCAGGACAATAACTTTACTCTTAAGTGTAAGAAAAACCAAGGAACTGTAAGAGAACCAAGGAAAGCAGACAGAAAGAGAGCAACTCCACATAATTATCAATAGTGAACTGATTGAGACCGTTAACAGTTTCAAGCTTCTTGGAATTCACAACAGTGATAACTTATCATGGTCCATTAACACTACTTGGCCAAAAAAGGACAGCAGAGGCTACACTTCCTGAGGAAACTGACAAAGGTATACCTCCTCCAACAGCGCCTTATGGATTTCTACAGATGCACCATTGAGTCCATACTCACCCACTATTTAACAGTGTTGGATCATCCTAGCTTCCAACTCCAGATATTCACATCACTTGCAACACTAAGAGACCCAAAACAACCAGGTAACAGCATTTTTACTCTTCTGCCCTATGGAAAACACTGTCAACCTCTGTATGCACATCCTACAAGACTGAGGAACAGCTTTTCTCCTAGAGCTGACATGCTCCTTAACACTGTTTTGCAGCATTCACCTCCCACAAGACTTATTTCTCATACCACATCTGACTCAAAGTAACTGACTTACTGTTTCCCATGTGCCAGTAAGAACAGTCCTCCAATTTCAGATAAGACTTTCTATTTAGTATAATATAATGTGCTGTCTTGCACAGTTTGTTATCTCTACAATTCAACAGGACTGTGCATTATTGTTTAGCATGGTGATTACTGAAAATATCACTAATGGAAACTATTGCATGGGACCTCCTGAGTGGCGCAACCATCTAAGCCAGGGGTCGGCAATTAATTTTCCCAAGGGGCCACATGAGAAATTGGAACAGTTCTAGAGGGCCAGACTAATACACTTAACTCAGTTCTGCCCAATGCATATATACACTATACACACACACACACACACACACACACATATACATTATATATATATTATATATATATATATATATCTATAACTACATATATACATACATATATATACATATATATATATATATATATATATATATATATAAAAACTAGCATAACAACCTGACATATAAAATTGTAAGTTTTTCAAAGACCAGCATCACTTTAACTTAGTAAAGAACAGTAAATGAAACATTACAATGATGCAATGAAAATGTGGAGCATTATAATGCTGGAGATGTTATAGCACTACTTAACAAACATTTCTAAAAACAGTTTTGAAAATGTGCATCTTTTGCAGCGTTGAAAAAAAACTAGCATCACAACTTTACACAAAAAATCTAGTTTTTCAAAGACCAGCATCACATTAACTTTATACAAAAAAGCAATAAATGCACCCAGCTTTGTTTGTTTGTTCTACCTCAGTTCTTTTTTGTGGTCAATGAGAGAAATCTAGCCTGTTTTGGGCTTGAACAAGTGCACTGAAGTCAGGTTGAATATCTGAGGTGGATATGCGAAAGACAGCACACAAGTGATCTTCATTGAGAGAGGATCTGTATCTGGATTTGTTGAACTTCATCACTGAGAATGTTCGTTCACATAAGTAGGTAGATCCAAAGAGAACCAACATCCTCTGAGCATGCCTCCTTATGTGTGGAAAGTTTTCCTCTTTGAGAGAGGAATAAAACTCCAGCAATGATACTGACTTAAAATGCTCTGCCAGTAGATTGTCAGATTGCAGATCAATGAGTTCAAGCTGGACATCACTGGGTCCATTATCCACGCTGCATGTAAAGGGAGAAGAAATCATGTGCATTTCACTCTCAACTGTTTTGAAAATTCAAATCTTCTTGAAAACTCACCATGCAGTGCCCCTAACATGGATGAATACCTGTGGAGGTGATCAGCTGATAGTGTGACTTCTTTCAGTGTTGGCATGTGAGTGAGATTGTTGCCCTTCCAATTGGCTTGAAAGAAACTTCAATTTTCTCGTAAAAGCCGTCACCAAGCTGTACATTTCATGTGCAAAGAGGCCCTTGCCTTGCAGCTTGGTATTTAGTTCATTCATTAGTGTAGTCACATCAACAGCAAAAGCCAGATCTGCCATCCAGTGCGTATCTGAGAGCTCTTCGCCTTTCTTCTCACAAAACTCCTGAATCTGTGCTCTCAAGTCCCATACTCTTTTAAGCACCTTGCCAAGGCTGAGCCATCTCACAGCTGTCTGGTAGCCTATGTCACTATGTTCACTTTCATGCTCCTCCAACAGTGCAACAAACTGTCTATGATTCAGTGCTCTCGCCCTGATGAAATTAACTATCTTAGTTACAACATCGACAACATGGCTGATTTTTAGCACTTGCAAAACACCTCCTGATGAATAATGCAATGCAAAAACATCAATTTCTATTCTGGGTTAATTTCAGTCGCTTTATCTTGCATCCGCTTCAAAAGTCCAAAGATTCAAAGATTTGGACAGCCATCGGTTGTAACACTTACCAGTTTGTCCCATTTTAGTCTCTGTTTGTCCATGGATGCATTTACCTCTGTGAACAAATCACTCCCCGTCGTAGTCCCTTTTATTGACTGCATAGCTGCCAGCTCCTCCGTCATCTCAAAGTTTTTTCTTATCCCACGTACAAAGATAAGTTACTGGGCTGTATCGCAGACATCACAGCTCTCGTCCAGAGCCAAGGAAAAAAAGTTAAAATTATCTGCTTTGTTTTGCAGCTGAAGCTCCAAATTCCCCGCAATGTCCTCAACCCGTCTCATTACGGTTCGCCTGGAGAGGGACACATTTGCAAACACTTCAAATCAACGCTGCAGAGTCCACCAAACATTCTTTGACAAACTCCCCATCAGAGAATGGCTTAGTGTTTCTTGCAATTTTGTGGGATATTACAAAGCTGGTCCTGACTGCTGCATCCCTGGATGAGTGAAGCTTTATAAAAAATCCTTGCTGCCTTTTCAGTTTCGGTAGTAAATCTTCAGATGCCTGTGCCCGCTCTGCATCAGTCAAGTTCTTTTATTTCTCTGCGTGTTTACTCTCGTAATGGCGATTCAAATTGTAAGCCTTAAACATCCTTAAACAAAAATCTGTTCTCCACAAACTAAGCACACAGCTTTACCTTTGACTTAGGTAAATAGATATTTAGAAGTCCATGTCTTGTTAAAAACTCTGCATTCTGCATCAATCTTTCTTTTTTTAACATTAGTTGACATATTTAAGAGCTAAGAGCTAACTTCTTGAAAGCTGTCCAACACATTCACTGACACATTTGAGTGAAGGTGCATAAGCGCACTGACCGGACAGACGCAAATTTAAAAACAAAAACAAAACAGTTGCCTTCAAAATAAAAGCAGTCTAGCTGTATTTCGTGCACCTATCACAGTGTAATAGGTGTCGTAATTACACATTTGCTTTTGACTTCTAATTTACCAACAATCTCACGCAGGCCGGTCAGAGATAGTCAGAGGGCCGGATGTGGCCCGCGGGCCTTACAATGCCCAGGTCTGATCTAAGCGGTGGCCCTATCACCCGGAGATAACAATTAGCCTCACACAGGCATGTTAGCTGACATAACAGAACCGTTAGTTCGTGCTCTTCTCTAAGCGCTTTGGGCTGTCCAATTATGTTGCATTAGTGGCGGTTCAAAAAGATGTGGGGGCTGGCTTCACTCTGAAGCATGACCTAGCCTTAACCCTCCTAGCACATGTCCTAATATTGCAGAGTGAGACATGGCCCTGGATCAACAGGGCAGGTGCTTAAATCGAACTTGTTCAACCAATCCTATGACATCACCACATGCGACCAGGTCTTTCTTTTTTTCTATTTTTAAACTCACTGGAGTGAAACTTCAGCTAAACTGCATCTTCTGGTAAGATATTTCTTTAAGAAGTCTCCTGTTTTACATCATACATGCTTAGTAATATAGTACTGGTTTTACTTTACACAATTAAATATTTACTGTAGGTAGCCTTAGCTTGGTTAGTTAATATCTGATAGCTATTGCACTGCTACGTAGTTAAGCTATCTGGCTCGCCTAATGGTAGGCCTGAGTACTCATTTAATGCCCTTTGTCACTGTTAAACTTTAGCTTGGAACAGTCTCTTGCAACATTTCTTCATTTTTTTTTTTTTAACTTAAAGATACAAAGTTATGGAACTGGATCTTTTAGCTTTTTTGCAGTTACCTAGAGAGCTAGCATAGTTAGACCTTTGCAGTTCAAGGAAAATCATGCCTTACATTTTCTTGGGGACGTCCTATAGAATAGCTGTGTTAAAATAAATTCACTGCTTCTACATTAACAGTAGCAGCAAAGTTTTGGAACAGATCTTTCAGGTTTCTCACTACATTTAGCTGATTTAGCTCATTGTGCGGCCCCAGAATCATCCTTCAATCTTAACCTGGGGGCATGATACAGTTGTGTTGACTCAGGGATTTGGGAGTGTCTGAGGGTATGGCTGTGGATTAGAGCTTAGAGATCTGCCCCGGGTGAGTACATGCATTTTGGTGGCTGTTGGGCAAAGGAAATAACAGGGCTTGGGAGAAGGCGAAAATGAATGGGGCTATGGGAGGAACGAGGGATGAAAAAAACGACACAGAGGAGCAAAGTCAGGCAAAGAAGTAATAGCGTTTGAGTGGTGGCGAAAATGAATGGGAGTCTAAGGGAGAAACGAGGGATGGGAAAAAAAATAAACAGATAAATGTGGGTCATAACAACATGTGCTTGGGGGCCTGCCCTGAGGCGTATGTGAAACGATGTCTTTCGGTCAAGTAGAAGTATAGTAGATTGTCATGCAATTTTTCACCCCATGCATTCCTATAGGAAAAAATTCTCCAAAATTACACAAAATCCACGTTTCCAATCAAAAAGCTGTATACAAGCAGGCATCACACAATCAGACCGGACAATCTGGAGTTGGAACAGAGTTGATATCTCGAAAACTGTGGAACTAGTTACGCAGCAAAAAATCCAGCAGAAAAATAACTAGAAACCTGCAATTCCTGAAGGAAAACGCAGAATGGTTGTGCAGCGGTTGCTATGATATCCCAGGTGGTTTCTAAGATGTTGCTAGGCAGTTGCTATGCCGATGCTAAATTACTCCTAGGCAGTTGCCATGGTGTATGTGGTGTGTGTTTACTTCTGTGTAGAGATTTGCCAAATGTTAGCTACGTGTTGTTAAAAATGAATGGGAGTCTACGTGAAGAATAAGGGATGAATAAACGACACATAGAGAGTACGGGTCAGTATGGATGAGGATTAGAGCTTGGGGATCTGCCCTGAGTGAGGACATGTTGTTTGGTGGCTGTCAAAAAAAAGAAAGATTAGGCCTTTGGGGCGAAAATGAATAGGAGTCTATGAGAGGAACAAAGGATGAAAAAACGACAAAGAAGAGTGCAGGTGAGTATGAATTTGGATTAGAGCTTGGGGATCTGCCCCGAGTTAGTACATGCATTTTGGTGCCTGTTTGGCAAAGGAAAACACAGGGCTGGGGTTTGGCCGAAAATGAATGGGACACTATGGGAGGAACGAGGGATGAAAAAACGAGACATAGAGGAGCGTGGGTCAGTATGGCTGTGGATTAGAGCTTAAGGAGCTGCCACGAGTGAGTACATGTACTTTGGTGGCTGTCCGGCAAAGAAGTAATACAGTTTGTGTGGTGGCGAAAATGAATGGGATGAAACAAGGGATGGAAAAAAATAAATAAACAGATGAGTGCGGGTTTCTCCCCATTCATTCCTATGGGGAAAGAATTTCGAATTCCATTTTTACATGGAATCCATGCATCCAATCAAAAGGTTGTGTACAATCACGCATCACAAAATCAGACCAGATAATCTGGAGTTGGAACGGTGTTGCGATCTGAAAAACTGTGGGACAGGTTACACAACAAAAATCTGGCAGAAAAATAACAATAAAAGAGAAGAAGAAGAACTAGAAATGTGTATGAAGAAAACAGAATGGTTGCGCAGCGGTTACTATGATATCCCAGGTGGTCGCTAAAGTGTTGCTAGGCAGTTGCCATGGTATTCCATGCCATTGCTAAATTACTGCTAGGCAATTGCCATGGTGTATAGGGTGTGTATTTAGTTTTTGTAGGGAGTTACCAAATGTTAGCTACGTGTTGCTGAAAATGAATAGGGAGTCTATGTGAGGAACAAAGGATGAAAAACACCACAGAGGAGTGCGGGTCAGTATGACTGCAGATTAGAGCTTGGGGACCTGCCCTGACTGAAGACATGCATTTTGTTGGCTGTCAGTCAAGCGAAAGTATATGTCTTGTTTGAGGGTGAAAACGAGTAGGAGTCTATGAGAGGAATAAGGGATGAAAATGACAAAGAGGAGTGTGAGTCAGTGTGACTGGATTAGAGCCTGTTGACCTACCCTGGGTTAGTAAATGCATTTTGGTGTCTGTTGGGCAAAGTAAACAAAAAGGCTTGGGTGAGGGTGAAAATGAAAATGAATGGGAGTCTATGGGAGGAATAAGGGATGAAAAAACGTAGAGGAGTATGGGTCAGCATGGCTGTGAATTAGAGCTTGAACCTGCCCTGAGGGAGTACATGAAAAATCTGAAAAAGACAGATTAATGCTTTGTTAGAGGAGAAAACGAATGCGACTCTACGGGAGAAACGATGGATGGAAAAAACAATAAAAGGATAAATACGGGTCAGAACAACAATTTTCGATTACCAGTACTATTTAGTCAAACATATCTAACGGCAAAGTTATTTATGTTTGAAGACTGGAGTATTCTGTCAACATCTGCATTTCTTTAATTTAAACTGAGCGAGAGATACATCCATTTTACTTAATGTACATGTATATGATTACCTGTTGCTGCACCCCATGGAGGTCAATTTAGACCACAATTGGCATGCTTTCTCAGAGTATGATTCTGTATGTCTGTACCAATTTTGGTCTCAATCAGAAGGTGTGTTTACAGATAATGGAGTCATAAAAACTCCGTCCAGAAGGATTCACTGACATGTTGCAGACACATTTTGTGAAAGTCAACTTTTTTTGATAATTATTTACTTTCAGACTCCAAGCTTTAGTTTATGACTACATTTGAGATGAGATGTAAATCGGACTATATAGATAGATAATATTCAAACAAAGTGCATTTGTAGAAAAATGGTCATCATTAGTAAGTGACTTGCATTTGCAAAGTTGTCATACTCACTCTATAGCATTATTGGATACTAAATGCATGTCTAAGACTTTTACTCATTTCAGTGTTTTAAAACATGAGCAACGCCCCCTAGGCCAATACCTGTCATACTTCAAAGGGTAGTAGAGTCCATACCTAGAAATTACCCATCATGTTTCGTGATGATTGGACCTGCTGAAATCTGATTGGCCGATGGCAGCCATGTTTTTTCAATTATGACAGTCTTCACCACGCCAATTTTCACGTCAATTGGACAACCTTTGGTTGCATAACATTTTTTTGCTTGTTATAGAGCCACCTAGCGACGCAGTTCCACCAAACTCTAAAGGAACATCTACCACCGATTTTCAAAATTTGAACTCCACCCACATTTTTGGGTGGGGCCTGGAAAATACACAGTGATAATTATTAAAGTTCAGCTTCTTAGGATTCCATTGATAATAGATTTATGCAGATCTGTGCTATTTTGCATAAAATGCAAATTACCCACTCACCCATTTCATGCTTGGACCCCTAATATGAAAATCTTTAATAAAAACACTACGTGCTAGGACCCTAATAAGAAAAATCCTCACAATTACAATAGGGTTCCAGCACCACATGCTTGGACCCCTAATAAAAAATGCACTGGATTGGTTCTAATGCTGGCCTCAAAAAAAATGGATCAGGTATCGGTCAGGCATGGTCTCTCCAGTATCAGCATTGTTTCTTATTCCTAGCCACTCTAAAATGGAAGAGTACTATCCAAAACACGATACACAACAAATTCTCACTTTTTCAGATTTGAAGTGTAAGGGTTGGCTCCCGGGCTAGGCCACCGCCGGCCACCAGGGGGAGTCAACGACCCCAATGAGCCACACCTGCTCAGGGGGCTTTATAAGGGCTGGGAAGAAGACACACCTTGCCGAGTCTTTGTTCCAGAATTGTGGCGAACAGACCAGCCGGTAAACTCGGTAAAGAAGCTCTAAGAGGATTTTCCTCGAGCTTCTTTTCTCTTGTCGCGTCTCGAGCCTATCCCCCTTTTCTCGAGTCGTGTCTTTCTTCCTTTAAAAAAAAGAGAGATAAGTAACTAAAACTAGAGAAGGGACAAGTTTGCCCCTTCCTCTTTCCATTCTCCTTTTGGTTGTTCCTTTCTGTTGGGAAAGTGTGTTTTTCTTTAGTTATCATTTTCCTCAGTGTTTGAGAGAGCCAGTCTTTCCCCTGGCGTCCTTTGTTTATCTCCCGCCTAAACCTTAGCAGGTGGGCTTTTATACGTCTTTTGTTTTCCACCCGTTTTCGGCGTTCCCTCCGCCTCTATAGAGCAGTGGTAGGGCGCCGGTTTATTAACGTGGCGACGTGGGTTCGAGCCCCGGCGTCCGCGGTTTTGTATATCATTCCAATAATACCTTCCAATTGCATAGAAGCTCAGCGTTTGGGTCCTGCTTTCCAAAACCTTGTGGTGGCTCACCCGGTTGGCCTTTGAAATACCGACCAGACGGCCTGGGTTCTAATCCCACCTCTGGCAAGCCCCCACATTACAGAAAGACTCAGCCAAAACTATGGACCCAGCTGAGCTTCCTGACTTGGATCAGGTTAAAATTGCCCTGGTTAACCAAGGGGCTGCGATTGGAAGGCATGAGCAGGCCTTGCAGCAAATACTGACTCAGCTGCAGAGCCTCACTGCAACTCTACAGCAGGCTGCCCCTCCAGTGATGGTTCCTGAGGCTCCTCCTGCCCCTGCTCCCCAGGTTGCTGAGGAAGCTACTGCACGATCTGAGCCCCACCTACCACCACCCGAGCGTTACTCTGGGGATCCTGGAGGATGTCGGGGTTTCCTCCTTCAGTGTTCCCTGGCTTTCGAGCAGCAACCTTCCAGATTCCCCTCAGAAAGGGCTAAAGTAGCCTACATAATCTCCCTCCTTTCGGGTAGGGCCCTCGCTTGGGCCACACCTGTGTGGGAGAATGAAACCGATGTATGCGCTTCCTCTGAGCACTTTATAGCAGCTCTGCGCCGTACATTCCACCACCCAGTTTCTGGAGGTGAGGTCAGCTCCCGCCTCCTACGCATACGTCAGGGAAGGCGACCATTAGCCGATTATTCCATAGAGTTCCGCACCCTGGCTGCAGAGAGTGGCTGGAACTCAGAAGCGCTCATGGCTGCTTTCCAGCAAGGCTTGAGTGAGGAGCTCAAGGATGAGTTGGCCCCACGTGATTCCCCCTCCACTCTCGATGACCTGATAGAGCTAGCACTAAGGCTAGACAACAGGCTTCGGGAACGTCATAGAGCTCGGGAATCAGGGGGAGCACCATCGGCTCGCAAACTCCTACCCTCCTCTGTGGCTAACTCCGCTCCAGCGGAGCACTCTGAGGAGGCTCAGCCCATGCAGTTAGGGCACACCCGCTTGTCCCGGCAGGAGCGGGAGGCTCGCATGCGTGAGGGCCGATGCCTCTATTGCGGCCAGGCAGGTCATCTGCGCCCTGCATGCCCGGAGTTAACGGGAAACGGCCAGGTCCGTCACAGGCAGGGGGGCCCCTGACGGACCTATCCATATGCCCCAGAGCCACTGGAGTGCTCCTCAATGTCACCATCTCATGGGGGAACGATAAAGAGGAACGCCTCCAGGCCTTTGTGGACTCAGGGGCCGCAGGGAATTTTATTGACGCTGGGCTAGCCAAGGCCCTTGGGCTGCCCCTGGTCTCACTGGACAAGCCCCGTCCTGTGTCTGCCATCGATGGCCGGCCCCTTGAGCCAGGGGAAGTCTCCCAGCAGACCAAACTACTCTGCCTGCGCATAGGACAGCACTGTGAGAAGGTGTCCTTTTATCTCATCAGTGCTCCCAGTGTGCAGTTGGTGCTGGGCTTTCCCTGGCTCCAGCGTCATAATCCCTGTCTGGACTGGTTGAACCGCTCCATCCGTTCCTGGGGTCCCCTCTGCCAGAACTCCTGCTTGCAGAACCCCAGGCCTAGTGGCACAGCTTTAGCCCTGTCTCCCAGTCCAGAAACTCCTGACCACTCTCGAGTCCCCCCTGAGTACTGGGACCTCCAGGAGGTCTTCAGTAAGAAAAAAGCCCAGTTCCTGCCTCTTCATCGGCCTTACGATATTGCCATTAATTTACTGCCCGGCACTAGTCCCCCTCGGGGCCGGCTATTTTTTCTGTCCGCCCCCGAACGTAAGGCCATGGAGGAATACATCCAAGAGTCCTTAGCCACGGGCGTCATCAGGCCATCCACCTCCCCGGCTGGGGCAGGATTCTTCTTTGTGGGGAAGAAGGATGGGGGCCTGCGCCCCTGCATCGACTATAGAGGGCTCAACAAGATCACGGTGAAGGACCGTTACCCTCTGCCTCTGATGTCCTCTGCCTTTGAGGCATTGCAGCAGGCATCCTTCTTTACTAAGTTGGACCTGCGCAGTGCCTACAACCTTATTAGGGTCAGGGAGGGGGACGAATGGAAGACAGCCTTCATTACTCCATCGGGCCACTATGAATATTTGGTCATGCCCTTTGGACTGATGAATGCCCCGGCTGTCTTCCAGCGTTACATCAATGAGGTTCTGAGGGAGGGGCTTGATCGCTATGTGTTTGTTTATTTAGATGACATCTTGATTTACAGCAAGAGTCTAGATGAACACATAGTCCATGTCCGGCGGGTCCTCCAGCTTCTCCTAGATAATCACCTGTTTGTGAAGCTGGAGAAGTCGTTGTTCCATGTTCAGACGGTTGCCTTCCTCGGGTTTGTAGTGTCTCAGAACCGCCTGAGCATGGACCCTGCCAAGATCCAGGCCGTGGCCCAATGGCCCCGACCTACATCACTCCGCCTGATCCAGCGCTTCCTGGGCTTCGCTAACTTCTTCCGGAGGTTCGTAAAGAACTTCAGCTCTGTAGCTGCACCCCTGACCGCCCTCACAAGGAAGACATCTGGGCGGTTTCAGTGGATTCCAGAAGCCCAGGAAGCCTTTGAGGAGATCAAGCGGCGTTTAACCTCGGCCCCAGTGCTGCGGCTCCCCGATCCAGAGCTCCCCTTTGTGGTAGAGGTGGATGCCTCTGAGATAGGCGTGGGTGCTGTGTTGTCCCAGCGGTCTGGTGCTAACCAGAAGCTGCACCCCTGCGCCTATTTTTCTCACCGCCTCTCCCCGTCGGAACAAAACTATGACGTGGGGGACCGTGAGTTGCTAGCCGTGAAACTGGCCCTGGAGGAGTGGAGGCACTGGCTGGAGGGAGCCAAGCATCCCTTCCTGGTTTGGACTGACCATAAGAATCTGGCTTATATCCAGCAAGCCAAGCGCCTTAACCCCCGCCAAGCCAGGTGGGCATTGTTCTTTGCCAGGTTTGACTTTGTATTGTCATACAGGCCTGGGTCGAAGAACACCAAACCTGATGCTCTCTCCCGCCAGTGGGAGCCCTCTCCTCGAGAGCAGTCACCCATGACCATAGTCTCGGCTAGCCGCATAGTTGCCCCCATTCAATGGGGGGTGGAAGCCGTGGTGCAGCAGGCTCTAAGAAATGAGCCGGATCCGGGAGGGGGTCCTCACAATAGATTGTATGTCCCTGCAGCGGTCAGAGACGAGGTGCTGCATTGGGGGCACTCCTCCCCATTTACAGCACACCCAGGAGTGACTCGCACATTGGAGTTCCTGCGTCGGTGGTTCTGGTGGCCACGCATGGACCAGGATGTGCGAGCCTACATAGCAGCCTGCAGGGTGTGCGCCTGCAACAAAGAGCCCAGAACCAAACCGCCGGGTCTCCTCCATCCATTACCCATCCCCTCTCGCCCATGGTCCCACATCTCCCTGGATTTCATCACAGGGCTGCCGCCATCCCGGGGCAACACTGTGATTTTGGTCATTGTGGACCGTTTTTCTAAGGCGAGCAAATTCATTGCTTTGCCTAAGCTCCCATCAGCCAGGGAGACGGCTACGCTCTTTCTTGAGCATGTGGTTCGGGCACATGGGTTTCCCAGGGATGTGGTATCTGACAGAGGACCTCAGTTCACCAGCCGGTTCTGGGGAGCATTTTGCAAGCTGCTAGGGGCCAGAGCCAGCCTTTCTTCTGGGTTTCACCCCCAATCCAATGGCCAGACGGAGAGGGTGAACCAAGACTTGGAACGTACTCTCCGTTGCCTAGCTTCCACTAACCCTTCCTCCTGGTCAGAACACCTAATGTGGGCGGAATATGCCCATAACACGTTGTGGCACTCGTCCCTGGGTATGTCCCCATTTGAGTGCCTCTATGGGTATGCTCCGCCCATGTTCGCCGAACAAGAGAGGGAGGTTGGGGTTCCAGCAGCTGGGCGACTCGTAGGCCGCTGTCGTCGAGCTTGGCAGCGGGCACGAAGAGCTCTTCAGGCTGCTGCTATGGCTCACAAACGGGCCGCGGATCGACGGCGGCGACCTGCACCGTCTTTCCATCCAGGGCAAAGAGTGTGGCTCTCAGCCAAGGACTTGCCTCTCCGAGTGGAGTCCCGGAAGTTAGCACCCCGGTACATCGGCCCATTTAAGGTGGTCCGTAAGGTGAATCCAGTCTCCTACCGACTGGCACTTCCCCCAACACTCCGCATCAACCCCACATTCCACGTTTCCCGCCTCAGACCGGTCTTATGCAGCCTTGACCAGCCCCCACCGCCGGCTCCCCGGATAATCGATGGGTCGCCCGCCTACACTGTGCGACGCCTTCTCGATGTCCGGCAGGTGCGCGGCTGCACCCAGTATTTGGTGGACTGGGAGGGCTATGGCCCCGAGGAACGCTCGTGGGTCCCGGCTCGCTGTATTTTGGACCGTGAGCTTATCCGGGCCTTCAGGCGGGATCGTGCAGTGGGGTTGGGAACGTCGGGTGCCGTTCCTCGGGAGGGGGGTCCTGTAAGGGTTGGCTCCCGGGCTAGGCCACCGCCGGCCACCAGGGGGAGTCAACGACCCCAATGAGCCACACCTGCTCAGGGGGCTTTATAAGGGCTGGGAAGAAGACACACCTTGCCGAGTCTTTGTTCCAGAATTGTGGCAAACAGACCAGCCGGTAAACTCGGTAAAGAAGCTCTAAGAGGATTTTCCTCGAGCTTCTTTTCTCTTGTCGCGTCTCGAGCCTATCCCCCTTTTCTCGAGTCGTGTCTTTCTTCCTTTAAAAAAAAGAGAGATAAGTAACTAAAACTAGAGAAGGGACAAGTTTGCCCCTTCCTCTTTCCATTCTCCTTTTGGTTGTTCCTTTCTGTTGGGAAAGTGTGTTTTTCTTTAGTTATCATTTTCCTCAGTGTTTGAGAGAGCCAGTCTTTCCCCTGGCGTCCTTTGTTTATCTCCCGCCTAAACCTTAGCAGGTGGGCTTTTATACGTCTTTTGTTTTCCACCCGTTTTCGGCGTTCCCTCCGCCTCTATAGAGCAGTGGTAGGTTTTGTATATCATTCCAATAATACCTTCCAATTGCATAGAAGCTCAGCGTTTGGGTCCTGCTTTCCAAAACCTTGTGGTGGCTCACCCGGTTGGCCTTTGAAATACCGACCAGACGGCCTGGGTTCTAATCCCACCTCTGGCAAGCCCCCACATTACATGAAGTGAGCTGTGTTTTTATTAATGAAACTGAATGCTCTACAAACTGGTAATGATTATAAAATGTTCAAATTGCAGGCAAAGTAATTTGTTTAAAGAGGTAAAACGAGTATTTCTTTACAAACGTGAAATAACTATTGCAGACTTATGTTTATCAGTTTAGTGTAGGCTAAAAAAAAAATATTTTTTTTTGGTGATTTTCAGGTAAGGTGATAGTTAAGAGGTCTGCAGTTATCAGTTAGACTTTGTAGCTCTAAAATAAATTAGACGAATATGACTGAACAAGAAATCTTAGTTCAGTGTGTTTTACAAACAGTTAGTTATCAAAAATCCTTCTGATAATATGTTTTGGAGCAAATTCTTTAATTTTAACAGCATCTTCTATTAACTATACAGGTTTTAGTTGAAGAAGGGAAAATATCAGATTGGTACTCTGTAACGGGCAATATCCTGAGTTCAGTTACCGGAATCGATATCAGGAGAGGAAAAAGTCGGATTAGTGCATCACTAATATCAGAATGGACCTGACTCTCTGGGGTTCCACATGCTTCAACAAAAAAACAACACTCACTGTACAGCACTACTGCCATTTTCAGTCTGCTGCTAAGCCCACATAGCACAGAGCGGAGACTTGCCAGGTTTTCACAGCTCAGAGCAAGATTAAAATGCACCACGGTTACGAAATGCAGAAACCAGACCACGACAATCATGCAGCACAAAAAGCATTTCAGCAAGCCAAACAGACTGCCGTTCTACATATGACTTCCCTACTACATATATGACTTATGAAAAACAGAAGGGTATCAACTCTCTGTTCCAAAAACCATACTGCTAACATTTTCCTTCCTGGACCAACATTTTGGCCATCTCTACTTGGTGTCCCCTCAAGTTGAGACCATTCTTTAGCATGCATGTGCAGCTGCTGTTATTATTGGCCATCGCTGTCAACCTCCTGTAATTTATAAGGAGAAATAGGAGGTGTGAATAACCAGTGACCCTACTCTAGTGAGAATAGGTGAGCTGTGATTCTGCCTTGATAACTGTGCTCATTCCTGGATGTTTGTTGCTTGATGGAGGTTTTGAGCTCTGCCAGTTGTCAAGCAACATGCCTGAGGTGATTAAGCAACTTTGCTAATGCCAAATTACGTAGGACTTCCAAAAGGTTACATATGGAAGATGAAAAAACCATCTTTACCAACCCTAGCCCTGGCAAACCCAGTGCCTTGCACATTTTTCTGTTTCCCTGCTCAAAAACATCCAGTTCAACTCAAGAAGGGCTTGCTAATTAACTGCTTAATTGGATAAGATGAAGCGAAAAAATGTGCAGGGCAGGGGGTGCTCCAGGACCAGAGATGGGGACCACTGGTCTACAACATAAGCCTCAATCTGTGAGAAGCTCAGACCCATCCTTAAGGAATGTGACCCAACAGAGGTACATAACATACACCAGTTAGATTTGTGTCTTCTCTCTACAAGTCTTATACCATTCAGTCATGGGAATGACCCCTTCCAGGCTCAATGGTCAATGAGTGAATTTAGTATTTTCAATTTAAGTAGATGAAACAAACTATTTAACTATTTATAACTAACCACAGTGATAGGTCATTTTGGCATATGCTCATATGGTCATGTACTCATTGACACTTCATACCTGTCAGCACTCCCTGAGGCCAGAAGGTACTCATTAGGGTGAAACTGGACCACAGTGACTGCTGATGTGTGTTTTGTAAAGTCTGTGATCATCTTTCCAGCTGTTAGATCCCATAGCTAGAGTGGAGGGGGGGGAGGGGGTGGGGTTGGGGCGGTAAATATAGAGGAAACTCTGAACAAAAAAATCATGCAAACATCAAAAGCCACATATTTACATATAAAATACATCAAACATTTCTTGCCTTGATTGTGGCGTCATCACTTGCTGAAGCAAGCCACTTTCCATCTGGACTAAACGCTAGACAACGTACTGCTTGAGTATGACCCTAGAAAAATAAACACAAACGTTAAATTTTAATCTGTTTAATACTGAACAAAACACAAAATGGTGAAACAGTAAAGATAAACAAATTTAGAATTTGATGCCTGCAACATATAAAATGGAACAGGGCGAAATAAGAGTCAAAAGTTTATAGAATATTCAGCATTATGTTACAGCATTTTGAAACGTTGCACAATAGGCATGCTAACTAATAATAATAATAATAATAATAATAATAATAATAATAATAATAATAATAATAACAACAACAACAACAACAACAACAAGTTCAACATATATAACGTCTTTCTCAGACACAAGGTCGCTTTACAGAGGGGCAGGGGGAATAAATAAATAAATAAATAAATAAATAAATAAATAAAATCAGCCAGGAGAAGAGCCAAAGTGCTGAGAAAAAAAAAAGGTAGGTTTTAAGCTGAACTTTAAAGGAGGAAAGTGAGGGACCGTCATAGAGAGATTGTGGTAATGAGGTCCATAGTTTGGGGCCCATGACACTGAAAGATCTGCCTCCAACCGTGGCCAGTCTAAATTTTGGAACAAATAGACAACCTGGGTCAGAGGACCCAAGTGTTCGGGCAGGGCAGCAAGGGTGCAGGAGCTCGGCTAAGTAGGTTGGTGCTAGACCATGTAGAGATTTGTAAGTTAGCAGGAGAACTTTAAATGAACACGAATAGTAACAGACATTAGGGTACCATGATTGGGTATAAAGGGAGCATCCACCAAAGGCTCATTCTTTACAAGCAAAGATGGGTCGTGGCTCAACACTTTGTGCCAAAATTAAATTGTCGAATGGTTCAAAAAGAACAGCTCAACTCAAGATTGCAAAAAATTTAGGACTTTCATCATCTACCAGATGTAATATTGTGAAAAGATTGAGAGAATTGAGAGAAATCGCAGTTCATGTAGAGCAAAGCCAGAAACCACTGCTGAATGTGTGTGATCTTCCGTCATGCTACTGTGTTAAGCCCAGCAGCATGGCTTCATCTCCTATTGAAAATGTATGCTGCATCATTCGGAGAAGAATCAGAAAACAACCATCGCAAACTCTTGAGCAGCTCAAGTCTTGTATCAATCAAGAATGAGCAAAAATTCCACTTACAAAACTGCAACAATTAGTATCCTCAGTTCCGAAACGATTAAAAAGTATAATTAAAAAGAAAGGTGTTGTAACACAATGGTAAGACAATGGTTTTTGAGTGTGCTACAGGTATTGAACTCTAAATTTGCTTATATTTACAAAATACAGACTTCAGACTCTGAAGATGAGACTACAAGACTATAATTTCCCAAACTGTCATTACCACCAAGCAAGGTTTTCAGTCAGCAGCTGTGACAGAAGAAAACCTCAATAACCTGGAATTAGCCAGAAATTAACCAATACCAATCGCCAAATGTGTAGTCTCATCTTCAGAGTCTGACCAAATCAGACTGAGCCATAAAACTGCTGCAATTAAAAACAAAAAAGTGGTAATGAAAGTTTCGGAATTTAGTGTAAGGAGCTGGAGAACGAATTGCTGGCTGTGCAGCGAGTGAGCGGAGCTCGTTACTGTGACGTAGCAACAAGCTCCTTGTTAAGGAACTAAAATTTGGCGGAAGGAACTGCTAACATTAAAACATATTAAATAACACGTTCACGGCCCAATGTATTAATTTCTTACTTTATTTATTTAACTGTTGTATAAAAGCAATAGAACGACCTTGAGTGTTCTATTGCTTTTATACAACAGTTAACAGTTAATATATATGGCTCAAAAAATATATATGAGCATAGAATCAAGGAGGTGGTGATAATGTTATGCCTGATCGGTGTGTAAAATACACACATACATGCAATTATAATATATACACTATTTTGCCAAAAGTATTCGCTCGTCTGTCTTCACACGCATATGAACTTGAGTGATATCCCATTCTTAGTCTGTGATGTAAGGCTTCATGGAACCCATTCCATGAAGCTCTCTACGCACTGTTCTTGAGCTAATCTGAAGGCCACATGAAGTTCGGGGGTCTGTAGCAATTGACTCTGCAGAAAGTTGGCAACCTCTGCGCACTATGCACCTCAGCATCTGCTGACCCCGCTCTGTCATTTTACGTGGCCTACCACTTCGTGGCTGAGTTGCTGTCGTTCCCAATCACTTCCACTTTGTTATAACACCACTGACAATTGACTGTGGAATATTTAGTAGCGAGGAAATTTCAAGACTGCACTTGTTCCACAGGTGGCACAGTACCACACTGGAATTCACTGAGCTCCTGAGAGCGACCCATTCTTTCACAAATGTTTGTAGAAGCATTTTGCATGCCTAGGTGCTTGGTTTTATACACCTGTGGCCATGAAAGTGATTGGAACATCCGAATTCGTTGATTTGGATGGGTGAGTGAATACTTTTGGCAATATTTGTTTGTGAAAAAAATATTGTGTGTGTGTGTATATATATATATATAAGTGCCACGATAATTTAACTTAGACAACTAAAAACGAAAATGAAGTTAGTTGGCAACTATTTTAATAGTCGATTGGTTGGTGATAAGTTGGTGATATCACACGCTCACTAGGAATGTTTTGACTTACTGGAGAGTTAACAAAAGAGCGATGGCAGCCTCAAGAACAAAATCAAAAGTATGGGAACATTTCACGGGGTTGGAATGGAGAAGCAAGTAACATATTCACAACGACCCTGTTCACATTCCAAATAACATTTACACTTCTAAACACTGCATTGAATCTTAATATTTAGGCCAGAGGTGTGTTCCAATTCGGAGAACATAGGAGAATGTTTGCAAACGTTTGCCACTACTCGCAAACAAGAGGTAGTTCTCTGTGAACATACAAGGCAGCTGGACGAAGAGTTACCGTTAAAATAATATCTAATTTAACTGTTCACGGAGAACAAGTTTGCCACAAACATTTGCCACTTTCCCATCAGCTCCATCAGAGCACATTTTCTCTGCTGCAGGAATATCTGCTCTTAGAGGAGAGCAAGCCTCTGTTGACTTTACTTTGTTTCAATAAAGACCTGTAATTGTACAATTTAGTTGCAACAGAGTGCAGACAGACAGCAGAATGCAAAGACTGCACTGTTTAAATTTAAATTTTAGCCTGTATTGCTTTATTTATTTAATTAAATGAAAACTGATTTATTTGTTACATTTTATTGCTGCTACTTTGCACATCCTTGGTTTAAACCAGAAAAAAAAGCTATTGGAGTTTTATTTATTTTTTGTATTAGCAGGAAAGTTTATTAAAAGAGTGAATTTAGAATTTAGAAATTTTGAAGCTGATAGCTACATTAGAGTTATCTGGTAATTTAGCAATTCATATGAAAAATCGATTACTTCATTCATTAATCCATAGACTATTCAACTATCAAATTAGTAGTTTGACGTAGCCCTAATATATGTGTGTTTTCTATATTGTATATAACTAATATTATATATATATATATATATATATATATATACACGCACACACTTTAGTACATATATTAATGAATTAGACAGGTAAATTTTGCTAATCCAGAGCTCTGTGATCTTCATACCTCTAGAACAGCTTAGTGACTTACCTTATACCTGAACACACATCCTTTCCTTCTTACATCCCACAGCTACACAAAACACACACAATTTTTATGCAACTTAATCCAACATGCACACTTTTCCAGATACCTAGAGGAGAATATAATGTGGAAATGTTGAAAAAATAAGACAACGTGCATCACCTTAATGTTAGTATCCACAGAGCCAGAAGCAAGGTATTCCCCAAAAGGATGAAAGTCTAGACTGCAAATATTAGCCTTGTGCCCCGTTAATGTACGGAGTACTAAATACAAAACAATGCCATATTTGTTAACATGAACACAGTTTTTCCCCCATCATTCACATGCTCAACACATCTTACTTCTCTTGTTTTGCTTGTTCATTTCTGGACAGGATGCATATTTCTGCAGAATCCCAGGTTGCTATGTATATATTATCTGTTTTTCAATTTGTACTTTGTTAGTTGAGTGCACAGAAAATGAAAACAGCAAACAGCAATTTACACACTAAACTCACTTTTGGCAGCTTCAAGATCCCAAACTCGCAGAGAGCCTGATTCAGAACCAGCCACCACTTGTTCTTCAGAGCTACTAAACTGAACACACACCACAGGGCTAGTGTGACCCGTCAAACTCTACATAAGATAACAGAAGAAAATCAAACAATCATCAGTCAACAAGAGACACAAAACTTTAGAAAGAACAGCAAAACACTAGTTGAGGGGCCACTACCATGATGCAGTTAGGTTTGTTGACAGCCCAGATGTTTACTCTGCAGTCCTCTCCCCCAGTAGCCAGCAAACGGCTTGATGATTTACCCAATACCAGTGAAGACACCTTACTTGAGTGGGCCACCATATCCTCTACAGCACAAAAAATAAAAAAATAAAAAAGGCATTACTAACAAGGAAGGCCTTGGCGTGAAAACAGAACAATTCTGACAAACAAAATGTAACACAACAGCATCTGACCTCTACCACTTCCGATTATAATGCTGTTCAATTCTGGATAAAAGTTCAGTCAAAGTATGAAAGATACTCACGGAGCTTCCACGAAGTTTTGGTGACACTGGACAGCGCCATAGTGAAGACGACGTTAACTTTAAAGTATTCTACAAGATGCTACCAGTACGATATGGAACGCTTCGTTTATCATTGGACAGAATCAAACAGCTCGTCTACGCATATTTGTCGTAAAACGTGTGGGCTGAATCGTTATTGAAGAACGTAATCAGTCTAACTTATTCTTCTTTTACCTGATGACCATCTGAGACAAAAAAAACATGTGCACAACGTATTATTCAATGCTCACAATAAGCGTTTTTACACGTTTTAATGCGATTAAGTAAATATTGTACCTAGCTTTTTCCCCTTTGACCCAGCTAGTAATCTACCAAACCCAAAAAGACGTAAATACCAGGAAAATAGGTTTGGAAGGACCAGAGCGAGCAAACGTTAGCTAGTTAGCTTAATTGCTTTAGATAGCCACATTAGCATTATTGAAACAGCAGGCTTAGACCGTCACAACTGTGTCTATTCAGATTTCAAGTTTTTTTTTTTTTTTCACTCAGTACTTGGGGTTAGCTGAACAGCTTCTCAGAGTTTATTAGTTAACGTTAGTCCACAATATTAACCTGTCAGTTACCCGTTATAGCAAGCAGACTTTAGTTAGCCTTTGTATCTCATCGCCTCCCAAACAATAGTATTTTACACGAATGCTAATACACTTGCATGCTGCAGTCGTCCGGTGCCATGAGCACGGAGCTTACTCTCACGAAAATCCAAAAAGCACGCACGAGTACGTTACTACGAAACTGAGTTCTGTTTAAATAGTAATCCACCAAGTATGCCTGTTCTCAGTTTTGTATCAGCGTATACTCTATACACGTCTTGTAAGGAGACCGGGTTTCTGATCGATTGCTAACAGTATACACAGCACCTTGGCAACTTCACTTTGCGTCCGGGGTTAGCCTCTCAGATAGAAGCGATGTATTCCTGTGAACCCTTTATGGTAACGCACGGCCTCGTAAACAGCACCAAAATGTCGTAGTTAGTTAAGGGAAGCCGTCGTGGCCAATATGGCTGGAAATATCGCATTTAAATGTTTGGCACATGAGCGTTCCCAACGCGTTTTAAGTATACTCTGTTGAAACTCTATGTGTCAGTGTGCCCAGACACTTACTAAAATGACACTAAACCATATAACAATGTGTTTCAGGGCATATGCCATTGTGTTTGTGCCCATGTATTTTTTTCCATACCACATCACTCCCTGTTACACCCTCCCTTGAGATTTTACTTATGGTACTTTTCTTTTACTTGTGGTGATTTTTCTGTGGCAGATTAATACAGGAGTGTTTTATGTCAGACATGGATAATGTATGTGTGAAAAATGTATTTACTTGGGTGGTGAAAAACCATCAGCTAGCCCACTGTGTGCCCTTAATGGATTTGGGTGGGCAGTACATCACTGGGCTAGCCCACAGATAACCTGACACAGGGCCACTGTGGGCCTCTCCACACTGGGCCCACATAATTTTGCCCACGGTGTGCCCTTAATGGATTTGGATGGGCAGTACACCACTGGTCTCAGGCATGTTTTATGTCAGACAGTGGACCTGTGTCAGATAAACTGATACAGGCCCACTGTGGGTCACTCCACACTGGGCCCACATCAGCTAGCCCACTGTTGGTCCTTAATGGATTTGGGTGGGCAGTACGCCACTGGGCTAGCCTACAGATAACCTAACATATGCCCACTGTGGGTCAATCTACACTAGGCCCACATTAGCTAGCCTCCTGTGAGCCCTTAATGGATTTGGGTAGGCAGTACACTGTTGAGCTAGCCCACAGGTAACCTGTAACAGGCCCACTGTGATTCACTCCTCCTGTTCCCACATTAGCCTATTATAGGCCCTTAATGGATTTGGGTGGGAAGTGCACCACTGGGCTAGCTCACAGATAACCTGACATAGGCCCACTTTGGGCCACACCACACTGGGCCCACATCATTTACTTCATTGTTTGGTGGACAGTACACTGTTGGGCCAGCCCACAGATAACCTGACACAGTCAAGTCAAGCCAAGTCAAGTCAAGTCAAAGTTTATTTATATAGTGCTTTTTACAGCAGGCATTGTCACAAAGCACCTTTACAGAAAAATCTGAGTCCAAGCCCCCATGAGCAACCCAGTGGTTATTATGATAGGTTGCCAGCCTATCTTGGTATGTCAACATTATTTCTATTTTACTATAGTATTTTGGTATCAACTTCGTCAGTGTTAGTGTATTAAAACAATTTAAATGTTGCTATTACATTACTTCTACTTATGTCTTCAATATTGGTATATCAATATAATTTCAATGTAAAACAATGTAAATAGCATTAAAAAACAATTGTTCAATAAAGGCAAAAAAGTTGAGATTCTGGATGTAAACCCTGCAGAGAAAATTTATTCTCACATTAAACACAAACTAGCTTGGCAGTGTTTTTCAGCTGTTTGAAACCATAAATGCTGAGTGGAACAATATTGACCACTCTTCTATAAAAGGCTGTCTGCAAGTGTCACCACAAGACTACAACATTTAAAGAAATCAAAGAGAAAACCTATCCTATCCTAAGTTACTTTCCATGGCCGAGCAGCTGCATGCAAGCCTTACATCACCAAGCACAATGCCAAGCTTCGGATCGACTGATGTAAAGCATGCCGCCACTGGACTCTGGAGCAGTGGAAATGAATTCTGTGGAGTGACAAATCACGCTTCTCTGTCAGCAGTCTGATAGACAAGAGAACATTATGGGTTGATGTGACTGTGGCCGAGTGCACAAAGCAAGGTACATAAAGGCATGGTTGAGTTAAGTGTGGAAGAACTTGACTGGCCTGCACAGAGCCCTGACCTCAACCCCATCAAACACCTTTGGGATGAAATAGAAAAGAGATTGCGAGACAGGCCCTCTCGTCCAACATCAGTGTCGGACCACACAAATGCTATTCTGGATTAATGAGCAAAAATTCACACAGACACACTCCAAAATCTTGGAGAAAGCCTTCCTAGAAGAGTGGAGGCTGTTCTAGCTACAAAGAGGGGACCAACTCCATATTGCTACCTATGGATGGCAGCATATGTTGCTCCAAAACTTGTATATATTGTTCAGCATTAATGGTGCCTTCACAGATGTGCAAGTCAGCCATGCCATGTGCACTATTGCGACTAGTATGTTGATAACAAGCTTGATAGTCCCTCGTCTCTTTAGCTCGGAGGACACAGTGTCCATGATTTCCATAAAAAAAAATTAATTTTGTTAATCGGACCACAGAACAGGAGTTTTAATGAAATAATGTACTGTAGATGGTGAATTTCCCAAGTTTGCTATTTTACATTGAGAAATGTTACTCTTTGCTATGTGTGTGTGTTTATATATGCATACAACCCCATTTCCAAAAAGTTTGGGATGCTGTGCAAAATGTAAATATAAACAAAATTCTATGATTTGCTAATTATTTAAACCCTATATTTCAAAATAGTACAAAGACAACATATGAAATGTTTTTTGAAAAATATATGCCTATTTTGAGTTTGATGCCAAAAGCACTTTCCAAAAAAGTGGGGATGGTGGTTAACTGGCAACAGGTCAGTAACATGATTGGCTGAGCCTTTCAGAAGTTAAGATTGGAGTTCACCACTCTGTGAAAGCCTGCACGATCAAATAGTGCAACAATTCAAGAATAATATTTCTCAATGTAAAAAAGCAAAGAACTTGGGGATTTCCTCATCTACAGTACATAATGTTGGCACTGCATTAAAAACGGACATGATTCTGTAGTGGAAATCACTGCATGGGCTCAGGAAGACTTCTGAAAACCACTGTCTGTAAAAACAATTCATCACTGCATCCACAAATGCAAGTTAAAAGTCTAAAACCAAAGAAGAAATCATATATAAACAGCATGCAGAAACCCCGCCACCTTCTCTGGGCCCAAGCTTTAAAATTTACTGAGGCAAAGTGGAAAAGTGTCCTGTGGGCTGATGAAGCAAAATTTGAAATTGTTTTCGGAAATCATGGACACTGTGTCCTCCGGGCTAAAGACTATACAGCTTGTTATCAGGACACGAGCCAATATTCATCATAGTATTGGGGTGCATTAGTGCGCATGGCATGGGTGATGTGCACATCTATGAAGGCACCATTAATGCTGAACAATAGATCCATGTTTTGGCAACATATGCTGCCATCCAGAAGATGTCATTTTCAGAGAAGGCCCTGGTTATTTCAGCAAGACAATGCCAAACCACATTCTGCATGTATTACAGCAGCATGGCTCCATATTAAAAGAGTCAGGGTGCTAAACTGGTCTGCCTGCAGTCCAGACCTGTAACCCACTGAGAACATTTTGTGCATTATGAAATGAAAAATACTGCAAATGAGACCCTGAACTGTTGAGCAGCTGAAATCCTGCACCAAACAAGAACAGGAGAACATTTCACTTTCAAAGCTACAGCAACTGGGCTCAGTTCCCAAACGCTTACAGAGTGTTGTTAAAAGAAGAGGTGATGAAACACAGCAGTAAACATGCCCCCGCCCCAACTGTTTTGGAACATGTTACAATCAAATTCTATTTTTATTTACATTCTGCATTTTTTGGAAGTGGGGTTGTGTGTGTATATATATATATATATATATATATATATATATATATATATATATATATATATATATATATATATATATACATATATATATACACAACTTTGGTCAGGGTTAAGAATGCGCTGATGCAGTTTTACATTCCCATTTTTTTTAGGCTCTGGATGTTGTGGGGCTGTCATGGCTGACATGCCTCCGTAATATTGCATGGACCTCGGGAACAGTACCCTTGGACTGGCAGACTGGGGTGGTGGTCCCTATTTTTAAGAAAGGGGACCAGAGGGAGTGTGCCAGCTACTGGGGTATCACACTGCTCAGCTTCCCTGGGAAAGTTTATGCCAAGGTGCTGGAAAGGAGACTCTGACCGATAGTTGAACCTCAGATTGAGGAGGAAGGGTAAAGTAAATGCCCCAGGTGGTGGAGTTTAAGTATCTCGGGGTCTTGTTCACGAGTGATGGGAAGAGGGATTGTGAGATCGGCCGCAGGCTGGGACAGGCGGCAGCAGTAATGCAGCCACTGTACCGGACTGTAGTGGTGAAGAGGGAGCTGAGCCATAAGGCAGAGCTCTCTGTTTACCGGTTGGTCTACATCCCGACCCTCACCTATGGTCATGAGCTGTGGGTAATGACCGAAAGAATGAGATCACAAATACAAGCGACAGAAATGAGCTTTTTTTGCGGGGTGGCGGGCTACACTCTACTTGATAGGGTGAGGAGCTCGGTCATCTGGGAGGAGCTTGAAGTAGAGCCACTACTCCTTCACACTGAGAGGAGCCAGTTGAGGTGGTTCAGGCATCTGAGCCGGATGCCCCCTGGACGCCTCCCGGGGAGGTGTACCTGGCACGGCTTACTGGGACAAGACCTCGGGGTCATCTGAGGACCCACTGGAGGGATTATATTTCCAAGTTGGCCTGGGAGTGGCTTGGGGTCCCCCAGAATAAGCTGGAGGAAGTTGGGGGGGACAGGATCATCTAGGATTCTCTGCTCTCCCAACTGCTACCGCAACCCTATTGGATTAAGTGGTTAATGATGAATGAATGTATGAATGAATGTATGAATGAATGAATGAATGAATGAATGAATGAATGAATATCTGGTGCTATATCTCAGGTTTAAGCTCAGACTTTTCAATGTTTCATAACTAGGCCAATATACCTCTCACCATAGTGTTTTGTAGACTTCATGCCATGTTTTAATTGCAGTCTTGCAGTCTTGATTACACTTTTTCAGAATGTGTTGTTCAGAGAATCTAAATATGACCTGTTAAGCCTTTATTATTGTTGACTCCAAAGGGAAATTTATCTCAGCAAAGATTTATTTATTTTTTTATTTCCTCACCCCCACACAAGAAAGAAAGAAAGAAAAAAAACAATGCACTAGCCAAGCAAAACAATTTAAAATGATTTGAAATGCTAAGCAGAATGCATTGCCCGTTGTGTCTTCAGTATGGGGTCAGTGTGCAGTGTTAAAGATGGTGCAGCTTAGCGTAAGTGTAGGACACATTTTGTGGAGCACTGCATGATCAACAATAATAGTGAGGCAAACAAAAGCTCATTCAGTGCAGCAGTGTGATTCCTGGATTCTGTTAAATCATAACCCCACGGGCATTTGGAAAGACGTCAACAAATACTTGTGCAGAGGGTAGCCTTGGGTGTCAAAAAGGTCAGTTGTCAGTGTTATACAGTTTTATGTCAGCTAATTATTTAATTATTTATTGCTGATCAGCACTAATTATTTAGCGCTGATCAGCACGAACAGCCTGGGTAAAACTGAGCGGCAGAACCAATCAGAATCTCCATTTCAGCTGGGAGCTGCTTTCAGACCTGCACCTGCCATGGTTGGTGCGGATACCAGAGTGCGTTTCTTGTAAGTGCATATTTTCTCTGTATTGTCTGCATAACCTGCTGCTTTAGCATTTCACTCTCTACAAACGCTCACACACGTGAGTGTGTGTTTATTGATCAGAAGTTGCAGAAGCCCCTGCAAAACTTCTGATCAATAAACAAACACTCACGTGTGTAATTTAGTCCACTTTAGCCCGCGCAGTCCACAATCTGAACCAAATGAAAAAGATAAAACATCACAAAATCGAACTGTGGCGCGGTCTTTAGACAATGAACTGGGTGTAAACTGGGTGCTATCTGAGGCTGCACTTACTGAAGCAGCATTAATTAAAAGTACCTCTGAAAAGGTTTATAAAGATGTCATTAGCATGACATGAAAGACAATTTTAGACAGTGGCCTAATTGCATTGCGTCACTCAGCCAGCTGTCACTTTTGTAGGTATGGCGCTACCCCTGGCTACATGGTTTTAACTGATGCATTTTGAAAATATGCCATGATTACTAATTCAACATTGCTGTTTGATCTATTTTCAAATGTACAACTGTAATCAGAGACAACAAGCTCAAAACGAACCAAAAACCATGCATTTAATTTATTCTCCTCAATATCTACACTTATTTAACTAGATCAATCTATTGTATGGCTCTTGTCTTTTGTAATTTATATATTTACATTCTTGCAGTACCTCAAGGTACTTGGTTTAAATCACAAACAAGATCAATTAACAATTGTGTTTGAGTAATTGGCTTATAGGTATTTAAACAAAATATGAATTAAACCTGACAATTAAACAATTAAAACATAGCATGGGTGGAGCAGGATATGTCTGACTCCACCCCCAAATGTTCTATTTTGCAAGTATGAGCAGCCAGTGTGCAAGGTTAACGATAAAAGCAGGGGTGCCTAATCCTCATTCTGGAGATCTACTACTGTCACAACCAAGAGCTATCTCTTTTTGCCCAGGGTCTGAAGGAAAAGGCCTGCGCTTTATTAAGCATCAAATGGCAAGATGGTTCCTGGACAATGGCAATGCAAAGAACATCTCAAAGCATCCCTTTTTTATTCCCCTCTAGGGCATGGGGGTAATCTCCGCACCCCAGTTACACAATTCCATACCATTTTAGTCCCCATCATGTCCTTAAACCTTTTTTGGTAGCCTTTAAACCAAACGCATATGATGTCTTTTTTTAAAACCCACTCTGGTCTGACTCTTACCAGATTGTTCTCTCCTTGCAGGTCCCTCTTGCGCAGCTCTCCATAGGGCATCTCACACAACCTTCCATATATGTACAAGAGTGAACATCAGCTATAACTTAAACGGTCATCTGGCATAGCTCCCTTCTGTGGGCCCAGAAACTCCTTCCCCATAGTCTGCTTTCCTATATTACCTTGTTAGGAGGGTTGTCTAGTCAGCCAATGTTTAGTTTATTGATTACTAACCAAGGAATGTTTCATTGAATTTTTCCCATCACTACCCTGCAATTTCGTTCCAACCCTAATCCAACGCACCTGATCCAGGTAATAAGAGCTTTCAGGGACCCCTAAATACAGTATTATAGCCAATTGTGGGTATGAACTCTCCAGGGTGGTAGATCTCCAGTACCAGTATTGGGCATACCTGGTTTAAAGGAATAGTCTGGTGAAAAATCGAATTCATATGATTTTCCACTTACCCTAGATGCACTCTATTAGCCAAGATATGTTTGGTCTCCAAATCTTGCTTCTTTTTTTTAGATCTGGAGCTGCTAGGCTAACATTGCTGATAAACACTGGAAGTCAATAGTCACACAAAACTTTCCATAACCAGAACTTCTCTTAACCCACTTCAACTCATACAGATCTTAAATTAGGTCATCCAGACAACTCAATGTACTTTGGAACACAGTATGACTTGATTCTACAAGTAGCAAAAAGAAGGGGCAGCTATTTAGAATTACTGGAATCACTTTTTTCCTTAGCACAATATTGCATCGTCCCACACAATATAATCAAAGACAGGGCTAGGGGAATTCACAACACAGATGCACCGTAGGGTAACGCAGGTTAAACTAATATGCCAGTGTACTCAGAAAATCAATACAATCAGTACATTTTCCTCAACCATATATATTTGAACCTAAATATAGATGTGAAGAAATCTGTCACTGCTGGACTCACCAGTGATTCCCAGACCCACCTCTTAGCTACATATGGCATGACAGTATATGAGCACAATAAAGATGGAGAAAAAGTAAATAACGATTACCTCAAGGTAATAATAATGATTCATTTCTTTGCGTCACCCATAAAAAAACATTTCGTACAGCTGTAAATTTTAGAATATTCCACTAAAGATCTTCCTTGTAAACATCAAGAGAAAAATGTTTACCACATACATGAAATTTTGCACATTAACTTTATTGAACATCTCTCTTGCAAGTTTGTGATTCATTGTCAAAAGCCACAGTTTGCATCTACATCAGTAAGAAATGGTAATAACTTCAGCTTCAGTACTGAGCCTACTTATTGACTAATTCCCAGAACAAGAGAAATAATGCATTGAATGACAGATTTAATGAAGACTATATAGATTTGAATTAGGTACATGAGATTTATCCAGATTAATACAGCAGAATAACTAGGCCAAGTGACAGCATGTTTATAAATTTGAACAGCACCGACTGATAACTGAGTGATAACTGATAAATCAAGTAAATTGACTGTGCTGGCTAGACTAAAATTGAAAAGGGAGAAAAAACTTGCATGAAATACTGGGCACAGACAGAAGTTTTGTTATTTATTTCTTTGAGTAGAACGAGAGCTGACCTGTCTTGGTAATGCAGGTTTCTCCTGTATAACACCTGGAGAATTTCTCTCTCAGTTGCTAGTTCAGTCTCTTGTCATCTCAAGACTATTGCAACTCACACTTTGCTGGTCTTCCTATGCGGGCACTAATCTAATTCCTTAGTAAAATGTATTACATTGCACTTATCCCACTTAATAAAGAGACTTGAAAGGCTGATGCTAGTTCATCTGAGACCTCTGCTCAGAACAGCTCTCAACCCTCTGCAGTTTGCATATCAGGACAGCATTTGAGTGGATGATGCAGTTATCTACCTGCTGGACAGAACGTACTCTCACCTGAACACATCAGGCAGCACTGTGAGGATCATGTTCTTTGATTTCTCCATTGCATTCAACACAATACAGCCTGTGCTGTTAGGGGAGAAGCTACAGCTGACGCAGGTGGATAAATCTATCATCAGCTGGGTGCAGAGTCGGGGCACCCCAGGGGACTTCAACCTGTACACCTCTGACTTCAGGTACAACACAGAATCATGTCATATGCAGAAATTCTCGGATGACACGGCAATTTTGGGGTGCATGAGGAATGGACAGGAGGAGAAATACAGGAAGCTGGTGAAGGACTTTGTTGATTGGTGTAAGCTGAACCAGCTCCAGCTAAACATCAGTGAGACTAAGAAGATGGTGCTGGACTTTAGGAAGTCCAAACCTGCCTTGTCCCCAGTCACCACTGATGGAGTTTATGTGGAGGTGGTGGGGACCTACAAGTATCTGGGTGTGCACTTGCACAACAAGCTGGACTGGAGCTGTAACACTCTCGCGGTGTACAAGAGAGGCCAAAGCTGTCTATACTTCCTGAGGAGGCTGAGGTCTTTTGGTGTGTGCACAAAGCTCCTATGGACATTCTACCAATCTGTTGTAGTGAGTGCTTTATTCTATGCTGTTGTGTTCTGGGGCAGCAGCATTAACAAAAGTGCTCTGAACAAATTAAACAAACTTATTAGGAAGGCTGGCTCTGTTGTAGGAGTCACGCTGGACTCTTTGGAGGTTGTGGCAGGACAAAGGATGTTCAACAAGCTGTTAGCCATCTTAGACAACACCTCACACCCCCTGCATGCTACACTGGAACAGAGAAGCACATTCAGTGGCAGACTGCTACAACTGCGCTGTGTTGAAAAGCGCCGTGTGAGATCTTTCTTACCCACTGCTATATGGCTCTACAACGAGTCTCCTTGCTGCAGAGACGGTACTGACCTCCTGCTGCCTGAACTGTGCCGAATCACATCACCTCTCCTGTTAATACACACTGTGCAATATATCGTAACTGCCACTGTAATGACGCTCTCAATGTGCACTTTACACTGTAATATTGCTACAACTCTTAGTTATGTCTATACTCATTGTGCTTCTAGACTACCTCATACCACTTAGTGCCTGCTATCATGTAAATACAACAAATCTGTTTTATATGTTATGTAAACATGCAAATAGATATACTCAGGGTTGGGATAGCTACTGAAAAATTAGTAGTTAGCTACTTTGTAGCTACTTTCCCAAAATGTGTAGCTAGAGCTACAATTTAGCTATTTTTTCCAGAAAAGGTAGTGGCTACTTTTTAGCTACTTTTTGAAAAGTAGTGCACTACTTTTTAGCTACTTTCAAAGCATGATTGTCAGAATGTTTGTGAATCTCCACCTGACACCCCAAACAAGCCCAACTGAAAGTGTGAACAAGACACTGCATTAAATCATGTGCCAGAAAGAAACATACAATTAAAAAGCTGTAAATATACAAAAAGATCACCAAAAAGTAATTTTAAGTGTAACCAACAATCAAACTTACATAACCAAAGGCATGATATCCAACAAAAATTTAGACTAAAGGCAAAGTCAATCATTCCAGGTTTTTCCTAACAAAAATCAACAAAAATAACCGGATACAAACCAAGCAATTTTGTGCAAAGAATTGTCAACAGTTGAAACAAAAATGCTCCAGTTTAAACATTTCAGCAAGATGTGTACAGACATGACATTCAGAGTCCTTTATTAAACTTCAGTAATACTTTAGCCTCAAAATTCTCATCAGTGACCCTGGCTCTGTTTGGGGTGAGAATCAGGCCTGAATAATCTCTCCACTGCTGCAGAGCTGCTGCGGCTCCACAGCAGAACTAGATTTTGAGGTAAAATAACATAATCCTCATTTGCTCGTTATAACACTCAGTTCTAAGACAGTTTTCACAATAAATGGTCTTAAATGCTGGACTTCATGTATAACTGCTAATTCACAAACCTTTAACACTGAAGACTGATGCACAGACTGCTGAACACACAGCAACGCAGATAACGAAATGGCAAAGAGAGAGATTTAAGACGAACATCGATAATTTGGAGATGGACGGACTTATTTGCAGTTATAAGCGCTCAGCTGGTTTCCTCGTACATTCAATCTGCAATGATTGGTGAAGCTGAAGTTGCTTCTCTTTCGAATTGTCCCGTTCCACCTTAAATGACGCAGCTGTACAATCTGGCGCCTCAGGCACCATTTAAGGTGGAACAGGAGAATTTGAACGAGAAGCTGGTGAACGATAAACTGACTTCAGCCTCGTAAAAAGTCGAACATTGAGAGACATTTTACAAGAAACTCGTGGAGAAGTTTCCTGACTGAGGTGTGAGAAAAGTGGCTACATCTAAGCTAAAGCTTACAGCAGAGCGAAGTAAGTCTCCGTTTGTGTTTGTTATATTTTTAGCCTGTATCAGCACATACTGAGATATACTTACAGCCAAGATGGTAAAAAGGATATAAAATGTCTCCCAAGGTGGTTTCATTTTTGTTGAAAGGACAAAATGGCTCTTCTTAACATTTTGGGTGCGACCCCTGAGCTAAGCCTACTAGTAAGGGGTGATCAGTGCGTGGGTCCAGCGCATGCCTGTTTGCTCGAAGTAGTTAGTTCAGATTTTGCACGGATCCACTGAAGCCTGTAGCGAAATTGTAGTGAAAATTATTGCTATAGCTACACAAAAATTTGTAGGCGCTACAGCTATTAGCTACATTTCATAAAACTGTAGCGGCTACAGCTTTTAGCTACAAAAATTCTAGCTAACTACAAAAATAGCACGCTACTTAGTTTCTCCCCATCCATGGATACACCTTTATTTCTACAACTGCTCTTATACTTTAACTTATGTCTGTTTTAATTTCTATTTTTTATTGTCTTCGTAAGTTTATGTGCAATTATATGTTTTGATACTGAAACACTGCAATTTCCCTTCAGGATCAATAAAGTTCTTTCTATCTATCTATCTATCTATCTATCTAGCTTGTGCTTATCTTGTGTGTTTAATTATATATTGTTTCTCCTTGGCATCAGCACTGGCTTTTGTTTCTAGCAGTGTCTGAGCTCAAGCGTACGCTGTCAGAAAAAAGGTATGAAACTATTACTGGGGCAGTACCATTCTTGTCACTGAGGTAGTACCCTCAAGGGTACACCTCAGTACCTTTAGTCAGGGAACATAATTCTACCATGATCCTCCACACACCTTGTCTCATCTTCAGGCTTTTAATTTCAGTTTTCTGTTTAAAAAAAGGTACAAATATGTACTTTTGACTGCAGAAAAACTTCTACACAATTGGGTACACAAGGTACACAATTGGACTCTAAAACAACTGTTGTACCTTTGAGGTTTTGCATTGTTTGTACCTTGACAAATGAAAAATGTGCCTGAACAGTATCTTACGGAGCCCCTCTGGTGACATCCTGCGTAAATAAAAATAATGCATGGCCACGACTTAGTAAGGCGTGGGAATGAGATCCTAATGCGTGGCCACGCCTTAATAAGGTGTGGGAACGGGATAGTTAAGTCATGCCCACGACTTAGTAAGGTGTGGGAACGAGATAGTTAAGTCATGCCCACAACTTAGTAAGGCATGGGAATGGGATAGTTAAGTCGTGCCCACTTAAGGCGAAAGGCATGGCAACGAGATCCTTCTATTTTAGCCACTGCTAACATATCAGAAGGGTATACATGCTGTCAGGGGATTCATGTGACTGCCCAAGAAAGGTAAGCCTGGCTTTATATAAGCTAACACTTAAACAATTTTACCCAAAACAAGCTCTGTCATCTTTCACATATTTGCATTAGTTGTGTAGAGGAAGAGAATTTCAACCATTATTACCTATTTCACTGGGTTTAACTGGGCTACTGCGGTAGCTAAGGAAGCAGCATTTGCTTTCACGACATCTTTAGCCATAAACCATTAAGAAGCACTATTCATACGAATAGCTTTGTGGTTAGCTTGCATTTTAAGCAAGCTAATGTCAAGTTCTCAGGAGGTAGAATTCTCGCAGCAAGGCTGCAGTTTAGAAATGTAAGGCTTAGAGAATAGAATACTGAAAGAGGGGTTCATTGACACCATATGACTGGCCAAGAAAGGTAAGCCCAGCTTTATATAAGCTAATGCTCCAAGGTTTAACCCAAACCCAGCTCTTTCAAATTTGCATCTCTAGTTAACATATTTGCAAGAGTTGTGTAGAGGAAGAGAAATGTTGTTGCATATTTCTCTGAGACTTGAGTTAGGGTGTACTGCGGTAAGGGAGCAACAGATCCATGTTTTAAACAACAACAAAAAAAAAAACCTTTCAGGTGATGGCTTAACGAGTTTCATTAGTTGTTTAACCGGACATATCAGTCTTTGTCTCCAAATTCAATTCGTAGGCTGTGCAAAACATTATTTGTTGCAACTGCATTTATTGAGCTATAACTGGGGTCGTCAACATGCGACTCTTTTACTGCCGCGTTGTGGCTCCACAGCAGAATTACACTTTTAGGTCAAAATAAAATAATCCTCCTTTACAGTAAAATAAAGCTCTGCTGATCCCTGAACACAGTTTAACAATAAATGGTCTTAAATGCTGGAATTAATGTGTATCTACCTGAATCTCCTATTTTACGGAGCCCCGGAGGGGACGGACGTAAAAAAAAAAAATTATAATTCGAGTGAACGTTTTGCAATTCGTACGCACTTTTTCTCTTATTCGTGGTCACGATTTCTTAAATCGTTCCCTCGTTTTCTTTTAATCGTGCGCACGCTTTCCTTAATTCGTTCCCACGATTAATTATTCGTTCCCTCGTTTTCGTTTAATCATACGCACGTTTTCTTTAATTCGTGGGTACGTTTTTTTTTATTATTCGATCCCACGATTAACAGTTCATTCTCTTAGGACATTGTGGCTGGCTAGCTTCCCTTGCACCGCAAAGCATCATTATCGGCTTGCAGCAGCTGAAGAGGGATGTATACGGTCAGTGAGGTCTACCAGCTCTGCCACAATAAGGCGTTACTGTATTGAAAGTAAGTAACGTTATATTATTATTAAAGTTATATTTTATCAAATACTAGTTAACACGCTTGCTCATATTTTATGTGTATATAGTGTGCCGTGAATTGAGTGTTTTACAACTGCCGAGAGTCAGCTCGTGGTTCTGATAAGCTAGCTAGGTAATGTTAAACCTCGAACTGACCCACTAGCTTAGTTAGCTAGGTTAACTAGCTGACTACTGTAGCAGATAGATAACGTTAATACTGTGTAGATGTTAGCGTAAAATATTTGCTGAACGTGTGTTACCTTACACTGTATTTGAATTATCTGTAATATAAAATATGATGTTCATGCTGTCTAGGCAGGTAAATGCCAATGTGTTTGTTGAATATGCTAAGTTAAGCTAGGTTTTTGCTAAGTTACTTGGCAGAGGGCTGTTTATGGCTGTTCATGCTAGTGCTGGTATATATCCATATTTCAAGTTCGAAAGACGTCCTAGTTACGTTTTTTCCCTTGTGTGTTTAACAGTTTTACAGCGATTTATTCAATAACACCAATGGCGTTAACAAGGCAATGCAATAACATTATATGCATGGCTGGCAGAGTTCGGTTTATAAACCTTTTGTTAGTTTTAACCCAGTTGCTCCGCAGCAAACGTGGTACAAACTAGAAGGTTTGGGAATGCTGTGGCCCTTGTGTGAGGCTGCAGCATACCCATATTGTGCCATGCACTGCACATTTTAATGGTTTCCCTGCTGTAACACCTGCTTGCACTCATCATGCAATTATAGAGCCATTCATTAGCTCAGTTGGGTGTGTTAGACCAGGAAGAGACACAACTTTGTAGTACAGTGGTTCCCAACCAGTAGCCTTACACTATTATGGTTATGACAGCAGGGATCTCCTCCACCTCCACCCCATTATACGGTTTCTTTAACTACATTGTGGAGGTGAACAAAGCGACAGGGGTTATATTTATATCTGGTATCTGTGACACTATACTTGCATTTCTATCATTTTGACCAGTTTCTCAACCCTGGTCTTGGAGGCCTACTGCCGTGCACTTTTTATTGTTTCCTCTGATCTCGACCAAGCTGATCCAACTAATCTGTTCATTAACAACCCCTTACTGAGTTCAACTTACAAGTGGGTGTGTTAAAGCAAGGAAAATAGTAAAATGTGCAGGACAGTGGGCCTCCAGAACCAGGATTGAGAAACACTGATTTACACTATGGCATCTTTTTAGGAATGCTGCTGCCCTAGCCTTCGCTGAAATCATTGGAACTCTATACATGCACACACAATGTCTTAAACTGCTAATATGTTGTTTATTTTATTAGAGTATTAATAAACTACTTGTAGCTCACAGAATGGATGAGGAACTAAAGAGCTTTTTAAGACAGAGAAAAATTGATGAGGAGTCCATACAGAAACTTGAGAATGAAAAGGTCAGCCATTTTTCACAGGGTATTTGAATGCATGGATAAGTTGTTCTTTTAATAGTTTTACTAAGTACATTTGATTAAAGTGGCGAAGATCTAAATGGTATACTTTTGTGCTTTTATGTTTTCTGCAGATTGATACATCTGTAATCCCTTTGATGTCTGACAAAGACCTCACTAAATACTTTCCTAAAGCAGGGGACAGAGTATCTGTTGTTGCATTCTGTCAGCAAACCAACAGGTCAGTTGATCTCAACTTCAAGAAAGAGTCTATTTTATCAAGATTGTGAAGTAGACTGAACAGAAAAGAAGACACTGACAATCCATCTAAGAAAAAGAAGAATTTATGGATTGGTAATAAAAGTGCACAAAAACAACAAAGACGCGTAGAAGTTGGATGGATGGATTTTGATACAAATGAGCAAAGATACAAGCAAGTTAAAGCAATAAATGGGGGTGGGACAAGACAGCTCACAGTAGAAAAAGGGAAAACTGTGGAGGAAATCAGAGACCTTGCTGTGAGTTTGTTTTTCCCCAATGGTGTGTCCAAGAGGAAAAAGAAGCTAGCTTGCTACACAACAGAAATACAGTCATCTCAGATTGAGGTCAACAGCTCAGATACTGTTTCTCACTTATATGAGAAAAGTAAAGTTAAGATGCTGAGACTCTATCTCTGTACAAAAATGAGGAGAGAGGGGACACCCACTGAAGACCCTGACCTGCAAGATTTGCAGTCAACAGTTGACCTTACAGGTAGTGATGAAAATGGACAGAGCTTTGATGAAATCCTTGATTTGGAAGTAATAATTGGTGCAGCTGAGAATGATGGTGTGTCACTAGATGACACTGTGCCATGGGAAACAACAGTTTACCATTCTGTAGTCCCAGAACTCAAGAAGAGCCAATCACAGATGCCAGGTAAGTAGAGCTATAAATCATGCAAAATATCTATTTATGTATGTAGTGTGTTTATGCATCTGCAGGTCTTTAGTTAAACATATTAGTACGTTTTAACCTTCTTCTTATAGAAGATGCTGTTCCTGTAATACTACAACTCGAAGATAACCAGCCCCAGATGCCAGGTGAATACAGCTGTGAACAATTTAAAATGTCTTCATTCGTGCACCTTCAAATTTTGGGGCTAGTATGTTTTATCTTTCTTCTTATAGAGGACCCTGTTCCTGTTAGACTAGAACTCGAAGTGAATCTGCCACAGATGCCAGGTGAATACATCATAAACTATTAAAAAAAAACAAAACAAAAAAAAACTAAAAATATGGAGACATATTTGCATGTCTCCACATTTCAGGTTTGGGTGATAAAACAGTAATGTTAATTATCAAAAGCAAACTACAAACAAACGTAAAATATTAATACCATGTTTTCAGTCTTGTGTTTCAAATTCACAGATCAAGTCCTCAGGTGTTCCCCCTATCCACTGTGAACACCATTTATATGGACTAAATACCTTGTTATATTAATCAGTGCTAGACCAGGATTCTTGTTTAAGAAAATCACAAACAGTTTCACTAGGGGAAACTTTTGGATGCGTGAAAAGAGCAATAGATACTAGAACTTAATAGAGCGTCTATAAGTTGCCTTTGGGTAGGGGAACAGGTCTCTTCATTATAAATGTTCTCCTTTATTAAACACTGTCTGTAGCATTGTTTAGTATGACTAAGCATTTCATCCACATGAGTAATGTAAAAAGGTATTATTCTGGCACTTAGCAGAAGCTTGTTTTTAGTAGTGAACACAGATCCTGCTTAGTCACAGAATAATTGTTTAGCAGTAGGGGTTTAATCTCCACAAATGGTGTTCAGAATGGAGCATCTGAGTTTCATTTGGTAAGAGAAGCAGATTTCAGCATGGTATTTCACGTGTCTTCAGTGTAAATAAAAAATAAATGTAAATATTAATATTGATTATATATAACCAGGCATTTAATGGTGTTCACAGCAGAGCTTCTCTGAGTGGTATTTGGTAGGGGGACCAGATATTCATAACCCATTTCATCAGACTATTTCATCTAAAAGGCCATCTTTTAGTCTGTATCATATTAATAATAGTACATCCAGTAATATTTGTTAGTAAAAGCAAATGTATTATTTTCTTTTCACATGATATTGAGATGGTTAATAAATATATCACAATTGACATTTTGTGAAAGGATACATATTCTATTTAATTATAATATACAGGAAACAGTCATGCAGAAAAATATATTTTCAGTGTTAGTGAAATCATGGACCATAAAAAAGTACAGTATTATTATATTTTTGTCATAGGTGACCCTATGCATGTTCTTGCACTGGCAGAAGTCACAACGATCCAGCAGCCACAAATGTCAGGTGAGTATGGCTGTGCATCAATACTCTGCTCTATGATGTTATGACACCCCTTGAGGCAAGGCAAGTTATGTTGGTTATTGAAACACATTCTGTATTGCATCATCTAGCTGCCTTGAACACCACAGTGATGCATCCAGTTCATGTTCCTGCAACGCCAGAGATCACGATGATCCAGCAGCCACAAATGCCAGGTGATTATGGCTGTGCATCAATACTCTGCTCTATTTACCACCCTGAAGAGTTCAGATCCATCACACCTGGTTCTAATGTTCAGATGCCCTGAATGCCTTCGTTACCTGGATCAGGTGTGCTAGATTTGGGTTAGAGCTAAACTCAGCAGGGTGATAGATTTCCATCCCTGCCTTAAAGCAGCAACATGTAAAATTTGAGGATTTGGAGCCCACGCTAGAGGAAAATGTATGGTGGCCTGCTGAATCATATGACCACAGCATTTACAAAGCAAACAAAAGCTGAGAAGACAGCAACATTTAGAGAGAATGCAAATACAAATGCAAAAGTGGGAACGCAAGTACAAAAGAAAGAACGCAAATATCTGAAAATGAAAAAAAACTCAAATACATTACCAGAAATGAAAAAACTCTGCATTTGCAAAAAAGAAAAAACAGCTCACAGCACTGAAACATAAAGCCAAAACACAACAACATTAACTGAAACAAGAAACATTTTGAAAAATGCTGCATTTGAGCGTTGCTCACACTGGAAATGCTCTGGCCACTAGGGGTTGACAGTTTCCTTATGTCGGAGGTGTGTATATTCAAAGATCAGTCAGCCGTGAAATCGTTAGTAAAGCATTTGCCAGTAAATTTGTCTTAAAGTTCCAGTGCTTTGAGTTTTTTTTTTTTTATCTTTTTTTTCACAGATGCAGCATTTTTTAAGTGCTTCATTTCTGGTATTTGCATTCTCTTTCTTGTATTTGCTTTCTCTCGTTTGTATTTGCATTCTCTTGTGTGTTTGTGGTTTCTCCTTTGTATTTGTGTTCTGACTTTTGTCTTTGCATTCTCCTTTTTGTCTTTGTGTTCTCACCTTTGTATTTGACGAGCACATGAATCTTATGATTGCCAATGCATTGAGAGGATGAAAGTGAATGATCTACTATTGTTATCATCTCTTCTTTAGTATAATGTTGATTTCACATTTATGACCTAAACATCAAGCCAGACCTGCTTTTTGAGCCTGTGCTTGTGATGTTAATATGTAAAGACATATATTGTGAACCATCCATGAAATCCGTCCTGATGCCCCTGACTTTTAAATGATTATTTCCAGCTTTACAGGGTGACGTGCAGCAGTGCATACTCACCATATTTTAGTGTGTTTTTTTCTCCTGACTCAGTAATGCTGCTTCATTTAATTTTAACCAAAAAAATCTTACATAGTGCTGCTTTAAGGCAAGGCAAGTTACATTGGTTATTGAAACTCTGTTCTGTATCATGATGATACTATGTAACGTTACTTGTGTTTTTACTTGAGATGATTAAACCAGCAAGGTGTCCGAACATAGTTTACAGTGGTTTTAGAGTTGGGCCATATAAAATAATGTGTGCTACTCTCTGACAGCTACTGAAATATGTAGGATAAATGTGTGGGACAAAAAAGCAAAATTTTCATGTCAGTTAATGCTCCTTAGTTTATTTAATTTACTTAATTTGGGACATGAAATTTTATTTTCTTAGCCCAGAATTGTTTTTGTAGAATTGTAAATATGTCAGCATTTCACAAAAAATCTACCAACTTCTACTCTCAGGTTGGGAAGGTGGTAAGCATGTACAACAGTGATGCCACCACCCTAGCATATTTTTTATTAATGAATTTGAATATTAATTATGAACATTAATTTATTAATGAAAAATATGTAATTGGGCATATAGCATAATCACTGTATTCCAAGAACTTAATCATTTTTGCCTTTTAAGGAATGTCTAAATCACCAAAAGTTTATTCACATGTTTATTTATTATGTCTTTTCTCTACTCATAGATGATTCTGTTCCTTTGGTCCAGCACAACAGATACCTGCTGATCCTGAACTGGCATTTGCAACAATAATCATTAGACGGGGACATTGCCTTCTCGACCTGATCCATGCTTTCAAAAATCCAGCCATTCTACACTCAAAGATCTGTGTGAAGAGGCGTCTTCCCAATGGACAACATGAAGAGGGTGAGGGAATTGGTGTTTTAAGGGATTGTTTAACAGAATTTTGGACAGAATTATATGAGCGATGCACTTTGGGCATGGATGTAAAAGTTCCCTTTATTCGGCATGACTATCAGTGTGATGAGTGGCAGGCGATTGGCAGAATATTTGTAGTAGGATGGTTTCAAACACGCTACTTCCCAATACAGCTAGCAGCTCCATTTCTAGAAGAGGTTCTGTATGGAACAACTACAAGTAGCTTAAAGGATGCTTTTTTGCAATACGTGTCTGAGCAAGAAAGAGAGATCCTTCTCAAGGCTTTGCAAGACTTTGAATCTGTTGAAAGTGATGTGTTGTTTGATGCTCTTGAGACCCATGAGTGTCACCATGTTCCTACACAAGAAAATTTGGTCCCACTGTTATCACAAATGGGACACAAGGCCCTTATACAGGCACCAGTGTGTGTTATTGAGTGTTGGCGTCCTATTGTAACAGAGATAGCAAATGATCTTCCTCCACATGCTTTGCATGTTATCCTAAAGAAGAAAATTCCAACTGGAAAGGCCCTGAAGGATCTCCTCATCTTCCCAGCAGGAATGAACCCACCCCAAACCTTAGTAGCTCGGTATCTAAAGAGATACATAGGTGAACTTGATGTGCATACACTTCAGCTGTTCCTCCGTTTTTGTACTGGTTCAAATTTGATTGACAGCCCAGTCACTGTTCAGTTTATCGAAACATCCGACTTCCAGAGAAGACCACAATCACACACATGTGGATGTGTTTTGAAGTTGCCAGTGGGATACCACAATTATCCTGACCTCCGTAGTGATTTCAATAGCATACTCACAAGCTCTGTGTGGGTTATGGATGTCATTTAGATCAGATGCAGTGATGTGTGTGTGTGTGTGTGTGTGTGTGTGTGTGTGTGTGTGTGTGTGTGTATAATATATATATATATATATATATATATATATATATATATATATTATTATACACACACACACACACACACACACACTGAATCAGTTTATTAGAACCATCTACCAAGTTGGTACACCTTTTAGAACAGTTTGTCTTAGCCATCCTCCACCCTATAGGTTCCCAACCCTGGTCTTGCAGTACTCCCTGACCTGGACATTTTGTGATTTCCCTGCTATAACACACCCACTTTAAGTCACGAAGAGTTTGATAATGAGCTGATTAGCTGGATAAGATGTGTTGGGAGCAGGGAGAACTGCAGGACCAGGGTTGGGAATCACTGCTCCAGTCTTTAATGAGAGGTCTGTTTCTGACCATGTCTGGATATTTTTGGGTGGTTGTCCACTGAACCCAGCAGTAACACTGATGTTCCTAAAAATCCCAGCAACAATTCTGTACCTGTTACTTTCACATCAGTGTGTTTGAACATGTTCTACCAACAAAATAATGTCTAGTAAGCAGTGGAACTGTGATTAAAATCTGTCCAGTGATAAACAGGATGGGGGTGGGTCTGTACACATACTATACATAATTGTACACCTATAAAATACATCTATAAGGTAGGTGGACCATAAAGTGGCTAGTAAGAATAGGTACAGGGTAGGTGTTTCTAATGAAATAGTTTGTAGAATGTCTCATGTCAAGAAATTGCCTGCTTTTCACGTCTCCTCGCTGTTACTTCACATCTCGATGTTCAGGTTTCAAAATCTGTAATTATAATTTCATAAGATATAGGGTGTTGGTAACCTTGGTGTGCCTATTGAGTCCAGATTCATGCAAAGCCTGGATGTGTTGTATAACCACACCAGGCTAGTCTCAGGTTTGGTATGTTTTGTATCTTTATTTTAATACTGTTTAAAATGTGTATTTTCTGTAGCTGTTTTTTATTGCTAAGGTGTATTCCTGTTATTTTGAGGTTCCTGTTGTTTCACTTTATCCTGTTTGACCAATTTCAATCTTTAATGTGAAAGTTTTCTAATAGTTCATAAAAAAAAGTTCATAACATTTAATATTGAAAATTACATATGAGAAAATGTGATGCAGTAATAAAATCTGAGAATAATGCTTTTATGGAATTATAGTTTTATGGTATACAGTGTATTTAGACATGTTTTCTAAGATGCCCACTGCATTTGTTTTTCATCCAAGTTTAATATTGTAATACCCATGTGTTCAGTGAAAAGTTACAAATATATCATGGTTCATTGCATCCATCTGTATTTTTCATTCTTAACAGTCAAATGGACAACATTTTTCAGAAGTAAGAAGTGTTACAAAATGTGTTAATAAAAAAAACTTTGACATTTAATTGTCCTTTTTTGGTTTCTTAGTAATTTCTTACTCATCAGGCAATTTGTTATTTTGCTGTTAACTGTAAGAGCATGACAAAGATCAAAGAAACTGTTGGCATATGAAAGTGTATCAGTCAATCTGCCTGGTTAGTTCTCAGATTACTGTTCTCTGGTTTTAAACTCACATTACACTAGGAATATTATTGTACCTTCATCAAAAGTTTAGAGATCCTGTAATTGGGCACGGACCCAATCCTGCAAAGAAAAGTACAATTCAAGTGCCTGTGATTCAGTGGCTGGGAATGCTAAGCTTGATTCCTCCAAAAATATGGAACAAATACATCTTCATCGCATGGAAATACATCTTCATCGCATGGAACTGAGGTCAAAAACTCACAGCACTCTTTGCAGGTGACAAGTTCATCTTCACAGACTGGAATAAGAAGGTCTTCAGCATCCCACAGATGTGGTGCAAGGTACATGATGTTAGGTATCCCACTTGGTATGTTTGTGTTTGTCAAAGGCCGGATGCGGTGGGCATTCCAAACATCACAAATCTCATTGAGCTCTTCCTGCAAAGACAGTGCAGAAAGTGGAGATGGTGGTGAAGAGTTTTACACGTTAAACCTCTGTCTTTCTTACAAACTGAATTGAACTGAATAGCTTGGTCCGGGTTTATTGCCTACCTGTCTAACAACAAGCAATAATAATAAACTATTTTCTTGAGAAACCTTTTACAATAGGAGTTCCATATAGTCAGTTAGTCAAAATAAGTTGGAAAATAAGAATTTTGAGTATTTTCTGTGGAGGTTTCAAAAACAACAAGCTGGAAGAGCTGAGTAATAGGTGCAATTTACTGCTGTCTACAGCACAGAATAGAGGTAATCATAATACCATTTATATCACAGCAAATTATACTAATCTTAAATAAACTTTACAAGGAAAGTGGTTCATAAAACATCTTACCTGAATTATTGCCATAAAGCAAAACTGCTCTAGAGCTTTGTCCAATAAGTCGCCTCTGAACAGTCCTTCGTCTTTAAGTTCTTCAAATAGCTGGATCCAGTGCTCCATGCCCACTTTTTGCATCTGCCCCCACCAGCTCTCAATTCGTTGATTTGCTGTGCTTGTTCCTGTGATGTAGCTTGCCTCACTAGCTCTGCTATCATCGTCGTTTCGCCGCAGAAACATCTGGATGTCCCTTATTGTCACGTTCTCTGTACCCATATCAGTACGTACGAGGCGCGGACAACCTCCAACACGTTCTATTGCCTCCACAAAAAATCCTCCAATAACCTTGGGGTCGTTGTTAGTATAGGATGCCTTTAACCAAATAATCATGCAGGAGAATCCATCAATACATCCATTAATGCATATACCATATGGTTTGAGTTTGTCATACGAATCAACGTGCCATATAAAGTTAGGGCCCTCTGAGAAATACAGTCCTCGACTGAGACGACGTCTTTGGCGAGCTTGAGAGTTTGTGGGGTCAAGAAGAGCAAGAATAATCCGCACATCTTCTTTCCTGACCCGCATGCCTCTTTCCATACATTTAGTGTACATCCACCGGTAGCCATGAAGTCTTCCAGGACCTTGCAACTGGTCAATAATAAAATCAATCGATGTTAGCATATCGTCGTCGATAGAGATTATTGACCCTAAGAATCCTCTTCAACTGCCGTTTACTGATTGTAATGCCGCGCTGTGCAAGGGATGCTACAATGTCCTCATAAGACATACCCAAATCAAAATAAAACCTATTAAGCGTATCTCTGTTCATTATAGTATAAATCTCAGCGTATCGAAACCTGTCAGGCAGTTTCAGGTGACTGTTAGCCTACTTGTGCGCAGGACAAAAACGGCCTGTCTCTACCACATTAATTTTATTTCCGCACAGTTAAAAGAAAATGAGAGCACGAATTAAGAAAACGTGGCCACGAATAAAAGAAAACGTACCCACGAATTAAGGAAAGCGTGCGCACGATTAAAAGAAAATGAGGGAACGATTTAAGAAATCGTGACCACGAATAAGAAAAAACGTGCGTACGAATTGCGAAACGTTCGCTCGAATTATTATTATTTTTTTTACCTCCGTCCCCTCCGGGGCTCTGTACTAATTCATCGACCTTTAACCCCGAAGATTGGCGCGCAGACTGCTGGTCACTATAGCATCGCAAACAAGCTCACCTAGCTAGCTAACGAAAAGGGAAAGAGAAAGATTTAAGACAAACATCGATAATTTGGAGACAAATGGACTTATTTGCATTTTTAATCACTCAGCTGGTTTCCTGATACGTTTAATCTGCTACGAGAAACTGTCAAACACTAAAAAGTCGTGAAGCTTCTTGTTTGAATTTTCCCGTTCCACCTTAAAAGGTGCCGGAATTAGCTACATTCTGGCACCTCAGGCACCACTTAAAGTGGAATGGGAAGATTCGAACAAGAAGCTGGAGAATGAGGAGCTGACTTAAGCTTCGCAAAAAGTCGAACGTTGAGACTATTTATTTTGCGGAAAAGTTTTCTGCAGGAGGTACGAGAAAAGCGGCTATAGCTGAGCTAAAGCTTAAAGCAAAGCGAAGTAAGTCTGCGTTTTCGTTAATATTAGCTATATTTTTAGCCTATACTAGTAAATCAGCCCATACTGAGACATATTTACAGCCAATATGGTAAAATGGACATAAAATGGCTCCCAAGTTGGTATGATTTTTGTGGAAAGTACAAAATGGCTCTTCTTAACATTTAGGTTGCTGACCTCTATGATCATGGTTACTGAATCCCGCGTTTGTGACAGAAATGGTTCTCATAGCTGGGTGTCTGCGATAATTTGCACACACAACCTTTCTGCTATAGTTGAACCACATCAATTGAAAATGATTAGTCCTTTGGGAACTTAAACAGCATAATTACTACTCTAAATTTATGTGTGGACTGTGATAGGACAGGAATTAAAGCATTCCGTTACCTTTCAAGAAGTGAGTTTTTAATATTGGATAATAAAGAATTATAACCCAATTATAATATTGGATAATAAAGAATGCCTGCTAAACTGAGAGGGGTCCATAGTTATAACTAGCTGTATTCTGATCAATGTAAGTATCTAACACAGTCAAGTACAACATGTTTTTTGATAGTTAATGTCATTTCAGAATGATTATGAGAAAATGAACTCCTCCTACCAGCCTCCTAGGTAACAGACAGAAAAGAAAAGTTCATGTGGCTTGGAGAACTCAGTTGTATGAAATGTGTATGAAAATCAGTTGTATGAAAATGAAGAAGAATGTTCTGTGTAGCTATTGTTGTTATTATTATTATTAACAGTAGTAGTAGTAGTATCACTGGTACATGCAAACAGTTCTCTCAAGTTAAAAATGTGCATTGGATGTATTTTTAATATTAGCTGTTGTTCTATGAGGAGCAGACCAGAAAATGGAGAAGCAGGAGGACCCCTTGTTGCTGTTTCTGCAGGATCGTGGTATTGAGGAACAATTCATAAACAAACTAAAAAATGACGAAGTTCAAAAATAAACACTTTTTCTTTTACAGTGGAAAACAAAACACTGGCCTTAACTAGCAGAAAGTGCTGATGTATGTTTCATAATTTATGTTTGTTAAATAATTTTACCTATGCATTTTAAAAAATGGTGCCATGTTTGCAAAAGAAAAGTGTGATATTAACGAACCTTTTTTTTATACCAATTTAGGATTCTTCCTCAAACTTTTACATTACGTAAATGATCTTTGAACCTTAAAAAGGTTCTTCACCCTCACACATCTCAATTACAAATATGATTATCTAAAGCAATGGTGTTAAACTCCAGTCCTGGGGGCCCACTGCCCCAGTACAAACGATTCAGCTGATCTGGTAATTATGAAGCTCTTCATGAGCTGGATCAAGTATGTTGGGGCAGCAAATACCTGAAACCACGAAGGCCAGTGGGTCCCCAGGACTGGAGTTGAAAACTACTCCTCCAAATATCAATTGTAAAGTTCTTCAAGGAACCATGGGTGGTTCTTCTATGCCATTATTCAGATTGTGTTTAAGAGTAAATGTGAAAGACACAGGTGTATTAATAAAGCAGTAAGCCACAAGAGGCCATAGGTTACTGCGATAAAATCACAGTAACCTACAGCCTGAAGTGGCTCATTGCTTTTATAAAATGGTGGCCAACATAAAATATGATAAAATATACCACTTTTTCAGAAAATAATTAAAGTTATTATAAATAATAATTGACATAAACATATATTCTGCCAAATAATGTAGTTCCTTTAGAGTTTGGTATGGTTGCCAAGCAACCATGGGCTGCTGAATGAGGAGAAGAGCATTTGGTCACCCATCATGGTATATTGCGGGCATTTCATGATTTTTTAACGTTTTTGTGAATGAACATATCATAACAGAGCACTGTTTAATGCAATTGCTTTATAAGTACTTTTTGGTCACCAAATTACCACCGCGAGTCTTATTTAGCCCCAATCCAGTGACGTCCTCTTCTCGTGCTGGGGCTAAATCTCAAATGGCTCCCTGCTCCCTACATAGTGCACTAGTATGGAGTTTATTTTGTGCCAAAATGTTTGAGAGAAGGTCCTGATGTTTGAGAGAGGAATTTTCTGGTCTGAGAGGACAGTGAGGATCTGAGCGCAGATAATAAATTTGAACTCACTTGTCAGCACGAAGTGCGGCAGATAAACACCGTCAGATTTGCTCAACAAAACACTGATTTCATTCAGAACTTGAAAGTCTGCACAACAGTACATTTCCCTCTCAGAACTCGCACCTGCAAAACACTCCGGTTTCCACTCAAAACTGGAAACCCTGCTCAACGGTGCTCTTCACCTTCAAAACTCGCACGTGCGCACAAATCATTTCTGCTCTCAGCTCTACAGCGCGCGCTCAACTTTCACACCTGTTCGCTGTAAAATGTCTGAATGTTTGTGTCAAAACTCCAGCCAATCAGAGCTGCCGAGGGGGCGGTTCCTGTCAGCGCACCAATCATGGTGTCTTTTCTTAAGCAGCTTTACGCCAACTGGTCAAGGTCCGTTCGTGGCTGTGGTACTGAGTCGGCTAGTGTGTTGTAGCCTGGACATTAGCTAGATGGTTTATAGCTTTCTAGTATCAAATTAATAGAAATGATTTATCAGTAATGCTCTGTCATAAATAATAACGTATTAATCTAGCTAACATTTTTAACTTCAAACAAATAGCTAACATTAATCAACTAAGCTGACGTTAGCAAGGTTTCTTTGACTGTAACTAAGTGTCTAACAGTGTTCTACTGAAAAGTCTTAACTCTCCTATAGTGTGTGTCTTCATAGGCTCATCTTGTTAATCCTGTATATTTATCTTGTATAACGGCGTCATCAAAAAACAATACTGATGCTGTGCAGTTTTACATGGACAAGACTCTTTTCAGTGAGTACAGGGAGTAATATGGTTCCTCCTATTTTGTTTATTAGACATAATACTGTAGTTCTTTTCTAAGGCCCATACATAATGTTTTTACCTGTTGTTATTTAGCACCATGAACAGGAGGTTGGTTTGAAGCTTTTGATAACCTAAACTTAGTGTCCAGGATATTAACTGCATTAACACAGTAAAATGCTGACAACAGATGATAAGTCAGCTAATTAAGTCTTTTAACAGTGAGTTTCAGAATCATGTGGTTTTTATGTTGGGGTTTTAGACTATACTGCTTATTCAAAATGATTGGTGGAAATACAGAGATGGTAGCAAAGAGAATGAGAAGAAAATCCTTTATATTTATAGTTTGTGTGCTTGATATTTTTAATCAATGATTTACAGTAACCGATGTGTGAACATCATACAGAGGTAAAAACATTATGTATGGGCCTTAGAAAAGAACTACAGTATTATGTCTAATAAACAAAATAGGAGGAACCACATTACTCCCTGTACTCACTGAAAAGAGTTTTGTCCATGTAAAACTGCACAGCATCAGCATTGTTTTTGATGATGCCATTATACAAGATAAATATACAGGATTAACAAGATGAGCCTATGAAGTTAAGCGCTATAGGAGAGTTAAGACTTTTCAGTAGAACACTGTTAGCTACAGTCAAAGGAACATTACTAACGTCAGCTAAGTTGACTAATGTTAAGCTATTTGAAGTTCGCTAACGTTAAGCCTCTGGGGGAAACAAATGGCCGAGCTACCAATGTTAGTTAGATTAATACGTTATTATTTATGACAGAGCATTATTGATAAATCATTTCTATTAATTTGATACTAGAAAGCTATAAACCATCTAGCTAATGTCCAGGCTACAACACACTAGCCGACTCAGTACCACAGCCACGAACGGACCTTGACCAGTTGGCGTAAAGCTGCTTAAGAAAAGATGCCATGATTGGTGCGCTGAGAGGAACCGCCCCTCGACAGCTCTGATGACACAAACATTCAGACATTTTACAGCGAACAGGTGTGAAAGTTGAGCGCGCGCTGTGGAGCTCTGAGCAGAAATGATTTGTGCGAGTTTTGAAGGTGAAGAGCACCGTTGAGCAGGTTTTCCAGTTTTGAGTGGAAACCGGAGTGTTTTGCAGGTGCGAGTTCTGAGAGGGAAATGTGCTGTTGTGCAGATTTTCAAGTTCTGAATGAAATCAGTGTTTTGTTGACGGTGTTTATCTGCCGCACTTCGTGCTGACAAGTGCGTTCAAGTTCATTATCTGCACTCAGAGCGCCACTGTCCTATCAAACCGGAATATTCCTCTCTCAAACATCAGGACCTTCTCTCAAACATTTTGGCACAAAATAAACTCCATACACTAGCTATGTAGGAATTTAAATGATCAATCCTGCACCCCAACGGTATAAAATAGAGCTAAGAAATAGTCATTTGGGACTCAATCCATCCACACTCGATAAATGGTGCACTATTTGGCTCTTACTTCATCAGTACACTCGGTGGTCCATGCGAGCAGCACAAGAGTCAAAGATCATTCCATTGACAGCACAAGGGTTTTTTTCGCGCCGTGGCGCAGTAATACAGTTAATTTGCTGTGAGGCGGTAGGAGTGGTATATCGCAGATTTTACAATGGCTTCGAACGCGACTCTATCCATTTTATTACTGAGAGTAAATGCTTTCCAAGTCATTGAATACAGTACCAGTCAAAAAATTTGGACACACCTTCTCATTAAGTGTTTTTTCTTTATTTTTATTTTCTACATTGTAGATTAATATTGAAGACATCAAAATTATGACGGAACACAGTTCTGTAAAGATCTATAGAACTGTGTACCAACCCTACCTCCACACAACTCAAATGATGGTCTCAAACACATTAAGAAGACAACCCAGACAGCAAACGTGCACTGCGCCGGAGTAGGGCCAAATTTAGCGCTGCATCTGGTACAGATCCGCAGATCTGGCCAGGTGTCTTTTTGCACAACGGCCCAATACCGGAACCGATCCGTTTTGCGGATCTGCACCAAAAGAGATTCAAAACTGGCTCATATTAGCAAAGATCATCATTACATCTGGCCCAGAGCTGAAACAGATGCAGATATTATCTTCATATCTGGCCCAAATCTGGACCTGACCCAGTTTATAAGAGCTTCAGCTGAAGGTCAGCTTTGGAAGAGATCTGGCCTTGATCTGCCACATTTGCGCCAGATCCATTCCAAAGTCAGCTTGCAACTATATTCAATATTCACAAACTATTAAATGTAATATTGAATATTTTCAAAGCAGATTTTCTACAAAGATAAATCAAACATGAAAACAAACCCATATGCATATTAAAAATTCAAGATTTATTAAGCATCACTGTTTTCACATAACTTTTTTTTGAAAAGTGAAATAAAACAAGAAAATGCAGCATTAAGAGAAAAAAAATGCTGCCAATAAAATACCCCACGAACATAAGGAAAAATGTTAGTGAACAACTAATTTTTCAGGGCTCATTTCTATCCCTGGAATACAGTTGAACTCCTAATTCAAACACAATATAAATCAAGGCATAACAAACAAATGCTTCAAAACCTAGCCTTTAATCGTATATTACTGCACACACAGAGAAAAACATTTGATTCTCAGTCGATTGGTCAATCAGTAAAAATAAAATAACAGAACAGAAAAATACAATTACCAAAAACCATAAATGCCCCTGGGCTATAATATACATACCATTAAGACTGAGTTTCTGTTGTCTGAATTTAAGACATAACAGTCAGCAAACACTAACTAAAATTATTGTAATGTAAAATAAAAATTCCAAATTACACTTTACACAAAATTTAGAATAATTTTCAATTATGTAAAGCCAATTTGTTTGCTAAAAATATATAGAATAATTCACACAGGTTAATCCTTGCAGTTTCACAGCTTTCAAATAATTAGAAGGAATCTAGAAACTGAAAAAATAAGAAAAAAAGGGAAGAACTCTGTCCATAATGATGACAGAATTGTAGATTGTTCCGAAATGACTTTGAAGCCACAGCCACACACTATGCCACTTATCCTTCTGGGTTATCCTCCTGGGTTTTGTCTATTTTACCCTTTAAAATTTCAGGCATCATACAGTTTTCACACAGACCAGGCCTTAATCCAAAAGTTGAAAAAGATTTACTGTTCATCGCTGCTGTGGTCATTAGCAGAACGGCGAGCTGAAAGGTACCGATCCTTACGGCCACCTCCCCGGTCTGATGCCTAATTAAACCATCTGATGATGTGTTTATTAATGTCGTCATTGGTAGCCTTGGAGGCAACTGGGTTCTTGCGTACTGCGCCTACACAAAATTAACCTCAAACTCTCTCTGTAATTGGGTAGTGTAGATCACTTTGGACAAAAAGCTTCCACTAAACATGTATATACAAATAGTTACTCCTTGAAAAAAACAAAAAACAGCAAATCGCAAAGGAGAATGACTGTATGCATACATATAATTACCATATCCTTCTTTTTGGAGGCATTAGCCAGGTCATTTAGCCACTTTTCAAAGTTGTCCACTTCATCCATAGTCGACAGAGGGAAGATGATTTCATTGGGCATCCCAGCTGTTGTGTCCGACGTACCAACGACATGTGATGACAGTGTGTTGACCATGGTGCTTATCTGCATAACCTGATGTTTCACGGTCTCAAGCATGGTCAAAATGTGTAATTCTACAGCTAAAAGACAAAACAGTAAACAAAATTGATTATGAATGGTGGGATAATACTGTAAAGTAAAATACTTTCACAAATTGGGAAAGAGTAACCAGAACGTACAATAAAAAGTAACACTGCACTTGCGTGTACAAGGAATAGGCTCTCTCCCTGATGCCATTCTGACAGTAGGTACAAACATTTGAGAAGCAGAGGTGCGCTCTCTGGCAGACATGCAGGAGGTTGAAGCTAACACAGAGGTAAAGGAGGTTGACTCTGGTGGGAATGAAACATGGGCAGGTCCAGTTAAAATGGTATAAGCAGCTGGTTCTAGTGGAGCGCTGTAGGGAGCTGGTCCTAGTGGAGAGGTGTAGGAGTTTGGCCTTGACGAAGAGGTATAGGAGGCTGTTTCCAGTGGAGAGGTGTAAGAGTTTGGCCCTGCTGAAGAGGTGCAGACCTTTGACCTTGAAGAGGTGCAAGAGTTTGGGCCTGGTGCAGCAGTGTAGGAGGCTGCTCTTGGTGGAGAGTTGTAGGAGGTTTGCTCTGATGGAGAGTTGTAAGAGGTTGGTTCTGATGGAGAGGTGTAGGAAGATGGCTCTGATGAAGAGTTGTAGGAACTTGGCCCTGATGGAGAGGTGTAGAAGGCTGGCCTTGATGACATGTAGGAGGTTGGTGCTGATGAAGAAAGCTGGGGTTGAATTGGTGGAGATGCAAAGGGGGAATCCTGAACTGAAGACACTGCAGGTGGTGGCACAGGAGGAGGTGCAGGGCTGAATAATAAAAGGTCAAAGGAAAATGTCTCAGGACAGTATTTTACAATGTCTCTGGAGATTTTAAACTCTGACAGAGAAGTGTTTTCCAATCCTGGTCCTGCACAATTTACTGTTATCCTGTGCTAAAATACTCGATTTAGCTTATTGCTCAAGTGATAATTTACTCTGATTGGATTTGGGCTTTTTAATTAATTGAGCTGTTTCTGAAATTTAAAAGTCAGGAGATTAGACATGCAGTGCATAAGTACATGTGGATCATGATTCACTTCAATATTATTAGTTTACAATTTAAAAAGTGTTTCACAATGACAATAAAAAACATTGGGAAAACTGCCCAGTTTTACCAGCATGCTGAAGAACTCTTTTTTAAGGCAAATGTTTAATCACAACTTAGAATTCAAATGAAATCAAGGGTACAATTATATAACTTGAGACTTTTATTACCATATGTCTTCAAAATTCGTGCAGGATGCCTGGACCAGTCTTGCCGTGGCTCTTCTGAAAGTCGAGCTGATTTGTTGATCTTTTCATCATTTGGATAATTTGGCCAAAAAACCTTCCCATCAGAGTACCACAGGGCAGGGATCACAGATTTCTGTGCATCACTGAATTGCACAACATGAAACATTCTGAGGAAAAAAGGCAACAGGATATTCAATTAATTAATTCAAATAAATGGACATATACAGTCAAATTTCATTTATTTTAAAGTGAAACAGGTTTTACGGAAACAAATCAAAAGCAACTAAAAAACACAGTTTGCGCAAGTATTCAACCCCTGTGCTGTGGAAGCTCCAAATTTACATAGACGCCCTAATGAGCACAAAATTGGCTTAAAATTGGCCTTTACTGAACGCTTAAAAAGTTCACCTTTTCTAGATTAAAGACCCCCTTAATTCAAATTACATATGATTCATTAATTCAAAATGACAAGACGATAAATCTGACCATACTGGTTTGTAATAAAAATACTAGATCGAGTCATTTGTAATCCAGACAAATCTGAATACTTTTAAGGGGGTTGAATACTTTTACAAGGCACTGTAAATAAGACAAAAAAGACAAATAGAGCATTTAACCCTTTAGCATAGGTTTATTTTACATAGAGGCTTATTATTCAGTATCTACAGGGACTTCAATGGAAACTAATGGAGCTATTCTTAGGTTAAAGAAGTGTGTAATAAAACTTTGGGCCCACCGGCAGGCCCATGGTACGTTAAGGGGTTAATAAGGGAAAGAAAGAAGAATGACGTGAATTGGTATTGCTTTATTTGGAAGTGATTGTGAGCAAAAAAGAGAGTGTGGCGAGTCGCTCTCCTGAAGATCTTTAATCAGAGAAAGAGATGGGTGTCATGCATGCTTTGAACACTTTAATTCACATGCAAAAGAAATTGTACTTACATATCCTGACAATGTCAGCATATAGAGATGCAGAAGACGACTTTACACCCTATAACTAAACTTATCATACACTAAGCTTGCCAAATTTAAAGTATTAACTATGGAGTACCATGACCTGTTAACTACACACAGCACAAAGCGCATACTGCAAAACCCTGTAAACTATACACACCACAAAATGTCCCATCTAGTATTACAGCGTGTGTAGAACTGGCATTGAGACAAAACTGTCCTCATAAGGTAGAGCAATGCATTTTTGTGTGATGGCTGAAACTTGACCAAAGATAGCTTGCTCTGACAGACGTGACATTTTGTATATTTATTTTCAGGAAGTTTGAGTTAAATGGATACGTAAAAAAGAGAGACTTCTCTGAAAAGGTCCTATAAACTACATACAATCTATCATAACACTCAACAATATTGTCAATCATGCAAATATGATCTCCAATGCTGAAAACATTGTTCCCTGTCGAGCACCTGATGGCCCACTGCTCAGTGTGCATTTCCCTGTATTGTCCTTTAACTCCTTTAACTGCAAGCTCAGCAGGAACAGGTCCAACAAAGTGGGATTTTTTCAGTATATTTGAAGTGTGATTAACATATTTACAAGTAGTTTGCTCAGACAGCCTGCATAAAATCTGGGCGTTCATGTTTTCTCACTAGTTTCTTAAGCTTTTGGAGGTGGACCAGATGGACCAGTGAATGCACATTGTATACAAGTGCATCTTTACCATATATGTCACCAAAATGTTGCTTCAAGCTTTTGTGTACCATGTGAGCATACTGCCAGTACAACACTGACAGTTTTGGGCTAACCAAAATGGAAATCCCGGAGACAAGTAGCATGAAGTTGTGACACAGATTTGCTTCAAGAAATGAGGGCAGAATGACAGGCCCAATATAAAGTAAAAACATTCTAAATTCGGTGGCTTTCCATCTGTCAATATCCCTGAGTGATCTGGGTTTTCTGGCAAACTCCATTGGGATACATTTCCTCAAATCATTCAGACAGTTAGACATTCTGTTAACAGTGTTGGCTGGAAAACGGAATTTCAGCGATCCTCTTAACCAGAGGATTAACAGCTTTCTGACTACCCCCAAACAAACTACATGCATGTAGTCAAGTGGAAACTGAGACACCATGCCAACACCTGAACCATCAAAAGCACTTGGGCCAAGGTGATGTTCTTCATCACATCTTTGAGCAAATGATAAATCTGTTCTGAGCGTGCAGTTGTTAAAGAGAATGTCATTCTTTTATTTATGTATTGCCCTTGCTGCACACATTTGTCACACCCATTATATCCATTGTGAGACTTAATATTCTTCACAAATGCCCTGGCAGGTGCATCACATATAACAGAATCTAATTTAAGGAACAGCCGTTTGCCATTAAAATCAAAACCTCTCTCCAAATCTCAAAAAACACAACAAAATCTCTTAAATACTCCTCAGCCGAGTTTGGTTTACTTGAGCCACAGAATAAACCAATAACAACAGGCTCTTTAATTGGAACACTAAGTAAGAGCCCCAAAATGGGCCAAAGCTGGACTCCACTGCTTTTAAACAGTGGTAACCCATCAATGTTTATCTGCAGTTTTAAAGTGAAGCCATCCACAATTGATTCAATGGCCTGAGACAACATATTCTTGATGGAGGACAGAATACCAAAGTAATAATACAGTCCACCACATCTTTTCTGTATGCTGAGATAAGTTTTTGTCTTAAGAAGTGTTCTGGCATCCTTTGGAAGATCAGGGTGGTAAAATCTGAAACCCAAGAAGTGCTGAAAGTGCTATCAGGGAAACCCCAAATGTCAATGCCCAATTACGAAGACTGTCGCTAAGGGTGCAAGGCTCTTCTGGCTCCAAGTCAGACTCTTCCTCAGAAACATCTACACCATCACTCAGCTCTAGAGGAATAGCATCATTGTCTACAGCATCCTCCTCAAACACTCCCATAACACTTTCCCTCTCCACTGCAGCTTCTTCTTCCTCAGTGCCCCTATAAACAAGAGTGTCCATAAACACCTCTTCAGATCCTTGATGCCTAGGCTCGTCACTAAAACCATAACTGAAATCCTTAAGACCATGGCAAGCATAATTATCACTATTGCTATCTTGTATGTCCTGCAGACGTCTTTCAACATCTCTACGTGCTCTCCGTCTAATTGTTGAGTTAGACAGAATTCTTGTTTCCATGGCTTATTCAACATCCACGTTATTACTGTTAGAATGGAAAAAGAAATAGACAATGGAGAACGGAGAGAGAAAGTGAAGAGAGAGTGATAATCATCATGAACTATTATTTGGGTTATTCTTTGGGACACTAAACAAATTGTGAATAAAAACTGAATGCAATGATGTGGAGGTGCCAACATCTAATATTTTATTCAGAATAGAACACAAATCACAGATCAAAAGTTTAAACTGAGAGAATGTATCATTTTAAGGGAAAAATATGTTGTTTCAAAATTTCATGGCGTCAACAAATCCCAAAAAAGTTGGGACAAGTAGCAATAAGTGTCTGGAAAAAGGAAATTGAGCATATAACGAACAGCTGGAACACCAATTAACACTAATTAGGTCAATTGACAACATGATTGGGTATAAAAAGAGCTTCTCAGAGTGTCAGTGTCTCTCTGAAGCCAAGATGGTAAGAGGATCACCAATTCCACCATTGTTGCACAGAAAGATAGTGCAGCAATACCAGAATGGTGTTACCCAGCGTAAAATAGCAAAGACTTTTAAGTTATCATCATCAACCGTGCATAACATCATCAAAAGATTCAAAGAATCTGGAACAATCGCTGTGCGTAAGGGTCAAGGCCGTAAAACTCTACTGGATGCTCGTGATCTCCGGGCCCTTAAACGTCACTGCACCTGAAACAGGAATGCCACTGTCAAGGAAATAACAGAATGGGCTCAGGAATACTTCCAGAAAGCATTGTCAGTGAACACAATCCACCGTGCCATCCGCCGTTGCCAGCTGAAACTCTACAGTGCAAAGAGGAAGCCATTTCTAAGCAAGCTCCACAAGCTCAGACTTTTGCACTGGGCCAGGGATCTTTTAAAATGGAGTGTGGCAAAACGGAAGACTGTTCTGTGGTCAGATGAGTCACGATTTGAAGTTCTTTATGGAACACTGGGACGCCATGTCATCCGGACCAGAGAGGACAAGGATAACCCAAGTTGTTATCAACGCTCCGTTCAGAAGCCTGCATCACTGATGGTATGGGGTTGCATGATTGTGGCATGGGCAGCTTGCATGTCTGGAAAGGCACCATTAATGCAGAGAACTATGTTCAGGTTCTAGAACAACATATGCTCCCATCTAGACGTCATCTCTTTCAGGGAAGACCCTGCATTTTTCAACAAGATAATGTCAGACCACATTCTGCAGCAATCACAACATCATGGCTACGTAGGAGAAGGATCCGGGTACTGAAATGGCCAGCCTGCAGTCCAGATCTTTCACCTATAGAGAACATTTGGCGCATCATAAAGAGGAAGGTGCAACAAAGAAGGCCCAAGACAATTGAACAGTTAGAGGCCTGTATTAGACATGAATGGGAGAGCATTCCTATTTCTAAACTTGAGAAACTGGTCTCCTCTGTCCCCAGACGTCTGTTGAGTGTTGAAAGAAGAAGGGGGGATGCCACACAGTGGTAAAAATGGCCTTGTCCCAACTTTTTTGGGATTTGTTGACGCCATGAAATTTTGAAACAACATATTTTTCTCTTAAAATGATACATTCTCTCAGTTTAAACTTTTGATCTGTGATTTGTGTTCTATTCTGAATAAAATATTAGATGTTGGCACCTCCACATCATTGCATTCAGTTTTTATTCACAATTTGTTTAGTGTCCCAACTTTTTTGGAATCCGGTTTGTATTTTAAGTCACTTTAAATTTTTGGTTTAATATTATGCTATATCAGCAAGGAAAATATGGTTAGGCTTTCACCAGAAACACAATTAAGTGATGATGTCTAACTTGTGAAGTATAACTTGTTAAAATACAGTACTTATGCATCAGCTACATCACAAAGTGTCATCTGCTATAGTGCCATTGTAACAGAAGTTTGTAAAACAAGGAAAACAAAAACAGAAAGACAATTAGCTTTTATTTCATAACCTGACTGCACTCTCTTTTTCATAACCTATCAGTCAACCTTAAACCAGCAACTGTTTACATGTACACCAATTGTTCAATACTAGACTAAGACAGGTAGTCTAACTAAAGGTGCATTCTAATCTTCCCAGAGGTTCCCTGCAAAGTGGACTATGGAGGGTACCCAGCCATCTTATGGGTGATTCCAAACCAGAGGGAGTGCACTTTTGGAGGCAGCAAAGACATCCCTCATGTTAGACATTTTTTCCCAGAAATACACTTCACTAGATAAAGAGCAGGAAAAAAAAAACATATTTAAAAGGCAAGAAACTCATACATGAATAAACTTATGAATAAACAAACTCATACATGAATAAACTTATGAATAAACATAGACTATGCTGGTGTGCATGTAAACAGGACTATAAATGAGCTAGTCTTTTATAAAACTTATTTTAAGAAACTTGTTTCTTACACTAACTATTGTGTTCATGTAAATGCAGTTATTGTTGTTAATCCTGTTATCGGCTAGGTATAGGCAAGATCAATGTTTTTTGTTTTCATCCAAAAACAAGTAAAATCAATGCTAGTATCCCAACACTACACGTTATAGGTTTTCTGGTGCTCATAAAAGGGAGAATTTTGCTGGGCTATGGAATGATATAACAGTAACTCTAAAATATTTCTGCTCTTATTCTGGCAGCAGATTTTTACTTGTGTGACTGTTATGCATGTCACCTATGAGAAGTTTCAAGTATTCCTTTACTCAACACATCCCATCCAACTTAGTGACTGATTGTCCAACCAAATCATGGTGTCCAGCTAGTAAAGTGATGGTGGAGCATCATCAAACACTCACTTGTGTATATACCTAGAGTTTGTTTCAGATCTTTTACTCCATGCTCTCACAAAATAAACTGAAACTGACTGAAACTTGCATTTGCGAGATCCTGCTGATGTTTGTCTTTCATGCAAGCACACAAAAGCTATGAATGGTAGTATGGGCCCCTGCATGGAGAAGCTTTTGCTTTGTAAACCTTAAGCATTTTGTAAGCAAGGGAATTAGTGTTCTAAATAAACTTATTAATTTATACATTTCATTTAGATCTGGTATTTCCTTGCTATTACTACCACTGTATCAGTTTCAACTGAAATAATGTAAAGTACTGTACTGTTTGTTATTGCAGTTTTTTGCACTATTAAGTCTGCATAAAAAGAATCTAAGAAAACCTAAAATGGGGGAAATAAAACGTATTTCATAGGGCCTTAGAATTTTTCTAGCTACATAGCTAACTTAGTTCACTGGTACTTAACGTAGGTGCAAACTAACATCTCAACACAAAACAGAAGAGTCTGGTTAAATGGTACTGAAACACACTTCAGGGACTTCACAACCTCAGATCCAAGTATTTTTCCACTACACTTGTGTCTGTGGAACATTTAGACGGAATCTAGTGTGTGGAACCTAACGTCTCTCGTGCGCTGTTAACTTGAGCCCAGTCCACACGTATCCGGATATTTTTGAAATCGTAAATTTTCTCTGCGTTTTGGCATCTCGTCCAAACGAACACGGTTTTTATCTGACTTAAAATGGAGGTTTTCTAAAACGCTCTCCATGGTGCAGATTTTTGAGATCTCCGTTTTCAGTGTGTTTGTGTGGACGGGCAAAACGTAGCTTGTGGGAAAACGCCGACATTACGCAGTTAACTTGCACATACCTCTTGCTGTTTGTATTTAATGAACATGCGTTAAAACTCGGGCTGAAATATTGGAGTAACGTTACTTGCTTTGGCATGATTCCCAGTCGACATTCCTGCGAGATTGAAGTCAGCTTCCTATTCGAATTTTCCCATTCCACCTTAAATGGTGCAGGAGTTCTGGCGCCTGACGCATTTAAGGTAGAACGGGATATTTCGAACAAGAAGCTGACTTCAGCTTCGTACTTTCTCCTGGGTTTTGTTGATTCTGTACTTTATGCAGCAGTTGTAACGATCGTTAGCCCTTGTAAACGACGAAGATTTTTTTGAAAACGGAGAAAAAAACTATTTTCAAAAAAAATTTTCGGATACGTGTGGTCGGGCCCCAAGCTAAAAACTTAAGTGGCTGGGGAATACCAGCTAACGTATCTAAGCAATGTTCCAACCCTTACTTGTTAGATTTTTTTGTTAAAACAGGCAGAAATACTAAAACTGCTGATAGAACCTTTTCACATTTCTTTGCAGCGCAATATAACTAGCTAGCTAGCTAACCAGAGTGCTGCACTATTTGCTAAAATTTACAAGAAATGTATTAATTAGACGGTCGAGAAATATCTAAAATACGCCCGTTCTCGTCTTCTGCCACATTTTAATTAAGATAATTAAAGAGAATGCTCATTAATCTGGTTGGGGCAGGTAATTTGGTTTGCTAGCTAGCTATCTCCGCTAGCATAGCTGGCTAGCTAGCTAATGTTAACCGTTATTCACTAACGTTACCGTTCAGCTTGCTTGACAAATTGAGTGCTAATAAGAAAGACAATAACATTTGAATATTAGAAGCATCTAATATAGCAGAATAACCCCTTAAAATATGTGCAAATATTGTAATAACCTAAATGCTTACCTCTAAATTCTGCAGACAGTAGATGCACATTGGTGCAGCGAAGACCATAGAGCGAGTTGGTAGAAAAAAACAGAGGGTGTGGGAGATAATTTAAAATTAGGCGGGTCCGTTTCACTGATACGGCGCATATGCGTTCTGAATCCACTGACCGGCAAAGAATTTTAGTGCCATTAAGAGCTACTTGGCCCAAGCTTGGCACAAATGTGCAGTTCAGATGTGACTGCCAGGGGGATTCTGTGACGGCCAAAGTCATCCGGCCCAAACGTCCTTGCTGTCTGGGAAGCAATTCCACAAATTAACTCTGGACAAGGCACACCTGTTAATTAAATTAATGAACACCTGTTAATTAAAATCATTCCAGATGATGACCTCATGAAGCTGATTGAGAGAATGCAGATAGTGTGCAAAGCAAAAGGTGGCTTCCTTTAGAATCTAAAGTATAAAACACATTCTGGTTTGTTTAACACACTTTTTTGTTTACTACATAATTAATATGTGTTCCTTCATAGTTATGATTGCCATATCAATCTACAATGTAGAAAATAATAATAATAATCATAAAAATAAAGAAAAACCATTGAATGAGAAGATGTGTCCAAACTTTTGATTAGTACTGTATATTATGTGAATATTTTACTTTGTAGTGTGTAAGCAAAAAACCTAAACATTTGTAGCAAGATCTGTTGTTTCTTTTTTAAAGCTTTTGGCATATCTGTTTTTCTGCAGTCATCTAACCTATTGCTTACTGCAGTATGAGTGTAATCAGCGTATCTATGTTCACTTGTCCTTTATACTGTGGTAAAATTTGTTTGTGTAGCAGTACATGGTTTGTCAGTTTTGAGCTCAAGTGGCTTCCCACTGTTTAGTAATAAAGCTGAAACTGTCCTAATACTTGGTGTAAATGTCATTAATTAGTCAGTCACACAAATATTTATACTTGTGTTTTAATTTTACAGATTGATTGTTCAGTAATTCCACTGAGCAAGACCTTTCAAAGTACATCCCCAGTTATGGAGACAGATTGGCAACTGTTGCCTTCTGTTGCAACAGTCAGCCTGCAGCATCAAGCTCCAGAAAAAGTCAACTAATTGACAGAATAAAGGCAAGACTTTGTGCTTCTGAAGAAAAGGCAAACAAAACAGCAGAGAAGGAAAGGAAATGAAAATGCAAAGAGAAAATCAAGGAGAATAGAAATAGGATGGATGAATTTCAACGAGAAAGACAATGAATTTAAACAGGTATGAGCTGTGAAAGGAGGTGGGACCAGACATGTCACTGTTGATAAGCGTACAACAATAAATAGCATCCAACAAATGGCAGAATCACTTTTTTTCCCCAAACAGTGTGTCCAAATCCTTAAAGCTGCAGGATCATGTTAGTGACATCCGTGACTTTTCACAAAATGTGCTTGATGGTGACTATACAGTTGACGATGTGTATGACAAAACCAAGGTAAAAATCGTCAGTTTGTACCTCTGCACCAAGAAACATATGCAAGATACAGAACTCCCCACAAGTTCTCCCCAAGAAACAAGCTCTTCAGTCTCAGCAACCATTACGTCCCCTGATGTCCACCAAAGTCAGTCTTCAGAAGCCAATTTAATTACTATAGACTTAACTGTCCTGCAGTCTGACCAAGAGCAACAAGGGCAAAGAATGTTTACAGAAGGAATCAGGCTAGAACAACAGAATGAAGAAACAATAGGACAAGAAGACAAAGACAAAGCTCCTATTCAAACACCAATGTTTGTTATTAGATGTTGGAGACCCATCTTGAAGTGTTTGGCAGGCACTTTTTATCCACAGAGACTTGTGGAGATGATGGAAGAACGCATTCCAACATCTAAGCCTGTCAGAGCACTTCTGAAGTTCCCAGAAGAAATGACTGCACTTCAGAACACAGTGGCAAGACACCTAAGGAAGTATATTGGGGAGACAGATGACCTCAACTTGAAGTCTTTTCTTCGTTTCTGCACAGGGGCAGACATCCTACTTGGACATCCCATCACAGTGCAGTTCACAGAAACCTCTTCATTCCAGTGTCGACCTCAGGCGCATACATGTGGGTGCTATTTAATCATACCTACCAACTACCAGAGCGATCCAGATCTTCGCAATGACTTTGACCTTGTCTTAAAAAGTTCCATTTGGGTTATAGACATTGTATGAGCATTAATAGGCAGGCTCAAGTAAAGTTATACAAGGACACTGCCATACAGGGACCCACACTAGTGATCACACCTTGCTCCTGCACCATAAATGGAAATGAACAACTGGGTATTTCAGTTGTAGCCTGGTTAGATAGAAATATTTTGATTTGAAATGTTTGTTTGTACGACATACTTTAGTCATCCTGCTCACAACAAGCTGATAATTCGAAACGTCCATCTTCATTGCCCTGAAAGAGCAATTTGTTCGCATTAACTTACCATTTTTGTACTGCTAAGTGGACATTTTCGTTACCTTGTACTTGCGTTTCCAACTAGAGTTTGTTGTAGATTGGTCTTTTTTTTATTTCTTTCAACTGTTTAGCTAACTGAAGTTAACGTTCCAACAGTGTTCTGCTTGTTTCAAGTGCAACTGCACATTATCACAATATCTTTACTATTCACAGAAAATTAATTATTGTTGGCTCAATGCATGCAATAAATAAGTAAATAAATTAACAACTATTGTCTTTTCCTTTGATATGTTTTATTACACATAGCTGAAAAGAGATGCATTACCACTTCTTAGAGCTGACATTAGATGTCAAGTTTTAATACTGTAATAAAACAACAACCCAAAAAAATAGTAGAAACAAGAATTACTAATATTATTTACTTGTAAGTAGATATGGAAGAAACTCAATGACTACATTTAAAATATTTTTATGAGTCCTGCACAAATTAATTGCAGTATTAAAGGTGTAACAATTTCAGTACAGTCTTAAAGAAAATATATCAGGACATTTTAATTTGCAGTCTTTTGTTTTCAAATAAAACTTATATTTCTGAGCCAAACAATCTCTGAGCATAGAAATCAAGACGTGTTTAACATGTTAATGTTTCATTACACCCCTAGTGAGTGTACAGACAATTGGTACTCAGTTTAGGATAAGGGAGCGAAGTGCTTCACGAAGTGTCATGTATAACTGCATGACTTGAGATACACCTTACCTCAAACCTAATTCAAGCATGATGACAGTACATAGATCAAATATGTCATCATCGCATGGGACTTGCATGCCTGTTTGCATGTATCAAGGTCAGTATGTGCAGCAAGGAATTCTTCAGAAGCCCACAGCTGAGGTACTGTATACATCACATCAGGAATCCCGCTGGGCACATTGTGATTTCTGCATGGCCTGATACAGTGAGCATTCCACACTGCCTTGATCTCATCCAGTTGTTCCTAAAATAACATTTGTAGTTAGGAAGCAGAAAAGCGATGAGAGTATCAAACTAGGTCATAAGATTACATTGAAGGTATTTCACAAAATTTCATCGATAGTTAATCATATACATTGCTTTACTTGCTGTACACCGATCAGGCATAACATTATGAGCACCTCCTTGTTTCTGTGCTCATTGTCCATTTTATCAGCTCCACTTACTATATAGGTGCACTTTGTAGTTTTACAATTACAGACTGTAGTCCATCTGTTTCTCTGCATACTTTGTTAGCCCCCTTTTGCCCTGTTCTTCAGTGGTCAGGACCCCCATGGACCCTCACAGAGCAGGTACTATTTGGGTGGTGGATCATTCTCAGCACTGCAGTAACACTGACGTGGTGGTGGTGTGTTAGTGTGTGTTGCACTGGTACGAGTGGATCAGACACAGCAGTGCTGCTGGAGTTTTTAAACACCTCAGTGTCACTGCTGGACTGACCAAAAATATCCAGCCAACAGCATCCTGTGACCACCGATGAAGGACTAGAGGAAGAACTACACAAACTGTGCAGCAGCAGATGAGCTATCATCTCTGACTTTACATCTACAAGGTGGACTGAGAAGGTAGGAGTGTCTAATAGAGTGGACAGTGAGTGGACACAGTGTTTAAAAACTCCAGCAGCACTGTGAATTCATCTGAATACAAACTTCAGTGAAAAGGATGACACTCAAAAAAAAACTCAGCTTTTTGTTCAAAGGCCTTAACATAGTCAGTGACCCAAACTTTCTTCCATTTAAATAGTGACCTACAAATAGTTCAGAATCTGGAATATTTCTTCTCAATTTTATTGATCAGAAAATTTCTTTGGTTTCAATTTCTCACAATTGTAACACTTTATGTTGTTTATTTTCAGGTTTAAATGAAGAAATCCCAGATTTCCAATGTACTCCCTGACTTTTGGCCCCCACTGTACATAGTATGACAGACTATGAACTGATATTGGTTTTCAGGACTATACTTATTGGAAAAAATATTTTTATGTTGTATTGGATGATTCTGTTACTGACCAGTGTATGGACTTTGGCTGTCAATTACTTACGACACAGTAAAATAACACAGTAAAATTGGTCAAAAACAGATTATATGTCATACACGAAATTATTACTAAAATGAAATACGCACAAACACATTTTTGATTAGTTTGTTTCTTGGCAAATATAGTCAACTGTTAACGAACTATTGCTCAGCAAATGAATCTCTTCATTTTATTTATCTGCTTATATTAATTAATTTCCAGTTTATTATTACTTACTCTTTTATATTTAGCTGCTTTCAGCTGTGCTTGGTTTAATGAAATTTAACATTTTGGGACCCTGTCAAAAAAGAAAAAAAGGGCAACACTAAGAAACTCTGAAACACATGGAAAATTTAAAAGATACTGCTTTTCACTCAAATCTGATTATATAATTTGTAATGAAGAGCTCTGTATTAAATTAGAAAGGAATTCAAAACAGAAGGATTTTCACTAGTGGTCTCAAGCTTTTGGCCTCCACTGTACATCTGTATAATTGTTATTATTATTGTTAGCAGCAGTAGAAAGAGAATTATAAATAATGCCAATAATGAGATTATAATAAAATAATTTATGTTTAATAATGCTATGATTAAATAATTACTGCAACAATAATACATTTTATGTATTTAAATAATAATAATTTTATTTATATATTTAGATAACTGCAAAAGAAAACATTATTATTGTTATTATTATTATTATTATTATTATTATTAGTAGTAGTAGTAGTAGTAGTATTTGCTCATTGTGATTATTATAAAAAATGTATAAATAACATTCTTTATTGGTCATTAGTGTATTTAATCATATTATTTTTTCACTGTTTTCTAAAAGTAATCAGCCAATCAAGGCTTTTGTGTTAGAGTGAATTATTGCAAAAAATCCACTTCTCATTGAATGGCTCTAGTAGCAAGTTCACTAGCATTTTCTTACCTGGACAATGTTCCGAAAGCAGAACTGTACGAGTGACTTGTCCAGAAAGTCACCAACAAACAAGCCCTCGTCTTTCAGTTCTCCAAGCAGCTGTATCCAGTATTCCACACCTTGTTTGCGCATTATTCCCCACCAGCTCTGAATTCTTTGGTTTGTGGTACTTGATCCACTGATATAGCTCTTTTCTCCAGCTCTGTCATCAGTATCATCTTGGCGGAGAAATGTCTGGATGTCACGAATCAACACATTTTCCGTTCCCAAGTCTGTACGGACGATCCTGGGGCAGCCACCTACCTGCACTGTAAAAAAAAATCTGTGTAATTTACGGTAAAATACTGGCAGCTGTGGTTGCCAGAATTTCACCGTAAAAAGTAAGGTGACAATGTATAAGACATTATGGTATGCTTTTTTGGCAACCGTAAATTTCACAGTTAAAAACTGTTGTTTGTTTACGGTAAATTCAATATTCATATATTGTAAATCTGTTTACGGTAAAATGCTCTAAAAATAACAGCTTTATTATAAATCTGTTTATGGTAAACAATTTTAAAAACAACAAATATATTGTAAACATAATTACGGTCTCTGTCAGTGATGGACACACTAAAACTGTATTATATATTACAGTACTTTATTGCAAAGTTCAACTTTACGGTAAATTACCGGCAGCTGTGGTTGCCAGAATTCCACCGCAAAAAAACAGTACAGCACATAAGGGGTTACAGTTAGTTAGGGTTAGAATTTACAGTCAACTACTGTTTATGATAAACTACAAAGAAAATAAAGTCCATTGTAAACTAAGGTATACACTACTACAGATAAATATTAAGAAACTGTTTTTACATTTACAGATTCTCTGTGAAAAACAAATTGAACTGATCTAATAACTTGTCCAATACACTCACAAATTTGTGTTGAGATCTTGAAAAAAACAGCATGTGTCCATATATAGGATAATCCGTGGAATGAATAAACCTCATGGAAAAAAAATAGCCACTTGCCCTGGTTGATCAAGAGTAATGAGTCACCGAGTCCAGACTTGACTGAAGAGGGTGTTCAACATGGGATAGACTCTCACATGGACTTGATGTTCAAGAAACTGGAACTTAAAGCATGTATTGTCACCAGTTCTGCTTGAAGACTCACATGTTGCCCATCAGATGTTTGTTCACTGTCGGCTGGCACCATCCTCTCTGCAGCCATAAAACAGAAAAAGAGCAGTTAGATTGATGTAGTTCTTGAGCATGATGCCTACACCGAGATAAACTGACAGTTAACTGTTAACTGTTGTTAAGCTGAGCTCCCATGATGTATACATAGGAGAAACCAGGAACCATATTGCAGGAACTTCTTACCTCTGAAATCTTTTTAGTCACCATGACAACTTCAGTTAGGACTGAATTTAGGACAAACCCCAACAGGGTCCTGACTTCTTTTTAGGCATCCATTTCTATCATTTTTAGGCAGCTGCGTCAGGCAGCATAGTTTACTACTAGCATAATGATGCTACATTTATTCATACTGTAAAACGCTGCTTTCACTGTGAAATGTTTTTCTTTTCTTTTCTTAAAAATCTCAGACGCTGCAGACTCGATCTCCACCATCCCCTTTTATTACCTTTGTCCGTCAATGTTGATAAAACATTACAGTGATGGTGGTGAATAATGAGAAATAATGAGGGGGCGCTCTCACAATATTTTTAACTTGGCACACAAGTTTTGTTTGACCTTTTTACATCATGGTCGGTTGCTAGGTAAGCAGTTATAGCAGTTGACTGTCAACTTCAACTGAGTAGGTTAAGATTTCCTAACTTGAGATAAGATGCTGCAAGATAAGATAAAGAGCCTAAATTAAGATAAAATTTGCTTCTGTAATACAAATGTGAAAAATCTTAACCCTCAAATCTAAAAGATAGGAAGTTTCTGTAATATGGCACAGCATTCTAGAATACAGTTTATAGTCGACAGAGTATCAGGGCAAAAGGTAGAAACAGATGTCATTTCACTTTTGAGCCTATTCACAGCCCAACCTCCGCTACTCACATTGTCTTTCCTTTTCCTCCATATCTACCTCCATTTATTTATTTATTTATTTATAGGTAATTACTAGGGATAGGTATCGAGAACTGATATTAAACTGCTACCTGACATTCAAAAACGTGGGCTCACTTTATTAAATTTAATGATAATGCAGCTAAATGTAACACATTGTGTTATTTAGGTTCTGTCTAAAACTTAGTGTAGTCAAAGGTCTGGTCCATAACTGAAGCTTTTTATTTCAACTCTGCAAATCAGCATTTACAGCCAGGAAAACGAACAGTCCAAAGGCTAGAAACAAAAGCACCTGCATTGTTTTTCCCTTTTCCCAAACGCCAGTACCCCACCTGTATTCAGGATCTTCAACCTAAAAGGCCCGGTAAAAGTGAAACTAAAGCAGCCAAAATTAAAAATTTATTTCCCAAATGAACTACTGACTAAGTGCATTGCTTATGGTTGTTACTATTTTGACCTGCAGGGAGATGACCACAGGTTTTTCACATTTTTTTCAAGCTGTCAAAATTTCATGTAACGTCTTTGTTTTTTGCATCGAATTCCAGAGAGTGGTAATAAGAGTGTTGATAAGACTTAATAAGTAGTATCAGTATCATCCTACTCAGGGGTCTAAAGAGTACTGAAAATTCCTACTCAAATACAAGCACTGTTACTATTTAAAAATTATGAGTAGATTGCTTATTTAAAAAGGTAATTTTAGTCCTGCTGCCTATCAGCTCCCTAGACTCTAGCTTACGTTAACAGGTGTGAACCTCTACAGACAGTAAACACATTCACAGCCTTCAAACTTTGTATTTTAACTGATAATATATTTCACTAGTAATCATTTCATACAGAATCAGACATTATTGCTGTATTAGACAGTTAAACAGCTACACAGCCTCTCACAGTTAAAGACAAACACAGACAGAGAGAGAGAGAGAGAGAGAGAGAGAGAGAGAGAGAGAGAGAGAGAGAGAGGGTGGGGGGGCAAGAGAGACAGAAAGAGGTGAGAGAGAGAGAGAGAGAGAGAGAGAGAGAGGAGGAAGAGAGACAGAAAGAGGGGAGAGGAGGAGGAGGAAGACAGAAGAGAAGAGAGAGGGGGCGAGAGAGACAGAAAGAAAGACGGGGAGGAAGAGAGACAGAGAGAGAGAGAGAGAGGAGGAAGAGGGGGGAGAGAGGAAGAGAGAGACAGAAAGAGGAGGGGGGGCGAGGAGAGGGGGGGCGAGGGGGGGCAAGAGAGACAGAAAGAGGAGAGGGGGGGGCAAGAGAGACAGAAAGAGGAGAAAGAGGGGGAGACAGAGGGGCAACAGAGACAGACAGAAAGAGGGGGAGAGAGAGGGGCAACAGAGACAGACAGAAAGAGGGGGAGAGAGAGAGAGGAAGAGAGAGGAGTAAGAGAGAGAGGGGGGCAAGAGAGACAGAAAGAGGGAAGAGAGAGGATAAGAGAGGGGAAGGCAAGAGAGACAGAGAGACAGAAAGAGGAGAGAGAGAGAGAGAGAGAGAGAGAGAGAGGAGTAAGAGAGAGAGGGGGGCAAGAGAGACAGAAAGAGGGAAGAGAGAGGATAAGAGAGGGGAAGGCAAGAGAGACAGAGAGACAGAAAGAGGAGAGAGAGAGAGAGAGAGAGAGGGGGCTGGGCAGTATCAGATCAGGCCAGTCGACAGTGCGACAGAAATCACTGTGCAGAGTTTACAAACAACATGTATTAGACTAGATTTCAATCTTAGCCGTTCACCACAGTTTATCTCCAAAATAGCAGCTAAACTAGGCTGTATGTTAAACGGTGAACTGTAATCTGTGGGTGACGCCTGTTAACTAAAGTAGCTGACAGACACTTGTAATAAAATATACGCAATAGATTTTAAGTTTAATAAACAGAAGCATTAACGTTACAAAAGAAAAAAGAAACCCGTAAACACGGTACCTGTTTAGCTCGGTTAACACTCCTTTAGTTCATGTGAAAATGAATACAGATGACCGTTTGGATGTGGTCTGTTCCTCGTATGTGCTGGTTCAGTTCTCCTTTGTCCTTCTCCACTTAACTGGACATCTCTGTAGTGTTTTTCTTGTCAGAGGTGCTGTTTCTTGATTGGTGAATCTTTTCAATTTAACCACGCTTTTTTATTATTGGGTGATAAGCTGATACGCTCATTATTTATTTTCACTCTGTAAAGTTAGGAAAATTAAAGTAGCGAAGTAGAAGTATTTTGTTAAAAATTAACTAGAGTAAAAGTACTATGATTTAATTCTACTCCAAAAAGTAGTTACAGGGAAAACTGTACTCAATTATAGTAACGAGAGTGATGTAATTTGTTACTTACGCCTCTGATTCTTATGATACCTATGCCTAGTGTCCACTGTGTTTCGTGATTATGGCTAAAAAATTGGGTTTGGGGAAAGGAAGTGTCATTTGTTACCATTTTTAGCAAGGTCAAAGAAAGTGTGGTTAATGTTTTGGTTAATGTTTAAGTTAATGTTTTGTCTAATTAAATGTCCCCGAGACGTTATGGGACAAAGTGCCGTTTGTGGCTGTCAATACAGCCGAATGAAGATGAAATTATGACTGGACTGGCAATGCTACAAGCATAAAAAACACAGGGCTTCAGCAGACATGAGACTGTGGCTTCACAATGACTTTAAAAAGCTCAGTTGTTAGCACTGAAATCTGTGTCTAACCGACACAGGCTCAACATTTTAATGTCTGTCAGCCATCGATGATGGACGATGGCATCGTTCATCAGCCCAACCCTAGTAAGTCGATGGGGTGAAACAAATGCTGATGATGACTTAGTGTGGAAATGCATCAGTTTCTACCTGTCACCCTGATTAACTATATTATTAATTACAAAAATCATCTAACTACATGCAAAACTACATTCCAGAGTGTTTGTTTCTTGTATGTAGAGTTGTGCTTGCATCTACCTATCCTTTGCTGCACTGAACTATATCACCACTTACCTCTAATTACCCTTGACATAACTGGTGTCCAAGATGTTGGGTTCAGACGTGAATGCAGAGCGGTGGGATAGACTCCAATACAGTCAGGGTATGATGTTCAGAAAACGGGAACTTTGAGCAGGTGCTGTCATCATTTCTGCTTGAAGACAAGCAAACAACTTGTCAGTCAGGCGTTTGCTGTGGACTGGCAAGGATCCTCTCTGCAGCCAGAAGAAGACAACAAAGAAAACAATAAAGAAAACATTAACAACAACAACAACACCAACACCAATAATAATAATAATAATAATAATAATAATAATACAACCCTTTTTCCAAAAAAGTTGGGATGCTGTACAAAATGTAAATAAAAACAGAATGCAGGTTTTTTCGCCTGGGGTCTCCACAGTTTCTCCCTCAATCTCCCTACCTCCTTTTACATCCCGGAGGAGGCAGCATCCATGATTTCTAAAAGGAATTTCTTAAATGAGCTTGGGCTGAGAGAAGTCGGTGGCATTTACGGATCATGTTTACATATGGTTTATCATTTGCACAGTAGTTTTAACTTGGGGGGGGAATCAAACAAACATTTAAGGGTGACACTAGTTTAAAAGTCTATCAATTAAATGTACTCACTCAATGCTGAGTGTTGATAACGCTGATGACAAATCAAAGTGCTCACCATCACACATTCCTGCAAAGTTGACAGCCCCGCCTTTTCCAGCTGCACCGTGCTGAGGAGAAAGTTAAATGATTTTGTGGTGTATGGCTAGGAAGTTCATGAGATGAATCTCAACATTAAAGTTGCAATCTATTGAATAATACAGCAATAAAAGGGACAGAACTGAGGTGGTTCTTATTAAATATTGTAATGCCCCCACCACAGGTTACTTTGGGCCAAGTCTCCATAAGGAACAAAATATGTCTATTCTGGTAGTTAAAATCACTACGGATAAAATATTTCTTAAACAGTGATCAAAACAACCGAAGAAAGAGACTTGGACGGCTGAGACTCGCAATGGCTACACAGTGCTTGCAAAAAGAGATGAGCCTAAAGCCTTCTGTTGTTAAATGAATGTACACTGAACTGTACAACGACTTACTACTATTTATCCTTGCCAAGCTGGTATCGGATGAGAAGTACAGAATAGTAGGACAGCAAAGAGGTTGACGAAATGTCAAGTACAACCACTGGTAGATGTAATAAGACCTGAAAGAAAGAGTAAGGAAATAAGACAGGAAGGCATACATCCTCTTAAGTGAAAGATGAAATCATCTCAACCATGAACTGTTCTCTATTTTCAATGCACAGGCTGCAAATTACAATCAAATGGCTAAACTCAGACCCAAAAACAGCCAGGCCTCCCAAGTGGCTCACCTGGTAGAACACATATACATATTGTTATTGGAGCATCCAAGGTTCCATTCAAGCTTGGGCCCTTTTCTGCATATCATCCCCTCTCTCCGCTGTGTTTCCTGTCTATTAATACTGCATCTGTCCAATAAAGCATAAATGCCAAACAAATCATCGTTGAAAGTTAAAATCAAAAACAGGTCGCTTTTGATATTTAAATGTATTAGAATCTCACCGTTTTCCTGGGTGCCACAAAGGCCAGGAAGTCTATAACACAGGAGCATGAAAGCAATTCAAAAAAGGTGGCAAGAGTGAAAGACTTACATTTTTACACTTGTAATAAACAGAATTTATACAAGACTCGTGTGTATAGATAATTAAGACATTTTACTCTTAAAATGTTAAAACATTTGTTAGACGTGCTCAGTTTACTTACTTTAGAGGAGATTATTAGATCGTAGTAATGCCAGCAGCCTTCAACCTACTCTGGAGTGTCACAAAAGCACTGAAACAAAGGCTCAAGTGGTCTTGAGAGACCGTTTTATTCACTTCAATGCATTGATAGCCAATAAGCTCTGCAAACTCCCTGCATGGGTCACAGACGATTTCCAATAAAAAAAGTGACCAAATCTTCTGAAAAGTTGCTTCTGGCAGCCAAAATTGGAAAACTCCCTGGATGTATTGTAAAATCTTGAACTAAATTACTGTTTGCCATTTTCAGAATTATATAATGAAAGTCAGTCTTCCCCTTTAAAATGTTTAAGCTAACTGAAAGAACAGCCTCCAACAAAAATGACAAACAAAATTGCTGTTGCTTTGAACTTACTGTTCAAGTAATCATTAGGCATTAGTAATTCCACCAAAATATACAACAAGCCAGTTCACATGAATTTAACAGAACCACACACTGCTTATTAAAACACTAAAGCTAGCTGAAAACATCAAAGAACACTATTCTGAATGTCAACAATTAACAGTGTACACTGTTCCATACAGCTAGTACTGTATAAGAGTTCAGTTGGATAAATCCATCCTTAACATGTCCCTCTCCACTCATGATCAGAGAGATCTGCGATGAGGGTGAGGACCCTTGGGTTCACGGACAGTTGTTTTTCCTTGTTTCAATTTTTGTGCCCCTCTCTGGATTGATGTTGAAGAAACACCTTTGTGAACACAAGAATTCATATATATATATATATATATATATATATATATATATATATATATATATATATATATATATATATATATATATATATACACACACATACACACACCTCTGAAGGAACTCAAGGGTGGAGCCCAAATACACGGGATAATGGATATTGAGGCAGTAATAGCTTCCAAACATCAAACAGATAGCAGAAATGAAGGTGGAGATTTGGTCATTCACAACTTTGTGGTCTAGACTCAGCATGAACTGCTTTGAGGTATAGCAGGAGGTTCCTGCAAAGAATATACAGGTAGACAATAATTAAGAGCACATCAGCCATTACCATCCAAAAGTGGTCTTAAAAGATGCTAGTTGTGTTTCTTCCCAATCCAGTGGTATTTTCTCCTCTATGTGAGTGTAATTTCACCTGTCAGCTGTCCTTTCCTGTGATGAGAACAAGTGCTTCACCAGGACTGCTGCTCTTCAAAATGAATGAAGTGGAACTGGACCTGCGAACACCACTGTGAGCTGAAAATTTTTTGTGCATTCTGTTCTTGTTGTGCATCCTTCAAACAATTTTAGCAGCTTAAAATGGTGTTTGCAGGTCGAGATCCACTTCAGAGATGAAACAGTCCCGATGACGCATTTGTTCTCACAAGGAAAGAGCTGACAGGTCAAACCTGGAAGATCTATATTTGTATGGAGAAAAAAATACCACAGGATGGGGAAGAAACACAACTAGCATTTTTAAACATGATGATGCGTCTGATTTAATATTTCCTTACATTAGCTTAGGCTCCTGTCAGGACCAAGGCGATTCCCGCTCGCTCAAAGCCCCAACATATGGATGAAATTAAATTATTCTGTTCTATAACTATGTTTTAGGGTTTTAATAAATCTAATTGTCTGTTCTCGCAAAATAAAAGTTCAGTCAAGAATAAAAGAAAGTTGAATAAAAGACTTCAGCCGTTGAGTTCTTTTTGAAGGAAGGAAAAGGCCCACTCTTCATTTATTAAGCTTCAGGTGGCAAGATGGCTCCGGACAACCAAATGCAATGCATAATACAGAAACATCAATTTTTATACCCTGTTTGGGGGCGATGAAGTAATCGCCCCCTCCCTCTCACCTTTCTTTATTTCACTTTGGTTCCCATTATTTCTTATTTTTTTGCTTCATTTGGTAACCCTTATTTCAACTTTCACGCGTCCTTGGATTTTTAAAAAACTTACATACTCAGCTATTCCAAGCTACTCCCATCCTCTCAAGGTTTTTAATCAATTTATGTTTTTGAAACTGGTTCCAACACTGATACCGTCCGGTTCCCTATCAGCTTGGCTTCACTCTTTACGGTCAGCTTGCCCTTACAGCAAAACACACCAGCTTCTGGAAGCTGCAGAACCGTTGTGGGCGGGGCGAGAGGTCACCAGTACAATCATCCCCGCCCAAACGAGTGTTTGAAGTCGTAGACGTGATCAGATGGAAGTAAATGGTGTTTAAGACAGTTCGAGTAGTTCATTGTAGGAGTCATCATCGACCTGTTCGTTGGAAGTCATCATCAGATATGCGTTTCTTGCGTCCTTCTTCGTTAGGGCCGTGTCAATGAGCCTCTCCAAAAGACCTCGCACACATGGAATGATGCAACAGCCACAAGTCACCAAGAGTCCTGCAGCAGTAGCTATAGCCACCAATAATGACTTGGCCAAACCTGACCATTTCCCAAACCATGATTCTAACATCTTGGAAAATGGGTCATCAATGCCTGAATTTTCTGCGAGTTCATTGGCTAGAGCAGTTAGACCATGCAAGGCTTTTGTAACAGAACCATCTGGTGCAGTGTTATTAGGAATGTAAGTACAACAGCTTGCACCAAACATAACACAAACCCCTCCTTTTTCGGCCAAAAGCATATCCAAAGCTAATCTATTCTGCCAAGCCATCAAGCTGGTGGCATCCAGTTGTTCAGCTAAACCTGTGACAGCATCTCTAGTGTAGTTAATGAAGCGCTGTTGGTTGTAATAGATGTAATTGATCCAATCTACATTCTTGTTAATGGTAGACCACCAAAACAAAACTGACTCAAAGCCTGCTGCAATTTGGTTTTGCGCTTTAAACTCGTCAGGGACCCCTCTAGGGACCCCAGTAGCATCAATGTAAATTGTGTTATCAAAACTGCCAGGAACAGAAGTTGATCTCTTACGTCTATGGTAAGGTGTGTTGTCATGTAGTGTAATTATATCTACAGGCATAGTAAGTACTGCGAGGGCGCATGTGCCCTTCCAACTCTTGGGTAGGGTAGGCCTAAGGGTGGTTATTTTACAATACCACCAAACATCAGCTCTAGCAACTAACATAGTGGAAAAATTCAATGTTGGGAAGCCAGTTGTATTATAAGTGAGTACACAGTGGGGAAACATCCTTACCGTCAGTGTTATGTCGAGTGAAACATGTGTAGTTGCCTTTACCAGGCTCGAACCGGGGTGGGATATGATCTATCTTTTGCACTGGTGGGAATTTCCAATGCATAGCGGCACAGTCAGAGTCATTTGAAAGTGTTCTATGAGAAAGTAGAGTCAACAAAAAGTGTACGATTGTAATCACCTATCAAGGCTGGAAATGGTGATGAAGTCAGTACTGGCTTAGCTGTAGAACAGGCATAACAATTCTTTGCACCTAAGGTGAGTGCAGTGTAATGTATCCAGTCAATCCATTTATTAGTATCTCTAAATCCAGTCTCTACTGCTATCACCTCATCAGAGTCTCTAAAGGAAAGAGTCTCGATTTCTGGAACAACTTTAGGTGAAATGGTGGTATTGGGCTTAAGGACTACAATTTTAAATCTACCAATGGGGTCTCTACCCGTGACATCCGCTCCTAGGCCGAATGTCCCATTCATCAGAACAGTAGCATTGTTAATAGTGAGATAGAGTGGATTACAATTCTGTGAGCATGGGTGGGTGCTACGACCTTGAATTAAGGTAAGACTATTCTGGAATTGCTTCCACTTGGGTGTGGTCTGTCTGTATGTGTATCCATTAACACCTGTATTCCACCATACTTCATCCCATCACCTGCAGACCGAAGAGGGGTCATGCTGATATATGGTACTCACACACATATACTTGTCTGTAGTCATCAATTGTTGGGCATAGGTTGTATCTAAACAAGAGACCACTGAACAAAAATCAAAATTGAAGGTGGTGGAATTACCTTCCGTAATTGTCAAAGTTAACTCAGTGCCATTGATTAAGGGTGTGATGGCTAGCAATATAACTAGAATTTGCAACATGTTTATGAATGTGTATGTGCTAATGTGTGTATATGTGAGTACATGTAGAGATTCTGGCAAACAGGGGGAGCCTTTACCCGTCTTGTAGTATTTTGGTGCTCGGAGTGTGGGCACGCCCTATCAGCACTCGTCCCACCTCAACTGGGCTCCAGCAGACTCTCCTTAGCCCGAATCCTACCTCAGTCTGTGTCTGGTGAATCTGGTTCCGGTTCCGCCGGTGGACCCAAGTCTGCTGGTTCAGCATCAGAGTCGTCACTGTCCTCTCTAACAGGTGGTCTCAGTTCCTTCCGGGCCACAGCTCTGGTTCGCGGTCTTGGGAGTTGACTTGGTCCTTCCCCTCCGGAATCGTCTTGGCTGTCCCGTCCCTCTGGCTGGACTGGTTCTGGGGGTCTGAGTGCTATTGGAGCAGCTGAACAATGATTCAACTGAATCCATACTTTTCTTCCCTCCACTTTAATAGCAGTTGGAGTAGCTAGGACCACTTTGAAAGGACCCTCACGTCGTGGTTGTTGCCAGCCTTTTTTGAAGGTTTTTATATAAACAATCGCCTGGAAGTACTTTTTTCAGTTCCTCCTCTCTAATCACTGACCTATGCCCTTCAGTAGCTCCCTTAACGTCATGAAAAATTTCCCTATGAATTTTTGTCAAACAAGTGACATAATCGTGCAACTCGTCTTGCAATTGCTCGAGCCGGGGACCTCTAGTAGGTGCCCTCAAGTAAGTTACAGGCACTGGCCGTCCAGTAAGCATCTCATGCGGAGTCAGATGCGTATTACGATTAGTCGACATTCGCATACTCATTAGCGCCAATGGAAGGGCATTTAACCAATTAATTTTCTGTCCACTAGCCTCACATAACTTAGCAATTTTGGCCTTAAGAATACCATTTTGGCGTTCAACCATACCCTGTGATTGTGGATGATGAACACATCCAAGTCTGCGCTTGATGTGTAATGCCTGTGTGATTGTTGCAATAACTTTAGTGACAAAGTGTTGGCCATTATCAGAACTAATCTTATCAGGTATGTCAAACCTGGGAATGACTTCTCTTAACAGAAATCTAGCCGCTGAACCCACGTCTTCCTTAGTAGTTGCCTGTGCTTCCACCCAACGAGAAAAAACGTCTACTATCATTAGGACGTACCGATACCTTTGAACTGGTTTAATCATGTCTACATAGTCCATTACTATATGCCTAAAAGGACCATCTGGTACTGGAATGTATCCCAAAGGGGCAGTAAATGACTTTCTATAATTGTACTGTACACATGGCACACATCTGCTCAAATATTCATCGATAGCTGGAACCAAATAAGGAGACCACCAATCTTGTTTAACTAACTTAATTACTTCTTTTTGATTTACGTGTGTTGGTCCATGTGCATCATGTATTAAAATGTTTAGTAACTTTAAAGGCGCCACATACAAGCCATTTGGCCCATACCAAATGTCATGAATACATGTTGCTCCTCTGCGCTTCCAATTGTCTTTTTCAAATCTTGCCGCTAAACGCTGCAATTCTTTGAGGCTAGTTAGATCTGCTGTATACTGAGGCTCCTGGAGATCGGATAAACTAAGATCTCGACCTAATCGTGGATGATCACCCATCTGGCCCTCTATTGGACATTGAAGAACTGCTGTGCAGCTTCCTTAGCCTGCTGATCAACGAAATTATTTCCCCTAGTTATTAAAGAACTATCTGACTTATGTCCTGCACATTTGACTATAGCGAGTTTTTCAGGAAGTTGAATTGCCTCTAATAACTCTGCTATCGCATCCCCATGAGAAATATTTGTCCCGTCGGCTCTTACAAAACCTCTTTGAGCCCATATGGAGCCATAAATAACGCACACGCCATAAGCGTAGGCTGAGTCAGAAAAAACTGTCAGACGCTTGTTTTTTGCTAATTGACAGGCAGTCGTTAGTGCTTTTATTTCAGCCAATTGGGCTGAACAGGGTTGTGGGACACTAGCTCTAAACACTGTCTCAAAGTCATCAGTGTGTGGCCTATATTTAGCTACAGCAAAACCCGCTAAATTTCCTTGTGGTCCTCGAAAGCAAGAACCATCTACAAATAAAAGTAAATCTTTGTCTATCAACGGCTCAGTATACAAGTCTTGCCTAGGTTTCAAAAAATTTGCAGTCAACAACTCACAATCATGTGGTTCACCATCCTCAGGTGTAGCTAACCTCTCTGCTGGGTTCACTTTGGAACACTTCCGTATTGTCAACTCAGGAGCTGAAAGAATGATGTCATATCCTGTCCTCCTAGCATTAGTCAACACAAAAGAATTAGACGTTAACAAAGTATGTAGGGCATGATTTGTAAAAAGCTCAACCTTATGTCCCATCGTAATAGATGTTGCTTTTTCATAAGCAAATACTGCTATTGTTAGTCCTTGATAACAAGGTGGCATTCCTTGTTCAATTTTGTCTAGTTGCGTGCTAAAGTAAGCTATTGGTTGACTTTGACCATCATGTTCTTGTGCTAAAACAGCATTAGCATACCCATTTTTTGTGGCTACAAATAACTGAAATGGTTTAGAATAATCTGGGCTGGCAAGTGCTGGGGCTGTACACAAATCTATTTTAATGGCCTCAAAGGCCTGCTCAGCTTCTTCATCCCACACTAGCCGTCCCTTGAGGTTCTGTTGACCCACACTACGCATCATTCTCCTCAAAGGAGCAGTTTTTAGAGCAAAATCACATATCCATTGCCTGCTATATCCTACCATTCCTAGAAACGTTAACATTTCAGAAACTGTTGTTGGTTTCAGTGCACTTTGAACTAATTTTATGTGAGATGGCATAACTGACCTTTCATTTCCCCTTAATCGTCGTCCTAGATAGTCTACTTCTCTGGCACAAAATTGTAACTTATCTTTACTGACCTTATGTCCCTTCTCAGCTAAAGCTGTCAGGACTGTTATAGAGTCTTTTTCACACTGCTCTCTAGTAGGGCTACAAATCAACAAATCATCTACATACTGTAAGATTGTACTTTCCACCTGAATATTATTTAAATCTGCTGCCACTACTCTGTTAAAAACTGAAGGGCTCTCGCAGTACCCTTGTGGCAGTCTTGTGTACGTATATTGTGTACCCCCATATGTGAAAGCAAACAAATATCTGGACTGTTCGTGCAATGGAATGCTGAAGAAGGCTGAACACAAATCAACAACTGTGTAATACATTGTATCAGCTGGAATATTGGAAAGCAAAGTATATGGATCTGGCACAACAGGTGTTTCAGCATCAACCACAGCGTTTATTGCACGTAAATCATGCACTAAACGCCATTTTTCTGAGTTTGGTTTTTTAACTGGAAAGATTGGAGTATTACATGGACTCTTAGTTTCAACTAAAACTCCTGCTTCCACTAGTCCCTCAATTGTTGGTTTAATCCCTTCATACGCAGCTGCACTAAGAGGATATTGTCTTTGATAGGGAAGTCTTACCTGTGCTTTTAGCCTAATTTGAACTTCTCCTGCAGACCTAACTAGGCCCACATCTGTGTGATGCTTGGTCCATAGCTCATCAGGAACTTGTTTTAATATCATTTTTTGTTCTTCGGTGAGAACATAATGAGAAGCTGGTTGAAATCTGTCTACCAAGACCTTTTCTGCCACCGTTCTATCCACTGACTTCATTGCAATCCGATAATAGGCACCATCCACTGAACGATGGATGTATTTATTGTCAGTCTTTATCCAATTCACTTCCTTGCTGGCTTTCATCATTGGTCCAAGGTCCTTAAGTTTGGCAATCCTTTGAAACCATCAATGAAACATGTGGAACAGCATCTTGGACTTTATACCATTGCATAACATCCGGGTCCAGTTCTGCATATACAGCTACTCCTTGTGGACCTATAATTAAATCTCCTGTAATTACAAGAAAAGTTCTTCCCTCCATACAATCTCTCCAAGCTGAATCATACTCTCCATGAGCACTCTTTGGGTCATACAGGAGTGTGCAGTGCAAATCATCAATTACTTCTATCATTTCTGGTCGAACAGCTTGTATCCATGTCTTCCATAGCATGTAGTTGTTAAACAGATTAGGCTCCATCAATTTCAGCCAATAAACCAATGGTAAATGTGTTGGGGGTTCCTGTTCAGCTGTAGTCAAAAACATTTGCCATACTGGCGCTGGAAAATCTACAAGCACTCAATCAGGGGTACATTTAATGTCAGCATTCAGCTTGCACAATATATCTCTTCCCAATAAATTTACTGGACATGAATCTGAATATAATAGGGGCATTACTACTCTTTGTGAATCAATGGCCAGTTCTAATTGTTCTGTAAATTTCAATGTTTGCATCTTCCCAGAGAAACCTTGTGTCCTGATCTTTTTATTAGACAAGGGGAGGTGTGCCCCATGTGGGCCAGTCACAGAGTGTGTGGCTCCCGTATCCACTAGAAAAGGTAAAGTTTTTTTGGCCATTGATTGACACCTGCAATTTGGGTTCCCCCCCTGAATTTGTGGAGGCCACCAAATGCAGATATTCCCCCCCTAGGTTCTCTGGGCACCGTCAATACCATTCTTGGTTGGATGTGTCTCCATTGGTGCAGTTGCGGCTCACATGTCCTGGCTGTCCACATGTCCAACAATATATTGGAGATCGTGGATATTGTGGGTATGGTTGGTCTCCTTGCATGTTTGGCATCTGTTGATTTTCTACTTGGGGTGGGATGCCCATTGGGGGCATGCTCATTGATCTCCCTAGACCTCCTCTTCCTCTGTTTCTTCCCCTTCCTCTTCCTCTATTTCCTGGTCCTCCATTCACATAAACATTAATTGGAGGCATCCCGGTAGTAACTGGAACAGGCTGAGTGTTTGGCATAATTTGTGGATTGATGGCTTGTCCTGGTTGCATCATCTGATTAACTTGACCTGGTTGAGTCACTTGATTTGGTTGGACTGCTGAATTGGGCTGAGTTACAACTGATGCCTGTGTGATCACAGGTTCTTGAGATAGCATCACTTGGTCTTGTGGTTTTGGTATTGACACTCCTCCTTGTGGTGTTATAACTGGAGCTTGATTAGCCATCTCTTCTTTCTTTTTATCCTTCTTCTTCAATTCATTCAGCTGTGCTTGTTGTAGGCGTGTTGCCAGTTTTTCATTGCTTTCTTTCTCTTGTTCTTTCTTTTTCCTGTACCTTTCTACATGATGAATCACATGGTCTTTGGATACTTTCCACTCCATATTGTGTAAGCCCACAACTTCATCCAAAGCATTCTGTACTTCCTGTGGCATACTTCTCTTTAACATCATTTGGAAAAGCCTTTGATTAGTTTCAGTTTGGTTCCAGGATGACCCTGTTTCTTCTAGCCACTTTTTTCTGGAAGCTACTGATGAAATCATTAACGCGTGCTCCTGGTTTCAACTCCATTGTTTCCAGTTGGCTGGGATCCATTATCGATGGATACTCTTTTCTTATTGCATCCCACACACTATTTCTATATGGGTCAAAGGACCTGTCATCATCATCCTGTGTGGTAGCTAATGCTGACATATCAGCCAATCCAAGAATAGCTTCCATCTTCACTTTTCCTACTCCTATTGTTTGAGATAATATGGCTTTAATATCTCCTATTGCCAATCGTTGTCCGGCTGTGCGTTCTTCAAAAGCTGTGATCCATTTCTGTCCTCCATCATTAATACTTGGCAGCTGTTCAATTAATGCTTTTAAGTCTGCAAATGACCAGGGCACATAGGTGCGCTTGTACCCTTTGTACAGTAGGGGGAGTAGACGTCTTGGTCTGAGGTCATACTTGGATCGGTGTGGATCTTCTTCGTCATCACTAAATTCTTCATCTAAGCTCAAACGCTCCGCCTCTTTTTGTCTCCCTTCTTCCTCTCTTTGTTGTTATTGTTCTTCGAATTTCTTCTTTTGTTCTTGATACTTTTCTTGGAGCTCTTGGCGTTCTCTTGTCATTTCTTCTTCATACTGCTTATGTTGTTCTAGGTGTTCTTTTGCTGCTTCCCTCAACTCCTCCAGCCTTTGCTTCTCCTCCAGCGTGGACTTCATCAATGAATCCATTTCCTCTCTTATTGCTTGTTGTCTTTGTCTTGCTTCTTCAATTGGTTCAATGACAATTTCTCCATGTATCTGTTGGAGGACTGGTTCACCGCACATAATGTTCCTTGGCATTGCCTGTGGCTCATATGACAGAAAACGTTCAGTTTGTGGGTTGGGCATTGAAACTGCTGCATTCCCAAAATTAGGGGTGCTAAATCTTCCTGGCACAGGTCCCATTTCAAAAGTTTGCGGCCTCATCTCAATACTATGACGCAGCTATTCCTCACTTGTCACTGAGGCAGGTTCTGACATAGCTGGTGATGTTACTAAATCTTCACGACTGTGTAAATCAATCAACTCTTTCTCTTGGGCCTCTGTTTCCCCTCTCTCTTGTTCTGTGGGCTCAGTCCTGAACCTTAATGATCCTTTCATTTGCAGCTCCGCTTCTTTCCATTCCTCTGTTTCAATCACTGGAAAGTGGCGAGCAACTCTTTTGCGTTTTGAAATGGTACGAGGTGCTGGTGCATATGGAGGAGGTCTCTCTTCATTCATTTTTATCTGTGGGCTTTTTGGTTCTTTTTCCTTTGGCTGCTCTGCTCCCTTTCTAAATGCCTGCAAGATTGCCAATCTTTGCTGCTTCTTAATAAGCTGGGCCTGTATCCTTCTATCCTTTTTCCCAGTAGTCATTAATTTTATTTGGTCCTCAACTAATTGAGCCTGTGTTTTACGTGTGCCTTTCTCCTCTAAGTTTTTTACCATGTCACATAATTCTATATCAAATGATCCTCTAAGGGGCCATTGTTTTTCCTCAAAGCGTGTTAGCTTGTTCCATTCTTTCATGCACTGTCTTAATTCTTTCCTGGTTGCAATGCCTTTTGAGAGCAGTAAACTAAAGGGTGTACTTTGTCCTTGTTGCTCAGGTTTAGCTAACTTATTGCCCATTTTTAGTCGTATTTTATGAATTAATTGCCTAAGTCTTCTTATAGGTCAGTGCTGTCTGTGATAGAAGCTCTGTGTGTGTGTGTGGGTGTGTGAGTGGAGACTCCTGCGTTCCACGTGGGTGGGGCTTTTAGTATGCACGCAGTCCCCCCTCCTCTCTCTACTTCTCTCTCTCTCTCTCCCTCTCCACTGGAACACACTTTGCTTCTCCTGTTAAAAACAAAATCTATTATTATTTTGTATTTTTATTATAACCTTTCCAGTATTATATCTTATTACAAACTCAAGACATTTTAAACAGTTAAGCTTTCTCCAATCGTGCCCCCACACTCCCTTAGTTCAACGGAAGAGGATGAAAATAATCTCCCTTAACCAGCTCACTCTGCGAATTTCTAATAACATGTTGGACTCATACCATAGCCGTACTCCTAGTGCTCTGTGTGCTGTGTACCACTACTGCTTCCAGATCCGGATTTGGCTGTAATATGGCATATATTGGATCTGTCTCTCTAATTTTAACCCATCGCACTGGCCACCACCATCCTAAAGCAGATGCCTTCTGTCTGGTCCATAACTCATCTTTCTTTGGGAAAACAAATATACTGGACTTGTTCTATATACAACATCCATATCTATCGTTCTCCCTGTGCTGCTCTTTGTATACGCTCACGACCCAAGACTAAATCTCTATTCCAATCCACAACTGCATGTATCTTGCCCACTGTGGTATTTAATCTCGCTAACAACTCACAATACTGATATAGCCTCAAAGCATCAATCCCACCTCTCAACACAGATGTAGCTGGTCCTCTCTCCCAGAGCACCTCTCTTTTCTCAATCCAGAGGTGGATTTCTAGCTCTCTACACTGCACGTCCCCTGCCGGGGGTCCATAAGGACCCCAAGGCAAATAGTCTATTTTAAGTACAGCCTCCAATTCTTCATCACTAGTCAACAAAGTATCTAACACTGGTGCCAAAAAATCCTTGCTCCAAATTCGTCTTATCCTGTCCTTTAGTCTATGACTTGGAAACACTGCCCGAACTTCATCCCAATTAGCCCATTGCGTTAATTTCCACAGTTTTTTATTAATTAATGTATTCGACTGCCAATACTCCCTTCCCGATATATCTTTATATGTTCTCTGAAGCCAGAAGTGTGTACGAATTCCCTGTGTCTCTATTAATAGATCACGGTCCATACAATGACTACAGTTGATACTCTAACCCCCTCACTCTACTGTCTATCGGCGCACCTAAACTTCTATTCAAATGTTGACCCAACCACGCCCTATTACTATGGACAAGATCAGATCCTGTCCAAGTTTCTACCAATTTCCACTTTCTCAGCCCAAATTCGCGATTTCCGTTTAAATTGACACTCGTCACAGCCGTTACGGTAACTGTCAACTGTTTGTATGTAATCCTACTTTTAAACTTAACCTCAAGTACCTCAATCATCTATCTTCTCCTTTTTCTCCCAAACAAACGTATTTTTATTGCTTTAAATGACAGCGCTGGTACATACTCTTGTGTTACTGGTATTAAATGTGTTTCATCAGTTCTTACAGGCCTTCCAAAAAGATATATTTTCATTTTACTGATATCCTGTTATTTTTATTTCTCTCTCAGTAACTTTGTTACCTCGTCTCATAATTGTAATTACTCTTATCACAACTCGCTCAAAATTTCCCAAGCTTGTAATAGTTACTTCAACATCTACATATAGTATGATTCTAGACTCCAATCTTCTCATACCTTTATAATTAATTAAACAGTAACCTTTAATTTCTTATTCCCCTTAACAACCGTGGCCACACTTCAAGACAAAATCACACAGACACACACACATTTATCTCTCAGCGCTTTTTTCTCTCTAGCATGCTTTTTCTCTGGCGCGCTTTCTCTCTATATCTCTGGTGCACTTTTTTTCTCTATATCTCTGGCGCGCTTTCTTTTTTCTCTTTTCACTGTTTTTTGTCAACCAGCGGCTCGCTCCAATCACTATATTATTTTCACACACAACATAAAACTACTTCATTTGTCCACTCAGTCTTTTCTAACTTTTACTCCTTTTTATAATTTTTCTTTTTCTTTTACATTTTCCTCCCTTCTTATACGGCTCACTACCCTTATCACTCTATTATCCCTTCAATACAGTTACAAACCTGTCTTTAAAGTATTTTCACATAAGCAATCACATAACCCAGCAATCAAAGCCTGTTCACATAAATAGCAGATCTTTTATAACAGGTGTCTGCTTACCTTTTTCTCTCGAGCGCTCGCAGTGGACAGACTTTGTCACAGGATCACGTGATGACCCACAACGGCAATCCTAGCGATCTGGTGCTGATAACGATCTGTCAGGTTCATCACTCGTCCCCGTACCAGGGCCACCAATTTATGTCGGGACCAAGGCGATTCCCGCTCGCTCAAAGCCCCAACATATGGATGAAATTAAATTATTCTGTTCTATAACTATGTTTTAGGGTTTTAATAAATCTAATTGTCTGCTCTCGCAAAATAAAAGTTCAGTCAAGAATAAAAGAAAGTTGAATAAAAGACTTCAGCCGTTGAGTTCTTTTTGGAGGAAAAGGCCCACTCTTCATTTATTAAGCTTCAGGTGGCGAAATGGCTCCGGACAACCAAATGCAATGCACAATACAGAAACATCAATTTTTATACCCTGTTCGGGGGCGATGAAGTAATCGCCCCCTCCCTCTCACCTTTCTTTATTTCACTTTGGTTCCCATTATTTCTTATTTTTTCGCTTCATTTGGTAACCCTTATTTCAACTTTCATGCGTCCTTGGATTTTAAAAAAAACTTACATACTCAGCTATTCCATATAATTATAATAATATAATATATTCCATAATATAAATATTTTCTTAGGTTCCACATAGCTGAACATTTTTTTGTAAGACTGAGCTCTTGAGAATGCTGTCCTCATTGGCCCTGCGTGACATGTAGAGAACAGATCAAATCCCCGGACAGACTCACAAACTTTGGTGATGTCCTTATCTGATAATGATGTGTCATTTTTTAGTAGTGAAGTAAGTTTACTCAAAGTATATGTCTGACCCAAGTCATGTATGTTTTGCATCTCCTCAACGATGTTCTGTATGGTCGAAGCAGGTAGAAGAAACTGCCCCTGCAATTTTAAGTAGAATAAGCCTACGTTTCTAAGAAAAAGATCGCTGAAATTTTCTGACACATCCATTTGACTCTCATCTGTACCTGTCTTATACACTTGAGGGTCAAAGTCTACTGATTCAGTTGGAATACACAATGACTGAGAAGCAGATTCTCTGTATAAATCACTAATGCTGCTCTCTGCAAAATCTCTGTGCTTCCGTGGCATGTGGGCGGTAAATGAAGATTTCACCTTGAAAACCTTGGTGCATCCTCTCACTGGGCAACTAACGGCACGACCTTCAACAATATGCTCCTTCAAGTGCGCTATTAGAGCTTTAGTATCTCTACACTGGCGTTCACACCGCGCCAATCCGCATTTAAAATCGGTAACAGCCGTCCCGACAGGAACGTTAACAGAAGCAGATACACTATGTCTCCGGTAAAAATGAGCCTTAAACGCTCCATATCTACAAAATGTCTGCTTACAGCCGGCTCAAAAACACTTAAATAAACAACGTGGTTCATTTCGATGAAATTTGCAATGAAGCACATAACCCCTCAATGTCTTAACCGACTTGCCACAGAAATTACAACTAAACATTTCCTTAGCCAACCTTGGGTAAAGTTAGCTAGCTAGCTAACGTTCAATGCAAAAGACCTAGCTTAGCTAACAATACACCAACGATGTTAGACAAGAGTCAACTCTCTCAATTCGTAAGATAGTTAGCTAGCTAACGTTAAGTTAACTTGGCATTCAATAACCAGATAGTTATTTCAAGGACAACGAAAACTGCAAAAAAGGCCGTGTTAAAATCAACGTTAACACTAGCCAGCTGGCTAGTCCGCTAAGATAACCGTAGCTAACGTTAGGTAAATTACTTAACCTGACCTAGCTAGCAAACTTAAGGTAATATTAACGTAAAGTTATTACAAACCCAAATGAACCTTCGAGAAAGCTTTTACTCTCAGACTGGAACAATTTACATTGACATGCTTACCTCAAGACCACATTCTTCCAAGCCCAGGAGACAGGACGTTGTGCCATCAATGTTGCCAGCGTAATCCCCACGGACCAGCACAGCTAGGCGCGCTGAAATGGCGGTAATTGCTTGGTGATGGGGTCAAAAGTTCGCTTTCCGTTAGCGTTGCACAAGACTCTCTCGTCTCTCTCTCCGTTTAAATTAGGAAGTTACCATGTACTCTGAAGTAGTTTAAAAACAAAGCATAATAATTTGTGAGCAGTTGGTGAGCAAATTTTTCTTAAAGCCACTTACAGCAGTGTTTTACAGGCTGTATAATAGGCTAAAGAATCTAATGTAAACCCATGCTTTGGAGTTTTTGTTCTGTAAAAAACATGGTGTTATTAATTGTAATGCACATCATTTTTATAATTTTCGTTTAAACTGTGTGTATTTTGATTATGTTGGGGAGCCACATTTTATTGTGCGTAACTGAAATAAAAAAAATAAATAATAGTATAGAAAATTAAATCACTGTATTGTTAAAAAATGACAATATAAAAGACAATATCTATATTCATATTACATCAGTGAAGTTATGCCTTATTAGTTATGTTAATTAGGGTAATTGCTGCAATCATAAGGGCGGCATGGTGGTGCAGTGGGTAGCACTGTCGCCTCACAGCAAGAAGGGCCTGGGTTCGATTCCCGGCCAGGCGACCAAGGTCATTTCTGTGTGGAATTTACCTGTTCTTCTCGTGTCTGCGTGGGTTTCCTCCCACAGTCCAAAAGCATGCTGAATTGCCCCTAGGTGTGACTAGAGATGAAACGATATTAAAATTTCATATCACGATTATCATGACCAAAATTATCGGTATTATCGCGATATTGTTCAAATGTTTTGAAAAGTAAAATAAATAAAAAATAAATACTGATACACAAACTGAAACTCGTTTCACCAACTTTTATATTAACACAAATAGAATTGGCAGCAATATGCACTTTTTATTTGCATAAACATTAAAAAATAAGGTCAATACATTTTTAGTATTATTTTTGTATTACTTACAATACTTGTAATACTCTGTAAACAAAAGAATAGCAAATGTATTGTTATTATTATTATTATTATTATTATTATTATTACTGTTATTATTCTTTTTCTTCCTCTTCTTCTTCTTCTTCTTCTTCTTCTTATTATTATTATTATTATTATTAATTACAAAACTATGGATTTCCCTGCATAGAGAATTAAATCTCGACCAACTCTGAGGTGGGTCTTAATGGAAAATTACTACTTCTAAGAAGTGTTGCACTCGGGGGGATTTCTGTCCTAACTGCAACTGCAGCATTATTGTGCCGTTGTGGCGCTGAACCCCTAATCAACACAGTGCACCAGGAAAAACAGCCAGTATCACAGAGGAATTGCGTGACCGCGCTGTGAGCTGCAGACAGTGTAGAACTCACACAGTGTGTCTTCACCTGTGGAGCTGCTTCTCTAAAAGCATTTTAAAACTAAAACATAACTTAAAATTAATGCACATCTGAGCTGCAGCAGAAACACTCCTGAAGTTTAATCTCTGAAACTCTGCTTTTCCTAGAAGCAGTACACAGCATTTACTCGCGCGAGGTCCCGTCTCAAAGCACACTATCTTCCCTATGTAGTGCACTCTGTGGATCATGAAATAGCAAATCCTTCACCCAAAGAGTGCGTGAAACGTTCGACTAAGTCATCTATCATCAACATTAACAACAGGTTACTGCTTGTTAATGATGATCGTGCTTGTTTGAACAGTAGCGCACTATGTAGGGGACACTGAGTGATTTGAGACGGTGTTATTCCCCTCTCAGACAGTAAACACTGCAAGCGAGACGAGAAAGGGGAGCTGTGCAGATTGAACCTCTGCAGCGTCTCGTTCCAGAGCTTGTGTGACTGTTAACTCAGAGCTCATTTTGGAGACACTGCTCCACAGAAATGTGTTAAAAGCTTTAGTTTCGATTCACAGTTGATTCACCGATTGTTTTTCTTTTTTTCTTTTTTTTTCTTTTGACGCTAAAAGCTTCATTTTATATTATTAACGAACCATAAGCATAGGTTAAACCACACAAACCGTGACATTTCTTCTATTTCGAAGTCCCCACAGACTTCTGCGTTAAAGTTAACCTTGCATTCTCTAAAAAGTAGCGGGTGGTGGTCGCGAAATGACTCGTAAAGTTTGATGGGTTGCCCCCTTTCGCCGCTATTTTCTTTCGGCATGTTCTGCAGACAGGGTGGTCATCTTCAATTAACTTTCCTTCTGCATCCTTATAAAACCCAAAATATGACCAAACGTCAGACTTGGTCTTCTTAGAAGGCTGAAATATCTCCGAATCTCCGAGTTTTCAGACCGCGGTAATCGACCGCGGTTTTAACGATACTTTAAAGTTCAAGCGGTACTACTAACCGTCATTAATTTTACCGCGGTTTACCGTGAAACCGGTAACCGTTTCATCTCTAGGTGTGACTGTGTCTGTCTCCCTGCGATGGACTGGTGACCTGTCCAGGGTGTATCCTGCCTTCCGCCCAATGACAGCTGGGGTAGGCTCCAGCACCCCACCGTGACCCAGAAGGATAAGCGGTTTAGATGATGTATGTATGTATGCTGCAATCATCTAATGTCCTATGTGTTCTTATAACAACAACCTGATAGATCCAAGCAACCAGCAACTCCCTAGCAACCACCAAGAACACCCTAGCAACCACCTACAGACACCCCAGTAACCACTCAGTACATTCTACTATGTAGAAACACCCTGACAACGACCACGTACATCTTAGCAACCGCTAAGTACACTGTAGCAAGACCCAGTATGCTATAGTAGCCACCAAGCACTCTAGCAGCCTAACAATCACCTAGAAAAACCAGCCACCATAAAACATAAACACCCTAGCACCCATGTAGAACATTCCAACAGTCACCTAGAAACACCCTAACAACAACTCTAACCACACTAGTAGCCATCTTGCACTTTCTAACAACCACCTAGTACTTACTCCTTGGCAACCAAATACTTCACCTTAGCAACAACCTAGATACACAACAGATGCCATCTTAGTTGTTACATCGTAGTTTATAGCCTGGAACAGCCTTGCAACCACCAAGTGCACCCTTGCAGCCACCTACAAAGACCTTAGCAACTGGCTAGCCAGATACCAAGCATATATCGGTCTGCTGGTTTGATAGGACACCCCGCTGACTGTTTGCCACTGCTGTTCCACCCTCAGACCACCCAAATTTTTGTCCTGCATACAAGTTCTACCTACATCTCCCCAGACAGATTTTAAACACAGAGCATTTTATTTTAGAAAAAAGAAACTAATATTACAAACATCTAAGAGAAAAATAATGACTAGGCCTGATATAAAATTATCTTATATAAGATGTTGTTGCTGACTCTGTGCTAAATTAAAATTGTTTACTAAACTAATTTACAAAGTAAAATAGGAAAAAATAAGTAAAAAGGACTGTGAGTGGAAAATGAGCGATAATGAGTGGAATTTTTTCTATTATTCTGCTTAAACACCAGTGGGCCACTCAGAGAACACTGAACAAAACACCAGTGGACCACCAGCTTTGCCATCAGCGGGCCAACAGTAGTCCTCTATCCTCCTGCTAACAGGGTAGTACACCCTAGCAATCACCTGCACTTTAGATACCACCTACACCTTAGCTACCACATGGTACATGCTAGCAACCACCTAGTTCACCTTATCAAACACCCCAGCAGCCACCTTGTGCATGTTCGTAACCAACTAAAATACCTTACCAATCACCTAGACCAACAATACACCCTAGCAACCATCTAAAAACACCCTTACAACCACCTAGTAAACCCTGGCAACCACCAAAGATTGCTAGCATTGCTGCACAGCAATCAGTTGAAGTTGAAAGAAATACATCTTTCTGGTAATGTTTTTGTTTTTCATTGCACATAACACTTTAGCTGTCAGATTGAATCCATATTTACAAGGATATCACCTAAAATTACAGTAAATTACAGTATATTTAAACCTATGTTTTACCATGAAATAAACATTATTTAACAAACATATACCATATTTTTAACATCTTGTTTCTATAGAAATGAAGGTATAATTTTGCTGAATGGTAGAAGGCTTTAGACTGTAAATTTAAATGTACACATCAGCAAAATCCATAGTTTATACAGAGTAATACTGTTAATTTTAGGGTAATTACTTGCTAGTGGCTTTATGGTATTTTCCCATTCATTTTACCAAAATGTTATATTTTCACAGTAAAAATGTGCATTTTCTACATATTATGACAGGAAAAATTAAAGTAATGTAGTGTTTCTTGATTTAGGGTAAGCCATTGTATCCACTACGGTGAGATACTATTTTGCATTTCATGGTCTTTTACTGTTGCCAATTCATAGTTTTTTACTGTAATATCTACGGACATTTTTTACAGTGTGCTCCATGGCTTCCAAGAAGTAGCCTCCTATAACTCGTGGGTCACTACTCTTATGGGCTGCTTTAAGCCAAATTACTTTATGGGAAAAGCCATTGATGCAGCTATTGATGCAGATCCCGTAGGGTTTTAATTTGTCATAGGAATCTACATGCCAAATATAGTTAGGCGCCTCAGCAAAATACCGCCTACGGTCAAGTCGCCGTCTGTGACGCATGGCCGAGGCACCTGGGTTTAGAGCTGCAAGGATCAGTCGAACATCTTCCTTTCTTGCTTTAATGCCCTGTTCCAAGCATTTGCTGTTCATCCATCTGTAGCCGTGTAGCCTTCCAGGTCCATCAATTTGTTGGGCGATGAAATCTATCACTTCTACCAAGTCTGCATACTGTCTGCGTCCATGTGATTTCAGTATGCGAATTAAATGTCTCTTGCTCAAAATTATGTCGTGTCTCACTGCAAGTGACTTCAAAATATCATCATAATTCATTCCAAGATGAAAATAAAAAGAAGCCCATTCCCTCTCCATTTTAAGACAAAAGTGTATTCTTTGTGCGAAGCCTTGATCCGTATGTATGCAGTCTTCCTCAATGGCATAACAGGTGACAAATATGATAAATGCTTAATTATCTCGTTCCCACGCCTTACTAAGTCGTGGGCAAGACTTAACTATTTTGTATAACACTCTAAATGAGACTGTCTGCTAAAAGCCGCAAATGTTAATGTAACTTAACTATGCTCGCAAAAGACTTTAGAGACTAATTGTTGCTGCCACTTAAAAATAAATAAATAAATAAAAACTTCTAAACTCTATCAAAGAAACAAAAAAAAAAGAAACATTTCTTTCACAAAAATTACTTCAGCTAGACTTTCCAAAGCGCAGATGAGGCAGGCCCAAACAAAGACATGTTCTTCTAGTTGTTCTTGTTTCTTTTGACCTCTGTCTGTGTGCTTAGTGTTGAAAAGGCCCTTTCCTGGGCAGAGTTAAGGTGGGAAAAATAATTTTCATGCTTATTTCCTAATGAATATTCAAATCCTTTGTTTATCTGACTCACCATAATACAATTTCACATACACATGACTTTGAAGCATTGTTTGTATAGCAGGAAGTAAAAACAACGCTATGACATACAACTTCATATAAGTACAATTAGAAGGACTTAGGAAAGCATAAACTTTCATAAAGATAGTTTCACAAGGCTACTCAATACACATAACTGAACAAACCTTTTTCTAATAACATGCATGACTACTAGGCAAAAGGAGATTTCTTAACAAGGAAAACATAATTCTGAGGCTGTAACTAACTAACATTGAGGTTTCTAAAACATGAACATGAAGTTTCTAAAACAATGATTAAATGGGAGAGAGGTATTCACTCAATAATAATTACACTATTGATAATGAATTACAGTCTTAAAGAGTCATAAAAGGAGTATGAATAGAATTTTGAATGGAATTTTGAACGTTATTCAAATTTCTGACAATTCTGAGGAAAAATATGGATTTGAACAACAAATCGATATTTTAACAAAGTAACAACATAGAGGATGTCACAACATATTGCTGGTTTCTCTGCTGCGAGTCTCTAGTTGTTTTTATTACATTTTTACTTAGTTGGCAACCACAGGCTTTCAGAGGCTGCTTTATCATTATATCTTGTATCTGTCATAAACACTGCTTCACATTCTTGCAAAACTAAAAGGAGGACCCTGTATGTACTATAGGACAGTCACACCGTTTGACAGACATACTAAGCTACTGCTAGTTTAGCACCTGTAGCCGACTGCATAGCTACCTGTTAGCTAAATTTACACAAACTCTTGTCAAATTCACACAACATAAAAGTTTCGCTTTCCTTTTTAACAATTAATGTTACAAAAATCACTTGTATATATGTGACACAGTGAGCTGATTCATGTTGGCTAGCTGGTAAAAACAATAGATATAGCAATTTTTGGGAACGTTAGTTTAGCTAGCTTAATTTTGCAACGCTCCACTATTCACATAACACATACCAGAAAAGTTGGCCACACGTTTGATTAAACTCTGTAAGAATAAATATAAACTCTTTGGCCACCAAGAGTGTTTCAGATAAAACCTTTCTCGCTGAGCATACTGTAGGCCCCATCCTGATGGGATAATTGACAGGTAGAAATCTATGAAAAAGAAAATGCCTCTGGATTGGATCAAATACATTTTTAAAACCAAATGATCACAGAATGAGCACAGTAGGTGAGAATATTTAAAGGCAAAGATGAGGCTCTGTTTCATGTTTTACATTTGAAATATGCCCTCTTTCTAGCTTGGTGTTCTCTGATAATGTAATTCTAATGCATTAATAGAGAATGCTAATGTATAAAAAGTAAATTACATTTTAAATATCATTTCAACACCTTTACTGACATAATCACATGAAGCATAATAGACATTTTAAAATAATACATGCAGTTCTGAAATACTTTTTAAACAACACTACTTATAAAGTGTCTAAATCTTTGTGTAAATAAAATGTTAGTACTAGTATATTAAATGGAAAATTAAAATGGCAGTATTGCATTTTGAGCCCACATTGCATTTAAATTTCATACTCATATGCAAACATACAAATAGAGAGAGAGCATTTGACCTATCGCTGTCTGAGTTCAGGATGCTTACATAAAAAAAGAAAAACTCTGCTCCCCCTAAACTGCACAGAGGGCTGACCTATAGACATGAAACTAGAAAACAGGCATAACCATTCGCAATCTCCATTTCAACTGGGGGGTAGGACATTTCTCAAACAGCAAGTTCAGTGAGAGGAGCTGTAGCTCACTAAGTAAATGTTTTTACTGCAATAAACTAATGCACTGGATTTCATTTTCTACTCTGTATGAATTTACTAAATGTCTGTTTGAATATTTCTTAGCTAAGGGCTCTTTCGCACTGACCCTGTTTTGGGCCTATCGAACTTTTTCCTGTATTTCAGTACATGTTTGACGTTTGACCACTCCACTTGTATCCATGTCAAAGAACTTAACCATGGTTCGGCAAAAATCATGGGTCTCAGTCCTAGTTCATTTGCTAAAGTCCCCACCAGAGTTTATTTTTTTGTAATACTGTATTTTTCCCAATTGGTTAGGTTGGTTTCACATTGCAATGGCTAAAGTGCACCAAAGTACACACACGGGTGTTCGCTGATTGGTCAGGAACTTGGCGATGATACAAGGCAAGCCCGTTACTATGACATTTGCAAGACCCAGATATATCCCTCAAATTTATTCATAATAAAATGTATAATCGTACCTACTGCGTAAAAACTGAATTCACCACTTGTCACCACTTATCTGTCTGTTTTAATGTTTATTAAAAGCTCAGATTATTCTTGCAGCACAAGCTGCTAACAACAACGGCAGACGAGCAAAAAATTATATCAAAGAAATGCTCTTGATTTTGGCATATGGAGCATGTTTTTGGTCAAGCATCAGCAACTTTACTAGTTAAATTCAAATTGGTAACCCAATCATATGAGGTAAAGTTCATTATTATCACCTTTTGTGAAACATGTAGAGAATAGGCATCTTTATTTTCTTTTTTTTGTTTGCATGTTGGCAAATGTAAGAGTAATAGAGGGCTTGAATCCCTGCAAAATTTCAGACCTATCAAAAAGCCTGTTGTTCTTCAGAGATGTTAGCAAACGTGACTATCTGAGGCTGAACTCAGCGAAGTGCAGAGTCAAAACAAACACTGTTTATTATCAGGCTAATGTTATTAAAATAACATGAAAGGTATTTTAGGATAGTACATCAGTAGCCTAGTTGCATTTGTCACTCAGCCAACTTTTTTTTTTTTATTTTGCCCCACCACTTTTGAAGGCGATGGGCTGGTATCAGTCCTATATTGAACATACGAAGTTGCACTTGGAAATCTATGTTTGCACTCTTATACAGGTACATCATGCACAGTTTGACTTTTTTCAACATTCAATTGCTGAAAAAAAATTTATTGTTACAAAGCCCCTATAGACCACATGCACCAAATTTGGCAAGATATATGTTAAAGATTTGTTTAGTATGAGTGTATGACATTTTGTGAAAAATGAACAAAGCTTTCATGAGTTTTAGCTGTTTGGCTAAGAGCCGAAAACTTAACTAGTATGTGGTAGCCCTATTAGAAATGTCAACATGTTTTTGATATTTATCAAACAATAACCTGCTGTGAGTATTTTTACACCACCTCATGATAACTGACTAAAAGTTTTAGGACTAGTTTGGAAAACATCAGAATAATGAATGCATTCGTTTAATATTAGTTTTTATATTTATATAGCAACACCAAGAGGCTTATTCAAACTAAATTTGGCATGCTATCTCAACATCTTATTATTAGCACATATTTCAAGTTTGGTCCCAATTAGACAACTGAGTTTTAGCCAGTTGGGTTGCATAAACCCCACCTACATGGTTTGCTTGATGTATTGCTGCAAAAAAATATGAAAAAAAGATTCAAACTTTTTTTATAATTATTTACCTACAGACCCTAAAGATTGTTTTGAGACCAAGTTTACGGTGATTGGATGAAAATCCTTGACTACTTCGAAAAGTGCTTTATTTCAATCAGCTGGCCAGTGAGAAAAAAACAAAGCATTAAAAAAACCCACTTGATGGAAATTTGAAAAGTTGCTAGGGACTGCAGTGCATACTTATCAGATTTCATGTTCTCCAGTTAGATGTGAGATTTTGATTTTATATGCTTGATTTCACTGTTGAAAACATGAATAGCACCAGCAGTATCCATTTTTTTTAAATGTCACTGCTTAGTAGAAAGTGCCTACGTGGACATACCATTCAGGTTTTGTGATGGTTAGTCAATGTTCAGCATGTCAAATACCTGCTGACGTCTGATTTGTCAAGAGTGGTCAAAATTTTCAGTTCATCAGGTCATCCTTGTATTCTCTTCTACAGGGAGATTCACTCGAAAGAGGCCCCGAATATTCTGTAATAACTCTCACTAGGACAAAGCAATCTGAATGATTGCTCCTCAGTTTATGGAGTTTCGAGCAAGCCAGGATACCCCGGTGCCGGACAGCCGTCACAACGTTTAACCTCCATTTGTAACTTCCAGGCACATACTCCCGTATCCCTTCATGTGTCTGGCAGAAAACGAAGATCACTTCCAGCATCGCATGTAATGCAATGTCAGCAGGTACACATACGTCAAGGTATGTAGTGTATTTTTTTGGTTCAGATTGCTTCATTCTAATGGGAGTTACAACAGAATATTCGGGGCCTCTTTTGAGTAAATCTCCCTGTAAAATAAGATGAAACATGCAAAATATTTGCTGGATCAGACGTGTATACTATTTGGCTGTTTCAGAGCCCCCTATAGAAACAAACATGCCAAAATAGACTGTGTGCCTCACAATATACTGTCTAAGACACCTAAGTGGACTGGTTAAAAAATGCAGGACTAGTCTGAAAAATTACATTTTGCACATTATTTTAATTAGCAGCACTAAATGCCTCAAATTGCAAATTAGTTTGGTTTGAACCAAAGGACCAGGGGAAAGAACAAATTTGTCTCTAGACGTTATGGTTTAGGAGTTACAGGGCCAAACACATTGCGCTACACCACAGTGCTCCCTTGAGGCCATTTGGCCTCATCTCATCTGTTTGATTTGCGAGAGGTAGTACTACCTATTGAACACCTATTTCATATCTCTATGACTTATGGTGCGGTCTGCATGATTAATTTTATCGGAATCAGAATTAGAAAAAGAAAAATCCTAAAAACAATAGGGTTCCAGCTTTATATACTCAAATCCCTAATAAGAAAAACTTACAGTAGGGTCCTATGTACTGCATGTACTGCATCTTAGCATTTACAGTAGGGTACAGCACCTTTGTGTTTGGACCCCTAAAAATCAAACTGAACTGTAATTTCTTCTATTACTGTTCATTTTTATCATCTGTCTATAAAGCACTTTGAGCTGCCAACAGTCTGAAAAGTGCTCTATAAATAAACTTGTTATTATTATGGGTCCCCATTGTTTTTGCTCAGATTTACATAAATTATTTCTCTTTGCAAAAACAAATCATGCAGACCATACTGAAAGGCCTACAGACATAAAACTTCAGAAGATATTCCCTCCAAAAACTTAGGCACCCAAGATAAGCTACAGGGATGCCAAAGCTTTTAAACTCTTCTCTCTTTTCAGTAGCAAGTATTTCATCCACACCTGTTTAGTCCTTTTAGTTTTTGTTTGTTTTCTCTACTACTAGGACACTGTTAGCTCTCTTCCTACTTTCTGAAGTTTTAATCAATGACAGCTGGAAAATTATATAAAGACATTTATGTAATACTAAAAATTTTAGTAAAAAAAAAGTTTTTTTTTATTTGGCTATCTAGTGGAGTATTACAGAACATGTGTGTGACTGTCAAACTGCATGGAAATTAGGGTGCAGGCAACTTGCAACATACAATGAAAGTTGCATGAACGCTTTTCTGACACAAAAAAAAACTCTTTACTGAGGTAGACTATCAATTTGGTGCATGTATGTCAATAAAGAGCACTATAAAACTTACAAAGTTGTTTTTCATAATCTGTACATCTGATCAAACTGAAATTTTCACACTGTATCTTTAAGCATACTTATAAGAGGATCTTTAATGATGAACTGATAATTGGAAAATTGTGGCCATCATCCAATTATCAAAAAAGTTTTTTGCCCAGCATGGTGACTACATAGTAATCATTTCAACCTTGCCAATTCTGAATTAAATTAAGACTCAACAACGCCTCATTGGATCAAATTTTAGACCTCTTATATGAATTGAGAATCACATGAAGCATGCAAATGTGGACCCAGATTGAACTTCAGTGAGCACTACAGTGCACAATAACACTTAAAATCATTAAAACTCCTATTTCCATTGTTTTCTGTTTCATTCAGATAAATAACAGTCTTGTGATTTTTTTCAGAAATTGAACTGTTTGTTCTATGTTCGGCACTTACTTGTTCAAAGTCTACAGCTTAGTATCCCAAGGTCAAAAAGTCAAACTGTACAAACTGTGATTTGTGCTTGTACTCCCTCCTGCTTAGGCACAAGAGATGAGCCCAGTTGGCCTGAAGGGGTGCTGGAGCATAATGTAACATGTTTGGCCCTAAACCATAAGTTATACAGACAAATTCCCTTTTTTCCTCTTATTCCCTCGCTTAAACAAACTGCAGTTTGCAATTTGTGCCATTTAACTGGACCTACTTAAATGTTTTATTGATTTGCATAATATGTGAAAACTACTTTTGCTAACTAGTCCTTGGTTTCTCACCCAATCCTCATGGAACTTCTCAAGACCCTGAACCTCAGTGAATATCAAACATATATTGACATTTGGCAGGCTAAACACTGACCAATCATGATAAAACTTTGATGGCATATCCATAAATGTACAGTCCCTGAACAACAAATCAGGGCACGAATCTCTTTCCAGCGAGAAACATGGGACTGCTGCATAATCTGCCTCACAGAGATCTGGCTATCAGCGGAGATTCCCAACGAGGCCATCGAGGCCGCGGGCTTCTCTGTGCACCACGAGGACAGAACAAAGGACCTCTCCAGGACGAGCAATGGGGGAGGTGTATGTTTTATGATCAAGAATGCTTGGTGTGATCAGAAGAATTTACACTTTATTGAGTCTTTCTGCTCCCCGGACCTGAAATATCCCACCACAGGCTGATACAGACCTGGTTCTGGGGGCCGTTAACAGTCAGGAGGCCGCGTGCCCGGAGGCCGCCTCCATTGTTGTTGGGGACTTCAACAAAGCAAACTTCAGGGAAGTCGCTCCAAAGTACTTTCAACACATCTCATGCAGCACACTGCTACTCCTTCTTCCCTGAGACATACAAAGACCTCCCCCGACCTCCGTTTGGCAAATCGCATCACCTCTGCATTCTGCTCCTGCCCACCTGTAGGCAGAAGGTGAAAAGGGTACCGCCCACCATCAGAGAGGTCCACCAGATTCTGCGCCTGGCTCGGTACGGTGCATGCCGGTTAGTTTTTTTGTCCGACTCGCTTCGGCGCCATCGGCACGGCGTTATAATCTCGCGAGTGCGAGGCGGCTGCAGGCTTCAGAGCCAGTCGCTGCAGTTGCTTCCCACCAGCCGCGCGAGCTGAGAGATGGCTTGATTGAGCTTAATTCTCATTGGCTAGAAGCTCCGCTGACACCTGTGACGTGTGTTTCGTTTAATTCTAAAATGAAACTTTTTTCTAAAATGTAAATCTCCGCTGTAGTTCTTAAAGACCTTGTATTTACGCGAATACTATCAGGCTCTCTAGTAGCATGACAGTTTATTTCCGTGCATTATTCAACGTATTTCATGTCATAATTGTCATTTCATTTTGTGAAAAGACACGAGTGCCTGAAATTTCTTCAATCTAACATATTTATCTATCTTGATATTTTTCTAGAACTTTTAATGGTTATTGTCTTATTTTATTTTTCTGAAGCACTCTGAAATGCTTTTATGATTTATAATTTTTTTAAAGCACTACATTTCTATTGCACTTTGATTTATTTTTCTTTCTGCTCTGTAAACTTTGTAAATGTTTTAAAATATGATAAACAGATAAAGCTGTGTGAATGACCATGCACTCTAAAAAGAGATGTGTTAAATTTGACACATATTGTGTAGAATTTCAACACATTTACAGAGTGTGCTCAGAGGCGACACGTGTTGTGTTAATTTAGACACAGTAAATGTGTTATCAATTTTTACACACCAACTGTGTTAGGCTAATCAACACACGTGTTGTTACTGCACAACATGTGTTATGTGTAACCTAGATACTGATTTTAATAAAAGAACCTTTTCTTTCAATTATAAATGAGGAAAACTGAAATAAAATTGCCTTTTATTTAACAATGAAACAGTGACATCATATAGCAAGTTAACAGTTCAAACAGTTTTCTTTTGTGCTAAGCAAATAATTAAGACCTATAAAAGTGAAAACAGCTTAACATCAATGGCACAAAACACATTTTTAACAGGTAATTTGTTAAAATTGTCACAAATTTAGAAAAAAAAGAAATGCTTCATAGCATTTTCTTACAACGCATTCACTTAAGCTGCTGAAAAATGGAATAATAGTACATAAATAAACCATTCACATGTATGTCTTTTTACATATGGTTTGTACCTTCTGAACTTACAAAATCTTGTATCTTGGACTCAAGTAGAGCTTGTCACTGCTGAAAGCTGACAATATGTCAAGAGGCCTAAAATCAGCAGCATCATTTAAACTGATCATTTCATAGTCTTTTGTTTGCTTCACTATATAAGCATAAAAATGCTCATCAAAATACTCAACAGAGAGAATCCTGCTAAACATCAAGAAGGACTCAATGTCAGCCTGAGGTATGATATGAATTATCTCACCAAATAAACACTCTCCATAGTATTGGGTTTTACGTGGCAAGACTGATCCAGTTCCATATGTTTGGCCAAGGACAGTCACCATGTGAGTGACATAAACAGTGCTATTTAATGTAAAATCACTATTAAAGACTGACTTAAGTCCTCCCAAAACAATCGATGCCTTTCTCAAAGACCCATTGCACACAGGATATGCATTACCAACATCCATTTTATTTTACAGAAAGGGTCACCAAGCTTGAAATGATACATTTGCTGAACCTGATGTTTACAGGCCAGAGTTTTAACAATATCCTTGAAATTGCACACTACATGTGCTTGCCTCTTCAGTGGGTTGTGTTGCTTCAAATCTCATGCAATATAACTGAGAGATGCGTTCAAATGTGCAAAGCATTCTGGGATAATGGATCATAAAATGGTGCTTAGGAATGAGACTTAGGCCATACAGTTCTCTGAAAAGTGTATGGTGATCTACAGTGAGCTGCTTCAGAAACACAGCAAGATCAAAAGTCACAACAGGTGCAAAAATAATACTACAAATTTCTTTCAGCAAAATAAACAAATGCCAGTGCTGACTTTTTCTGTCAATGTAATCTCCCACTAAAAAGGGTAAGACATGCAAAAGGCACCACATTTGTCAAGCCGTCTGCTTAACAGCATTTTCAGAAGATCTCAAATTGAGAATGACACTTGGTTTATTTTTGTCATTCCCATGACCATAGTCAGAACTGGAGATTCTATGATCAAGCTGTTCTAAAGTAAATTTCTCTTCTTCATAAATGAAGTGGCGCAATAGCAACTTCACCTCAAGGGGGGCTACACCCTCAAAGACATCATACATTATGTCCACACATATGTTTTTGTGACATGAAAATACAGAAAGCTGTTCAAACATGAGTTTTCCTTGACACCAGTTGAGCTAGGATCACTCAGCCTAATGTGTTGCTCATAGTTTTCTCTAGTGCGTTTAACAACATCATCTTCATTAAACACAGACTGCATTTCTTCTTTGGCAGTCATACAAAACTGGCAAAACTTATGTGCAGAAAAGCTCTCTACATAGCCACACAGTGTATGTATTGCTAAATTATCTGCTCTTAAAACTAAAATAGTTCCATACAGCCGATGAGAAGTGGTTCAAGGATCTTACCAAGCCTGTAGACTTCTCTGTCAATTGAATTGAACAAATATGGGCAAGCGATGAATTGCATTCTGGTGGTAAATTCCTTATTGCAAAATAAACAGTACCCATTTCAAGAATTTTTGTTTTGGAGCCAAAAGGATTGGTTGTCTCTACATCATCATAATATAACTGAATTTGTAGGGCTTCAGGACACATTCTAAATAAAGAGTGAGATGAAAATTGAGACCCATCACAATAGTTATGCATCATGTTGTCATTGCATTTTGTACTCCTTAAGTAGAAGTGTTGCATTTGGTCATTGCTGAATAAAAACTTTATTGTGTCAATAATCAGAATATACTGGCATATGTCAGGTGCCAAAGCTTGCTTCTGTTGTCCCTGTTTCCGTGAAGTGTCTGCACTATGGCCAAGAAATTTATCTGAGAAGTGGTTATTCATTTTAAAGGGTGTGTCAATTTCATCGAACATGTGTTTGGCACTTTCAAACTCACTCATTAATGTTTGAACAAGTTCAATATCACCTGGCACCCCTATATCACTTATATCACTGAATTTCGCAAACTATCTACAGTTATTTCTAATACCTCTTTAACACAGGTCACACTTCTTGTTACATCCATAAGTGTTACATTTGATCCAGAATACATTTTTGCTACAAATGCGGCGGCACTGTCACTTGCAGACATAGCTTTAAGAGCCACAGAAGGCATGGCTGTTGGTTCCTTGTTAGCGAATGTTTCCTTATTAGCTGACATCCCTGCCTCTGTGGATCTCCTATGGCATGTTTGAAAAGACTCACTGTCCATCATGGTGCTTGTTGTCTGGTGGTCTCTATAAAGATGCTTAGTAAAAGACTTGATACTGTGATAAGTTCTTAGACAACCATCTTGGCTGCAAATAAGAGTGAAGTCCAGTCCTTCTGACAATGCATGTATTTCACGAAGATGCCAAATTAGCTTCTTTACTTCAGTGAATTGTGACTCATAACATCTTGGACATGTGTACATTCTGCTGTGACTTATAGTACCACCTTAAGCTTGAAAATAAGGTTTAGTACCTTGGCTTTCCTGTTAGTTGAAATGAGTATGAAGTAGATGTGTTCAAGGAAGGAGAACACAGAGCTGAGCTGAGCTGGATAGGCCAGGTTGCACACCCAGTAGAGCTTAAATAGTTTGTCCACAGCACATTATTAGTCCTTCTTCCAGGGGAATGGTAATTCTGTCATTCTTTCCAACAATGACATACTGCCGTGCGGCGCTCCTCGGGTTTCCAATGCACACTAGCTGTGGCTGGTGGTTCTTTGATGAAGTCTGTGAATCACAGAGGAAGGCTATGCTGCTTCCAGCCTAGGAGGCAAATATACACAAAATCAAAGCTCAGTTTGGCAGCATCACTAAGTGTTTTAACATAGGCCCACTACATACATGATCACTGAATATGTAATGTTTTATTACATTAAATTACTTCAGTCCTAGAGGGCCACAGCACTGCAGTTTGGCAATTTGCCTCATTTAACACACTTGGTTTAACTCATCAGCTAATTACAATAGCCTTCATGTGGAATTTGGTGCACTAGAAAGGGGAAAATATAATCTCTGTATGTCTGTGGTCCACCAGGACTTGAGTTTGACTCCCCTGTTTAAGTCATAGAGGAGTACACTGCAATATGATTAATTCAAGAGCTGTTGAAAATGCTGACAAACCTACCGTTACAAAATCAAGAAGGTACGTTATTGCAGACTTCACACAACAGTGACTCGCTCAAGATTAGTAAGGACTACCAGCATAGCATAGCACATCTCATCTAAAAATGAGAATAATAGACACAAAGGCCAGAAAAGTGAAAATTATTTACCAATCATTAAATTACACAAAGAATTTAGGATTTCATGTGCATGTGAAAACGGATACCTTCAGTCCAGTCTTCCACCTCTTCAATTAGAGATGCAACATCACCCTTTTCCAGGACAGCAGCTGCTTTCAACTTGGGAATGATGGTAGCCTCCCTTATGAACAGCGTCTTATGAACAAGTCTCCCTTTCCTTCGTGCATTTTATCAAACTCTGCATCAAGCTTTACAAAAAAAGAAAGAAAACCTATGTTAACATATCATTGCTGTCCAAAGAAAAATATGTATCTTCAAAAATAGTAACTTTGCAGGAGAAGGCAAAAATGTTCTTAATTTTAATTCAAGTTAATGTAAGTGATTTTGTTCTAAGTGACTTTGGAGAATTTCTATCGGTTCACATAATGTAAACAGCAGCTGCTGAGCTGAAATGATGTAGAGAATTGGAATTTGCTGAGTTAAATTAGTTGTGTTAAATGACACAATATGCTATACTCTTTAGTATTGACACTCACCAGGAACTATGTTTGACATCTGCGGTCAAGAGTGGGCAATATGGCAAAAAAAAAAAAAGATCACAATACTGCAAAACATTTTCACAACACACAATATGCATCACAATATTTTTTTTTCCTGAGATTTAGTAGGTTGGAACAGACAAAATAAAACCAGCAGAACCACATACAAAATCACATAACAAAAATAATACTCTGCAGTGATTTTTATTCAATTGTTTACAAACTGCACTGCACTAAATCCAATTAAACAGGCTTAATTATGCTCACTATGCAATGAAACGTAGTTAGTCAGTGTTAAGACAAGCATATTATGATGTAATTTACCACAATAATGATAAATATTGTCATGTTGCCCATCCCTACTTGTGGTGTAACATGCCATCAGCCTATAAGAAGCCTTTTTAAAATCCTCTCCAGCATTTTATGACAACTGAGGAGACTTTTCAAGAAATTCATATTGCCACTAGAATTGTATATGTTTTTAACTAATATTGGGTTATACAATACTCCTAAAATATATCAATCAAAGAATGTTACTTGTCACTCCACTTAATAATCCGATAATTGCTGAAAATCATTTTGTCAGTAATCCGATCAACGCGTTTACATGCAATTGGGTAATCAGATAAAGGGGAAACTTCGGGTCTACATGAGTCAGACAGTAATCAGTAAACTCACAGGAGAAGACGTGACTCAAAACTCAAACTTTATGCTACAGCTTTGTATTTTTTTTTTTACAAACATTGAAAAACTCTACCTGAAAATAAGAACATACATCATCTAGAAGATGGAGAATATTTAAATCCTTCATTTTGTCGAGCATTTAGATGGTTTCAGTATCGCTCCAAAGCCGCTTGCTTATTTCTGGTACTGCGGTCTGTTTTCACACGTTCACATGACCATTTTAATAATCAGATAACTGCAGAAATTACTGATTTCTGAAATTATGGATTACTGAGTGCATGTAAACGCACTCAATGATATTGTTGTTTTTTACACTAGAACTGTTAATGACTTTTATTTAACAAGAGAAAAACACAAATAACAATAACTTTAGGTGCAAAAAGGTACCTACCAGATTTGGCATGTCCAGGAATCGTGGATATTCTTGGAAGATTTCAGTATTTATTATATTTATTTATTTATTTTGTAATCTGTATTATATGTAACTTTAATACATTGTGCCCTCATCACAGTAGGTTAACAAGTTGAGCAGATAAGTTAGTTAAGTCTAACAAGGTGAACAGCTATAATTTCAAATATTTACAAGTGACTGTAAATTGCAATGTACGAAGTAAAATATGTTAACATGACCAGAATGACATAACCTGTGTCTGTGCTTACTATGGCACTGTTTTAAACCACTGTCAGCTTAGAGTTAACACAACACTGAGAATATGCAAAGTTACAGGCTACCTTAAAGTTCAATTCAACTACACGTGAATCAGCTGCAGAGGTCCTTTTCAATGAGCTGGTCGAATTGATTTACACGTTCAAGTCAAGTCAAGTCAAGTCAGCTTTATTGTCAATACTACAATATGTACAGAACATACAGAGTATTGAAATTGCGTTACTCTCAGACCCCATGGTGTAGCAATAACATTAAATAGACGGTAAACAGGAAATGTGTGAATTAAACAGACACTAAATAAACACTAAACACTAATCGTAAAAATAAACACTAAGTGTAGAAAAATAGAATAATAAAAAAATAATATAAATATAAGACGGTCCCTGAAATTAACAATAAAGTGACATAAGCCACATCCAGATTAACAGTGATGCAGCTCGTCAGGATGCTCTCGATGGTACCTCTATAGAAGGTGCACATGATGGGGGCTGGGGCTCTGGCTCTTTGCGGAGGAAGTAGAAGCGCTGATGAGCTCTTCTGGCCAGTGATGCTGTGTTGTTGGCCTAGGAGAGGTCCTCTGTGACGTGCACGCCCAGGAACTTGATGCTGTTCACCCTCTCCACAGCAGCTCCGTTGATGCTCAGAGGAGCGTGCTGGGTGCATGTTCTCCTGAACTCCGCAATGATCTCCTTCAACTTCTCAATGTTCAGATGGAGATTGTTGTGTCTATACTGCAAGGCCAGGTGGCTCACCTCGCTCCTGTAGTTTGTCTCATTGTTGTTGCTGATGAGACCCACCACAGCCGTGTCATCCGTGAACTTGATGAAGAGGTTGGAGCTGTGCGACGGTGTGCAGTCGTGGGACATCAGAGTGAATGGGGGGGGGGCACCTCGTCTCCTGCTGAGAAGGCAGCATTCCTAGCCTTTAGTAGTCTGTAGACCTCCCCTGTCAGCCATGGCTTCTGATTGGCCCAAACCATGATGGTCTTGAGAACAGTTACATCCTCAATGCACTTAGAGGTGTAGCCATTGACTGTGTCAGCACACTCCTGGAGATCTGTGGTGTCGTTGTAGGTCGCCGCTTGTTTAAACACATTCCAGTCTGTAGTGTTAAAACAGTGTTGAAGTGTCTCTGAAGACCCTTCTGGCCACACTCGTACCTGCTTCCGAACTGGTTTGGTGACGTTAACCAGTGGTCTGTATGCTGGCATTAGCATAACAGTGATGTGGTCAGAGGCACCAAGGTGGGGGAGGGGAATGGCCTTGTAAGCTTCTCTCTGGGTGGTGTAAACATGGTCCAGTGTGTTTTTTCCCCGTGTTGGAAAGTCTGTGTGTTGATATATTTTTGGAAACACACTCTTTGGGTCTGCATGATTGAAATCTCCAGCCAAGATAAGAAAAGCATCAAGGTGGGCTGCTGCTCACTGATGATCAGCTCACTGATTCAAAAGAACGATGAACAATAAATCGTAAAAGCACGAAATTAAATATAAATCAGCTGCACATTTCATCTACACCCCTAACGTGTTTGTTGTTAAACTTGGCTAACCAGACTTTAGACTGCGCATTTGGTGATGGCTCATTTCTCAGTGTCCAAAAAAGAAATCGAAAACCATTGTTCTAAGGAAGATACACAGACTAACGCTAACATTTAGTGCTCACCTGGGCGGGTGAAGAGTTTTCATTCTCTATACGGCAACGTTGTCAGCAACCACATGAAACTGGCAATATGAATGAATGGTCAGGAAGCCAGAATAAGCAGAACAAGCTCATGTCAGTAACGTTAACTAACACATGCACGTTCATCACAACATTTATTTAATTTTGCTATATGATATATAGATTACCATAAGGCTAATAAAGTGGTTCATTTAACTTACCAAATGCCGCCTAACAAGACAGAAAACAAATTGCCTTGCGAGAGGTGCTTTCGAGTTCATTTTCTTTCTACTTGTCATTCGGCCATCACCAAAAGTGTTGTGGATTTCAGCAGTTTTGAACTTGGGTTAAATCGTGCATCATTTCAGCTGTTATAGCTACTTGTCTTTAAGTTAGAAAAAAGAAAGGGAGGCGCCGTTTCCAAGAAGCTGAAGTTAGCTTCTTATTCGCCAGCTTCTTGTTCGAATTTTTCCATTCCACCTTAAATTCCACCTCCACGTTTAAGGTGCAACGAGAGAACTGAGATGCCAGACTGATACTGCTGCACCATTTAAGGTGGAACGGAAAAAATGAGAGGCCAGAATGTACGAGGTGCACCATTTAGCTATGGAATGGGAAGATTCGAATGAGAACTTCAGCCCCGTCCGTTTTCTATTACCGATTTTGTTATTACATGTCGATTCAAGCTGGACTAACATTAACGTTAAGGGAGCTCCGAGGTGTATTAACTAACAGGAGGTAACTAGCTAACGTTAATTCACTCGGAAGTCATTACTTAGCTAGCTAGGTAGCTAGCAGACTTGTAAAAACTAGCTACAGACATAGCAGATTCGAACTGGATTAAAAGGACGAAAATCATGGATGTTGTCGATAATCACTCAAATTAAAGCACGTCCCCAATTCTAATCCTGCCCAAATAGAGCCAAGCAAGGCGAAATAACACACGGTGCAAAACTTATTCCAATGGACTAATGTTACTTAGCTCGCTAGCTAACTAGCTAGCATGCACAGATAAGACATTAGCTAGCTAGCTAGCTAACTAGCTATATTAGTTAACAGTAGTTGTTGGTTAGACAACTATTAAACATAATTAGGATGTAAATTAATATTTAACCGGATAGTTACAAAGTGTGTTGGAATAGTTGTATTTTGCCTTAACGTTACTTACATTCTGCCTTGGGGGTACCATGGTAGAAGGAAAACGACTTTAGGCGCTGAGGTATTGGCCACTGCCTGTCTATTTTGGTGCCATTTTTGTCCAGACTAGCGCTAGCTCATTTAGCTAGCTAGCTTGCAAGGTTAAAATGTAACGGTATGTTAGCATTTGCCATTAAACCTGGCTTCGCTGAATATGAGTTCAATGGGCAAACCGTTAACCTATATTAACTAAATTCTGTGCTTATTAGCTATTAAGCTAGCTAGCTAATGTTACGTCAACAAAAGTCACCCTTTCAGCTGCTACACTTAGCTAAGTTAGCTTGCTTGGGGAACACTGACCTAACACAGCATCTTAGGGTATTTTCTGTTTTTACTTGCGTCTAAAATTATATTGTATCTCCAATGTTCATAGAATGCCAAAAACATACCGAGATATGCTTCATCTTCACCAACGTCCAAAAAGAGAGAGTGAATGGTTGAAGCTTTAAAAAATGACTGGACTGGAGAGATATGATTGGCCAAAGCATAACCAAGTCCTTTTTATAATTTTCTTTTTTTTTGAAAAGAAATAGTTTATGTTTCTAGATACAACACATATTTCTTCATTTTTACACAACACATGCAAGTTTAAGTTAAAAAAAATCACAAATTTATTTTCTCAGGAATCAACACATATGTGTAGACTAACTTTGAATATATATGACATGTATGGGTTCAGTGTATTCAAAAATAGCACAGAATGTTTTAGAATACTCATGACACAGTGGATGTGTACAAAAAATGACACATTCTAAGAGTGTGGTGTTATGTTTCTTTACAAGAACCAATGCCAGAAAGTAAGCTGTATTGAAATATAAGAACAAAACAATGTGTTGTTCAGAAGATGATTGTTAATAAATCATCTTCAATTAACCTCAGCCAGTATTCATCTTCAATGCCTGAATAATTGTTTTGTCTGTGCCTGAAGAAGCACAGACTTCTACACAATCATACAATGTACAAATTAACCCCAATATTAATTAGTGACTCATATTGGGCACATCCTTCATTGGTAAGCCTACTGAAGTTCTGTTACACGATACATCCATAAAATAACATCCAGTATTGCATGTTATGTGATTAGTTATAATAGGTTTGTTTTATCTCCCAACAATTTCATGTCATCACTGATGTTGACAATATATGAATATATGCACTTACAAACTCCAGTTTCATACACACCACATAGGAGTAGGATAATTCATCTAAATGGCACACACAATGGCATTCACTGCTAATTGAAGTGTGTTCAATTCATGTAGGCTAAAGACCACTCACTAAATCTAAAAGCCAATCACTTCTCAATGGAAAGATGTGCTTTTTTAGTGGCAATTTGGCACATTGTAACAAATGAGGAATGACAATCTACACATATGGAACAGGTGTGCACTATATCTCCATTAGACCTTTTGGCATATAAGGCCACTGTTTCATGTTATATGTGCCCTAACATCACAACACAGACAACATCCTTATCATTTTGAAGGATAGCCAATGAAATATCACCTTATGTGTACCAAAAACTGTTGCAGAAAGGCTGAAGAATGGTGAGTCAACAAAAAAAGCATGATGCGAATGCAATGGTTTTGGGAATACTTGATTCATTTTGATGTACTTTTCCAGATAAAGAGTATTTGGCTGACAAAATGAAGCAAATAAGAACTGCAAGGATTACAAAACCTCTGGGCCTGCAGGTACACTCTGTATTTATTATACTCTGCTATACCCCTATATGACTCCTGCTTCGACAGTGTCCATAGACAGGCTCTTTGTCAGTGGCAATTTTTTCTGCTGTGGATTCATATAAACAGGGCCAAGGTGTTAATCAGATCCTAAATAGACAATAAAAGGTTATAATAACATTAAAACCATTTGGATGGTTATGCGGCTTCCATACTCTACACACTCTACTTGTCCTTAGGAGAGTCTGAAATGACCTCTACATTCTGAGAGGCTATTAGATAGGGACGACATCCTCTAAATGTTGTATTTTGGATACAAGCCTAAAAAGGGGAAATGTGATTAAGTCCTTACAAAGACAAAATGCTTATTTAGACAGTCACTTTGGCACAATATAATTGGAGTCTATTTACCATATACGCAACCTTAATGATTAAGATCTGACTGAGTGCACTTGGATCATTTCCATTTAATTATTTCTAGCTGTACAAGATGGCGGCGCGTCTGGTTGTGCTTAAAAAATTAAGATAATTTGGTAGAAAAAATTGTTGCACAAAACAGAGAATAGAGTTAGATTAGCTGCAACGGCTGTTCTTTTTATATGTTTGGCCGAACTTAAAGACGGTTTTGTGATAACAATCTGAGATATTTGGTTAGGGTAACTAGTAATGGAGAAAACTCAACACGCTGTAGCCGATTGATATGGAGGAGATGGAAGTTAACGCTACCCTGGAGAAAGCAAAAAGACTGATAAAGGAAACACACTCGTATACATGCAAAGCATATAACAACGAGGATGAGATCTGTAGTTCAAACTCAAGTACACCATGCAAACAAACAAAGAAAGCGCGAAAAGGTAATCCAGGTGTGTCTACTGAGCTTTCTCTAGCTGAGCTGCAGGATATTATCCGTGTCAACGAAATCAACGAAAGAGCAGATCAAACCGACGAAGCGGTGAAATACAACAAAATGCAAATTGAAGAACTAAAAAAATCTTTGGATTACTGCCATCAAGAGATAGTTGAACTCAAAAAGAAAATGCGGCCACAAAATCTAAACACGAACAGCTGCACAAGACAGTTGTTGAGATGCAAAAACGAGTGAACGAATTGGACAGATACAGCTGGAGATCAACAATCTGCGAGTGTATGGTGTTACCGAAGAAAAAGAGGAAAATATAAAAGCTAAAATAAAAGACATTTGCCGAGCTGCCCTGCCAAATGGCGAGGGAGATATGGTCATGGCTGCGGTGGAAGTGGTTCATAGACTGGGAAAAGCCAAAAAAGAAAGCCCAAGTCAGAAGCCACATCCGATGATCATCAGATTCCTGTCAAGGTCAGCGTGAGATGTACTGTGGAGAAGCTCCAAAAAGAATGCATTCCTCAAGAGCAATCACCTTCACGTAAAGGAAGATTTGACAGCTGAAGATAAGGAAATGCGCAATCGTCTCTGGCCATTTGTAGAGCAGGTGAGGAAAAAGGGAGAAAGAGCCTACTTTGTTGGCAACAGAGCGTTTGTGGAAGGTAAAGAGATTCACGCTGAATGAATGCCCAGTACATACCCAGCCATTACCATGTCTTGGGATGTCTTAAGACATGTCTAAAGACACATTATGAAGACGTCTTAGGACATCTTGGGGCATGTCTTAAGAAATGAAGACATGTCTTGTCTATAGACACGGATCTTAAGATGTCTTGGCTATAATAACATCCCAAGATGTCGGATGCATAATAGGTATTTTTAAATTTTACCTATTTTTTTTTTAAATAAATCTTTTACTTTTAAATATTTTTAGGGGAATTTGAACATTATTTAATGTTAACATTATTTACAGCAAAAATTCTAGTATTTTTAAAATTATTTATAATACAGCGTTGCTGCAAAATTTAAAAATCGAATTCAGTGCTTTTAAATACCTTTTTATAGTAATTAATCCTTAATGTTTTAAAAAATGTGGTAAAAATATGTTAAAAATACATTTTTTACAATTACTATTTTACAGTTGCTTTATTTTTTAATGAAGGTATCATTTTATCAAATTTTAAAATAATAATAATAAGAAGAAGGAGTACAAGAACAATAGTAAGTACGCAAAAATTACAGTGATGTAATTTTAAAGGGGTATGGAAAATCACTATGTTACAGTTTTGTATTTCCTTGTTAATCTGTTAAAAATTCAAAATACTTCTACATTCAAATAATTTACTCTGCAATCCAAAGCATAGCCCATGAAAAAGCACCCACATAGCTTTAAAAAAATATAGATTACAGTTATTGTTTATTGTTTTTACAACTGTGTATATGCATAGTACAGTAGCGTCATCACACTTCTTCAGACAAAAAACATGTTAACTGACTTTGTGTAGAAATGTGAAATATACTGCAATAAATACACAGTTCCATAAACTAATGAATCTGATTTTAAAGTCTGCTGTTATTCCGTATATAAGTTATGCTAAAGTTATTAGCAAGGTAGTACTATGAACAATTATAGATGATGGGAAACAATTTTAAGACAAATTCATATGGACTAAAAAGAAAAACTGACCAACAGAGTAATACAGAGGTCTGAACCCCAGCAGCACTCCTAACATACCTGAGCCAGATAATTATCAGCTGTCAAACACTTATTACTAGACTCAGATGTGCTAGGAGCTGGAATAGAGCCAAGCTGTGGACATTTTATGTGGACATACATGGACACAGATAACTCGATGTGCATATGTCCATGCCATAATGTCTGAACGTTAACATTACTGATGTCACTCTGCTAATGTTACCAATCTCTCCTTTTAGAGTCAAATCTGTGATGAGTGAGAGAACTGTCAGATTCACAGCCCATCGCTTCTTCCTCTGTTTTTTCTCATTGTTAGTCTTCTTTGTCAGAGATATGAGGAAAATGCATCTGTTGAAAAATCAATTTTAAGACAATGGATCTGCATACACAAACAGGCTGAATTTAAAGGGGACCTATTATGCTAAATTCCAGTGTTCATAATTTTATTTTTGGGGTCTACTATAATATATTTACAAGCTTCAGTGTTCCAAAAACAAATAATTTTTCTCATACTGTGAATCTCTACTCACCCTCTGTTTGAAATGCTCTGTTAGAGCTCCTGTGTCTTTAAGCCCCTCCTTCCTGATGAGCCCAGAACGCTCTGATTAGTCAGCTGGCTTACTTGGTTTTGACTGATCAAGCGCCAGAGCGGTTCCGCCAATACACGGCCTCCGGCAGATGCATTGTGTTGTGTGAGGGTGTGCCAAGCTCGCTGGTAGGTGGGCAATAAGGATTGTGTTATGGGATTACATCATCTTGTAACAAAGGAAAAGGGTTGGGGAACTCCAGCCCTCAGGCAGCTGAGAAAAGTGGTTTCTGTGGGAGAGAATTTCTCCCTCTGGCATATACTTTCAGCTTTGTATCTTACATGCACAAAAAGCTACACAGCACACTAAATGAAAGGGAAAGCATTATATATTCCCTTTATGCATAGAATATAATGTACAGTATACATACTTTTACTCATCTAAAATCAACTCAGGCATTTAGTACACAAAGAACTGTGTCAAGGCTTTAAATAATACCTATGCATGAACTCCAGCGTGGCACATTCAGACAATGATGTTCAGTGTAATGAAAGAAGCATCAGGATGAGGCCACTTGGGTAAGAGCACAGTTGAGTGTTGAGAATGATATGGACTGCCACCATACTGGATGAGGCCCAAAGAGAGGATGTTCCTTTGGAAGGATTGAAAACAACAAAGTTGATTAGATAATTCACAATTCTATTGTTTTCATCCTCTAACATGCCAAAGTCAACACGTGACAGAAATGATCATTTGCTATTGAGGCAGGTGTGAGCTTAGTACTGGTATCTATATCTGTTAAAAGCTGTGTTAAAGGAAAATTACACAATTTTTAAGCACAATTCCATCATTAAGATGCAAATAAGTAGTCTGATATGAAATGTTCCATTGCGGAAAAACACAGAGTCAGAGTTGTTCACAGTCGCAGTGACAAGAACCAGACGTTACATACGCTAACCTCACCTAACGCTGGTGCGTCACTCGGCAGATCGACCCAGAAATATAGAAAAACATGTTTACTCCAACTAACTGTTAGTGAGGTTGCTTATCTCATTTTGTCACTATTCACCTTTTAAAAGCAGATTCTGACCCTTGCAGTCGTAACTCCAGTCGCCATTCCACTCGATCCAGTCAGTTAACGTTAGTTAGCTACGCAGCTGAAAAATCCTCGTTTTTGGGAGCTGAAAAACATCACCAGACAGGCGGCGCTGTCTTAGTGAGGAATGTAAGAGACTGTCTTATCGAGTTTTGGTGGTATGTGATCTCTAAAGTACTCAGGTTAGCTGTTAAGTACATTTACTTCCTATTAGTTCAAAGTTGTTTTATCTTGGTTCCTAGCTTGTTGTCTCTGGTTACAATTGTACATTTGAAAATAGATCAATGTTGTGTTAATCATTGCATGTTTTCTGCAAATGAGCAAAAGGCTGTGACTGACTATGATTGTAACATTTACCAATGGAGATAAATTAAAAGTTATTCTACCATGAACTTCAATGATGTAAGGAAACGAGTTTAAACATTTTAAAATAAGGTAAATGGTTTAAAAATTGATTTTTTCTTTTGCTCTTTTGCTATTGTAAACACATTTCTGCAATAATCAAAACATAACATACAAAAAAAATAAAAAAATAAAAGTACAACAAGTACAAAACCTTGGCGAATGTTCTTTTAGTAATATCACACAAAAACCATTAGATTACAGCAGGCTGTTTCTTGAGGACATACTTGTTATATTCTCATTATATCTTACATTAGGGAGTGCTGTGGTAATCCTGGTAATCCTCTGTTGTAATTTTCTGTTTGGCAGTACCACAGGAATACCACACTAATACCACAGGACGTTTTGTAATGGACCACTCTTTGGTCTCAACTGAACTGTCTTAAGACACATCTCTATGTCTTAAGACAAAGTGATGTCTTAAGTCATGCCCCATCTTCAAGACACACAAAATAATTACTTCTTTGTCTTAAGACGTTAACTTTCATGTCTCAAGACAAAGACAGCGTCTTCATTTATACGTCTTAAGATGTTCTTGAGATGTCTTGGCATAAGAAAATGTCCCAAGACATCGTATAAATACTGTCAAGACATCTTAAGACACAGTGACAGCTGGGTATGTAGCCAAATTAAGTTTTGGCAAGACAAGAATTGTGACTAATTCAGAGACTGTTCAGAGACCCTTTGTTTTGAAAGACTGATGAAAAGTTCATTTTAAATCTTATTGGTACTTTCAGGTTGGGACAGTATGTGATGGGAAACAGCTTGATTGCAACAAGCATAGATGGTGTGTGACCAGTTCTACCCTTTCTAAGCGAAAAGCAAGTCCTTATTGTTCATGTCTATTTCTATTTTCTCTGTTAATGCTAGAGGTGTAAGAAACAATTTGAAAAAGAAGACCTTGTTTTTATTATGTCAATGTAAAGGTGCTGATTTTTATTTTCTTCAAGAAACTCATGCAGATGTAAAATTTTGGAAGAGCCTGTGGGGGAATGATGCCTGGTTTTCATTTACTAGGAATAGGTCAGCTGGGGTTCTTATACTCAAAGGCAAATTTACAGGTCAGATACTGAGTAGCAACAGTAATGGATAACTCTATTGATAGATGGCCACCTAAGGATAAAGAAACGTGAACTAAAAAATACAAGTGCAAGAATGGGGTTGCATATATAGAGACATATGTACCCAACACAGAGAATGTTTACTTGGAGTAGTAAGGATAAATCTAAACAATCTCATATTGATTTCTGGCTAATTTCAGAAGAGATAGTAGAAAAGTGGAATGTGTACAGATTGAAACTTCAATTTTAACAGACCATAGGGCTATCTCTATTAGGATCAATTTACAGGATTCAGCTATGACAAATCGTAAAAGTAATCACTGGAAATGAAATAAAACACTACTTTCTAATGAAGTATTTATGCATAAGGTAAAAGAGGTAATTACAAAATATTGGAAACATGCATTTATTCTTTGTGACTTTGGACATAACTAGGAATTAATTAAATATAAAATAAGAAAAGTTGCAATTGTAATGGGGAAATCAATTGCTAGAGATAGAAAAGAAAAAGAAGGTATAATATTTGAAGAAATAATAAAACTCTCAAATAAAATAGATTTAACTAATGAAGAACTCCATGCATTGTCTGCTTTACAGTTTCAACTTGATAATATATATGAAGAAAAGCAAGAGGGGCATTTATAAGATCTAGATGTAGATGGCTGGAAAAAGGGGGAAAAAATACAAAATATTTCTTTAGCTTAGAGAAAAGGAATCAAGAGCTGTCAGCACTGAATAAACATATGATCAACAACTCTGTGATAATGATAAAATGATAGCACAATATGTTGCTCAGTTTTATGAAAATTTATATACTTAGGTTCCATGTGATGACAGAGAGGGTGATCTTTTTTTGAACAAGATATCAAGTAGCTTGAGTTTAATTGATAGAGACTTCCAAGTATTCTGTGATAAAGATATTAGTTACACAGAAATTAAAGAATGTATTATGTCTCTTAAAGATAATAAATCGCCAGGTAATGATGGCTTAACTAGTGAATTTTATAAAACATTTAATGCACAATTGATTCCTTTTATAAAAGCAATGTTCATGGAATCTTTAAAAAATAAAGAATTTCCTGCATCCCTGAAACAAGGCCTTATAACATTAATTCCAAAACCAAATGAGGATAAATTATATATAGAAAATTGGAGACCAATTACTTTATTAAATAATGATGCAAAGTTATTTGCTTTAGTTTTTGCCAAAAGATTAAAAAAGGGACTGGATACTATCATTGATGAGGAACAATCTGGTTTTATGAATGGACGACATATTTGTAACAACATTAGGCTTATATTAGATATGACTGATTATAATAATCTTATATCAGATGCAGGATTTCTTATGTTTATTGACTTTTATAAGGCCTTTGATATGGTGAGCCATAGCTTTATGTTTAAAACAATTCAGACCTTTGGTTTTGGATATTTTTTTCTAAAGGCTATTAAAACTTCATATAATGGTTGTTCTAGCTCAGTAAAGTTAGCAAATGGTATGACTGCTCGGTTTGGAATAGATTGTGGCATACAACAAGGAAGTCAACTATCTCCATATTTATTTTTATCAGTAGCTCAAATTATGGCAGTACACATTAAAGACGGCCAATTTCAACGCATAACAGTATTGGGAAAGGAATTCAAGTTGTGCCCATTGGCTGACGATACTACGCTTTTCCTTAAAAATAATACAGAGGTTCAAAAAGCTGTGGAATGTATTGAAGAATTTTCACAGGTATCTGGTCTTAAAATGAATACAAACAAGTGTGACTTAACAGAAATAAATGGAATAGCTATCAAAAACAAAGTCACATATTTAGGAGTTGTTATGGGGAAAGATGAGAATGAGCGTAGTACGGCTAATTTAAACCCGTCCTTGAAAAAATGTAAAAAAGATTTAATCTCTGGCTACAGAGAGATCTTTCACTGAATGGAAGGATTTTATTATCCAAAGCTGAGGGTATCTCCAGATCTGTTTATATATCTTTATCTTTAGATATGCCCCATAACAGCTGCCAAGAGTTAGATAAAATGTTATTCAACTTCATATGGAAGAATAGAACTCATTATTTAAAAAAGGTGTTTTATGTAATAATAAAAGTAATATTGGTTTAGAAGTTTTAAGTTATGAAACCTTAAATAATACATTCAAAGTTAACTGGCTTATTAGGCTAATTAAAATAAATAAATAAATAAATTGAACACATTTCCAAAGTACTTGTTTAATTTGATGGGTGGTATAGATAAACAGGCTCTACGAGCTTGGACACTGGCTTATAAGCATAATTTTTCCCCTCACAAAGGTATTATTTGGAACAATAGGAATATCAATTTTAAGAATAAATCTCTCTTTTTTAAAAAATGGTTTGATAATAATATTATGTTAGTGAAACAACTTTTGAATGCTGATGGCTTTTTGTTGACATATAGTGAATTTCTTAATAAATTTGGAGTGCCAGTCACAACTAAAGAATATTCTATAGTTTTTGACACTATACCACAACAAATGTTACAGCTTCTTAAGGGTTCAGCAAATAATGATATGGATGTCATAGGGAATGATACTTTTATTGGGGACATTGATATCCTTAAATATAAATGTACAAACAGGTAAATCAGGAAAGTAATATCTACTGAAAGAATTTATACACAACCATATTGGTCTTTTATTTTTGGGAAAATAAATTGGAATAAAACATGGACAATTTGTGATAAATATTGTATGAATAATAAAATAAAGGAAGTAACATTTAAAATTTTACACAACATATACCCTGTTAAAAGTGTTTTAGAGAGATTTAGAATTATTAATGAATATTTCTGCACTTTTTGTGGTTTGGAAAAGGAAACAATTATCCATCTGTTTTACCAACGTACTTATACTAAAGTGTTTTGGATTGATGTGGAAAACTTTGTAAGAGGAAAAACTGGACACAGTATTACACTGGATGTTTCTGATGTTATTATTTATTTTTCTATGGACAGATTTGATGTTAAAGTATTTCTTTTTGTACAATATTTAATTATTATGGGTAAATATTATTTACATAAGAAAAGATGGACTGATTATAAGCCAAACTTTACACATTTCCTCCATGAGCTTAAGGCATATGGCACTTCTTTAAAAAATATAAAAAAACAAGAAAGCAAAAAGGACTTTAGAATTATATGTTGATTATGATTTATTTAACCTTTAAGCACACCCCTGAATGTTGGTTGTTGTAAGTCATGTTATTGTACAATAAAAAAAAAAAAATTCTAGAATTTTGTACATTGACTGTTTATCAATATTCACTCATTCTACATTGAAAAAAAAATATATATATATATTTGGAATTCTTTATTCAAACGTTTTAATGTGAAATGATTCAATAGATAGTCTTAAAAACAGACTACTTAATTTAGGTCTATTAATTTAAATTCTCATTGACCATTATTAAGGCTATTGATAAACGTGGATAACTGGTTGTTAAAACTTCTTTCACTAATTAATACGTTAAATAAATGATGAATAAAACCACTTGTGTTTACAGATGTTAAGAAACTTAGTTCGATGCTTTGTGGTCACCTATAGTCACAACTGTGGATTTGGAAAACAAACGCTGGGTTTAACCTGCAACAATGATCACGAATAGTTTGTTTAGCCTACAGACGATTAAATAAACTTTGTTTCACCTTCGTTGTTCATCATACTTGATTTGATGCAATCACAGAGGGATTTCTACTACATCCACTTCATCAGCTACGAAGATCGCAAACGCCGCGAGATCCGCCAGCTCACGTGGGTTTCATGTGGCGACTGTCCGACTTAACGGCTCTTTTCTACCCTCCTCCGTCAACTGCAACCGGCTGCTCTCGCTGACCTCCAAGGCGAGGCGCAGTTCATCTCGAACAAGCCTAATAACACTGATGAATATGCAGAGTGTGTTACCGGCTTCATCAAAAAGAGGATGTTGTGCCCACAAAAACAGTTCGTGTAACTTCTCTCACTCTCAGTTGTTCCCGCGTGCTCCACACTGGCCACTATTGTGCAAGTTCCAAAGTCAGCCAGGATTAATACTCTAACCTCTATGCTCTGACCTCCATCATAAGCAAGTGCTTTGAGAAGTTGGTCAGAGACTTTATCTGCTCCTCATTACCTTCCACTCTGGACCCACTGCAGTTTGCCTACAAACAGAACAGATCCACTCATGACGCAATAGCCCTGACTCTTCACACTGCCCTCTCCCATCTGGATAAAAAGAACATGTATGTGAGAATGCTGTTTGTGGACTACAGCTCAGCATTCAACACCATTGTACCTATAGGAGCTTCGGGATCTGGGTCTGAACAGTTCTCTGTGCAGCTGGATCCTGAACTTCCTGACGGGCCGATGCCAGGTGGTAAGGTGCTCAGCCCTGTCTTGTACTCTCTGTACACCCATGACTGTTCAGCCAGACACAGCTTGAATACAAATCTGCAGATGACACCACGATTGTGGGCCTGATCTCCAATGACAACGAGGAGGCCTACAGAGAAGAGGTCAGCTTCCTGACGCACTGGTGCCAGGAGAACAACCTCTCTCTCAATGTTGACAAGACCAAGGAGTTCATAGTGGACTTCAGGAAGCAAGAGAAAGTGCACACCCCCATCACCATCAACTGAGCCACGGTAGAGAGGACCAGCAGCTTCAAGTTCCTCAGTATTCACATCTCAGAGGAACTGACATGGGCCGAACACACCACATGGGTTGCAAAAAAGGCACAACAACGGCGCTTCCACCTCAGGCAGCTGAGGAGGTTTGGCATGATCCTCAGAACATTTTACACATGTGCTGTGTAGAGCTTTTTAACAGGCTCCAACACCGCCTGGTATGGGAACTGCTCAGCCATCGAGCAGCAAGCTCTGCAGAGGGTGGTGCGGACAGCCAAGCACATCACACGGGTCCAGCTCCCAAACCTCCTGGATTTATACACCAGCTGCTGCCTGAGGAAGACCTGGAGGATTCTGAAGGACTCCGCCCCACCCAAGCCACTGTATAAATTGACTGAATAAATATGTGAATATATTGGTACTGAAATGAAGTGTCTAGGTGTGGAGTGTCCAGATGTGCAAGATGTGTGATAAGGTGTGCAGTACTGTAATATGTAAATTAAGGTCTCTATATGTGCAGATGGCTAAAAAAAACAACAACTATGATTTAGCATATGAGATTCAGTCCTAATCTATCCTCTTCCCTCTTCTCTCTTCTCTTCTGGCCCCACTGGGAAGAGTTGAAGAGCCTAATGGTTCTAGGGGCAAAGGATCTCCTGAATCTGTCGGTTGAGCAGCTCTGTGACAGCTACCTGCCACTAAACATGCTCTTCTTGTCCATGATGATGGTGTGCAGTGGGTGGCCATCATCATCCATAATGGAGATCAGTTTGTGCAGTGTCCTTCTCTCGGCCACCTTAACCACAGAGTCCAGTTCCACACCGACCACTGACCCCGCTCGCCTGACCAGTTTGTCCAGTCATAACTCTCTTTTTCATGCTTCCTCCCCAGCACACCACAGCATAAAAAAGACAGCTGACAACCACAGTCTGATAGAACATCTACAGGAGCTTCCTATAGATGTGAAAGGATCCCAGCCTCCTCAGGAAATAGAGCCAGCTTTGCCCCTTTCTGTACAGGATGTCTGTGTTGGCTGACCAGTCCAACCTATCATCCAGTTGAAGTCTGAGATACCTGTAGGTCTTAACCCTCTCCATTTCAACCCCCCTCAATAGAGATTGGCTGTGTAAGTGGCCTAGCCCTGCGAAAATCCACCACCATCTCCTTGGTCTTGGAAGTGTACAGTAGCAGGTTGCTCCTACAGCACCATGTCACCAGGTCCTTCACCAGGTTCCTGTGCTCCTCCTCCTGCCCTCCTCTTACACACACCACAATGGCAGTGTCATCCGAAAACCTCTCCATGTGGCACGTCTCAGAGTTGTGCTGAAAGTCTGAGGTGTACAGTGTAAAGAGAAAGGGGGAAAGTACAGTCCCTTCTGGTGCTCCTGTGCTGCTAACTACAGTCTCTGATGTACAGTCCTTCAGCCTGACATACTGAGGTCTGCCAGTGAGGTAGTCAGTAATCCAGGAGACCAGGTATGTATCAACTTGCATCCTTGCCATCTTATCTCTCAGTTGGAGGGGCTGAATGATATTAAAAGCACTGAAAAAATCAAAGAACATGACTCTTACAGCACTACCACCTTTGTCCAGATAAGAGTGGGCCTGATAGAGAAAGTATAGCATGTCATCCTCTACTCCCACTTTCTCCCTGTAGGCAAACTGCAGGGGGTTCATTGCATGTCAAACTTGGGGTCTGAGAAGGTGTAGAAGTAGGTGCTCCAGGGTCTTCATGATATGCGATGTCAGAGTGGCCGGCCTGAAGTCACTGACCTCACTGGGTCACTGTGGCTTCTGAAGGTAAATGATGATCAAAAAAAAGTTGACTTTTTTGACCGCAATGGTCTGCACATACCAATCATTGTGGCTTTGGCGTTTTTGATTAAGATCTCGTCAGTGGTGATCCTATCATGGTCCTTTTCCATTGATGTGCAAGGCAGAGGGGGGCTAACAAATTTTGCAGAAGGGCAATAATCTGTAACTGTGTAATCTGTAATCTGTAACACAGCAGCAGCATGGCTACATCCATCTGAAAAAAAATGTTTCTGTTGGTTCCTGGTGGTGTCCAATAGCCACATACAGTATGTGTGTTCTCCTGATGGGTTGATATCATGGTATCTAAAGGTGTCATATAGAAACTAGTGGTCTCTAAAAGTAACCATTTAGTCAACTCCCATTAGAAAGCAAAAACATCAGGGTTTAGTCATAATGGTTTTAACTGGGGCTCCTGAGTGGATCACGAGTTCGATCCCTGGTGATGCTACAGCCATCCGTAGCCGGGAGTCCAAGAGAGTGCAATTGGCCTCTCCCCCCATCACTCAACGCAATGCTAGTCAGCGCAGGCATCTGTTAGCTGACGTAACAGATCTGGCGGTTGCTACTTCCCTCCGAGTGCGTTCAGCTGTCCAATGACATTGTGTGAGCGGCAGTTCGAAATGATGTGGTGTCTGGCTTCACAGGTCTCGGAGGAAGCCTGTGCTAGCCTTCACCCTCCTAGCGTTGATAGTATCATGTGACTGGGGGAGTCCTAACTAGCGGGTGGAATTGGAAACGACTAAATTAGGGAGAAAATTGGGTAAAAATAATAATAAAAAAAAAGAATGGTTTTAATGGTCTTTTTACAGCAGGACAAAATCTGCTCCATCCAGCAATACAAGAGCATCCTGCTGTGTCCACCACACAACTGGTTATAACCATAAGCCATGCTGAGTGCTTGGGTTTCCTGATTGACAGGCTTGGCTGTACCTCTGTTTTGAGAAATGTGATTTTTTAAATACATTTTATGATTGCTCCTTACCGTGTACACCTTCAGAAAAAATAAGGCAGTTTCATGTTGTTAACCCAGATGATGGATAGCTTCACTGGATGAGAACAGAGTGAGTGACATTCTTGTTACATATTTTTATCTGTGATGCCACTGACTTTCATAATGACTCTTGATGATACTTTCCTGCACTGGGGGGTTCAGGACCCCCTAGTTAACCTCTTGGACCCCTCGAGTGTCTCAAAATCAAAATCTGGGGGGTCTGTGAAAATAAACACATTATGACATCATGCTGTCCATTACAGTAAAACAGATGCTCAAATACAAATTAAGAGAAAGGGCACTGTTTAGCCTGCTTCACCCAAACCTATGTCTTTTACATGTTTAACTAACTAGAGATGCAGCACTGGTCTGCCTCAGGGTGGCACTGTAGCAAATTGTTTCACCCAGCTGGTCCTTCAAAGCTTAGTAACTGTGACTACACCTGGGACACCACTGTAACACTTTACATTATGTCATAGCATATTTTTAAATATGAACACTTGCCCAATTTCCCAAGAGTTTGGTGAAAAGACTTGCGTTGCTCATTTCTCAAACTGAAAACAAAAAAGATGTGCAAGATCTTAATTAATGCATAGAAGAGCGCATTACCAAACTAGAAAAGAGGATTTCCAAAAAAAGAATGATTAAATCTAACATCAGCACCACTGTGGTGAGTTAGCAGCCAGCCAATGCTGGAGTAGCCAGCTAACATAGAACCCCACCGAATACCAGTGAATATTTCACACACTGATCATAACATATTGTTGGGAATTAGGGGTGGGGGTGGGGTATTGGACAGCAACATATTGTCGTATTTACCACTATTAAAGGAGACATATCACACACCTCACAATGCTTTATTATTCAGCTATTGTTGGCCACACCTGCACCACACATAAGCAACCAAGGGTCTACTGCTTGTCAGATTGTTTGCAATCAGTTAATTGCCTCTATCATTACATCTACTGGTGGAAATAGGCCAGAATGCACCAGACATTCTTTGGAGTAAAAGAAAAAATTAATGCTAAATTATCAAGTATAATTTACGTTTAGTAAATTTTCAGGAGATATTTCTGAGGAGATTAGCTATACAATAATCCACTTGTATTTGGAAGGGAAAGTGAAAAGAAAAAGTGAAAAAACAAAAAAAAAGAACATTTGCAAAATGAGAAACTGCTGATGTTCTCTAAACAATGGACTTGTAAAAGAAATGCAACCAACTTCTAAATTGTTGAAAGGTGGTGACCCATCTAAATTAGATAATTATCACCCAATCTCTAAGCTGTCGGTATTGGCTAAAATTTTGGAATCTCTGGTTAGTGATCAGTTAAAGCAATATTTTGTCTGTCTATCAGTCTGGTATTCAGAAAAAATCATAGCACTGCTACAACTACCGCTAAAGTACTTAATGACATAATTAATACTCTTGATAGAAAATCATGTGGCGCACTATTCATAGATTTATCAAAAGCTTTTGACACTGTTAACCACAACATCTTATTGTCCCAATTGGCTAGTATTGGGTTGTCTGATAAGGTTATAGGCTGGTTTAGAAATTACAGATGTCAGCATATACTTTTTGATGTTTTTTTGTCTGAGAAGCTTGCTATTAGAAATGGGGTGCCACAGGGTTCCATTTTGGGGCCCTTGTTGTTCACAATATACATTAATGACCTAATGTAATGTAATAATGTCTTAAATGCTGATATGCATTTTTATGCAGATGATACTATTATCTATTGTTCTGCTTTATCACTGGCAGAGGCTCTTTCAAATTTACAAGAAGGATTTGTGACTGTTCAGCACCATCTTAGGTCTCTACGGCTTGTTCTTAATGATCAAAAAACAAAATATGCATTTCTAAAAACTTGATACAGAGATCATCTTTGCCACAAATGTATACACTGCTGGCCAGACCAATAGAATTAGTTTCATCTTATAAATATTTGGGTTTTATATTAGATGATAACCTGTCTTTTAAATTGCATGTGGAACAACTGATAAAGAAGTTTTTGCTTTACTTAACAGGCACAAAAAAACTATTTGAAGTTACCTTTTTACCTATTCTAGATTATGGTGATAATTTTATACGTATACTTCAAAGACAACACTGCACTCACTGGATTCTGTTTATCATTCAGCGTTAAGATTTATAACAGGCGCTAGCTATTCAGCTCATCACTGTCAAATGGTTGGATGGCTTTCACTTTCAGCGCGAAGACAAATTTGTTGGATAATTTTGTCTATAAAGCAATAATTGGTCAGCTTCCTTCATGTTTATCTTCTTTCATATCAACAAATAAGTCTTGATACAATTTACATTCTAGTAGTTATATTCAGCTGGATGTTGCAGTAGTACAGTCTGAATACGGCAAGGCAGCTTTTAGTTACAGTGCTCCATTTGCATGGAATGATCTGCAAAAACATTTGAAATTGGAGCAGTTTATTTCCTTGAGTGAATTTAAGATGATTGTTAAAAGAGCTGTATCATTCTGTTTGTTCTTGTTTTTAATTTGGTTTTGACCCTGATTTGATTCTGTTGGTTGTGGTCATGTTGTTTCTTTGCTGATTGTTTTGTGTGCTGCCTTCTTGGCCAAGGCTTACTTGTAAAAGAGATTTTTAATCTCAATGTGAATACACTAGTTAAATAAAGGTAAAATGAAAGACTGAACATTGAAGGCATGGAAAAACAAACTTTTTCAAAGATTTCAAAGACAAATTCCACATATGGCTGTTTAACACTGTTTCTAAACTGTGTACATGAAACAAAGTATTATTTATTGTGTTGAACACAACCCAAGCCCAGTCTACATCCCATTTAGCCACTGAAAAAAATTGTGTTACCACAGGGTTCAGGGTCAAGAGTCCATTTTGATATTATAGCTAAGCATATCACATAATTTATGAAAAAGGTAGTCTGGTATATCTTTAGCAACAGTGGTTGTTTTGATATTTTGCCTAGCTTGTTAAAAAAACGTGTTTGCATTATTACTCGAATGTGTATTTCTTAGTTTAAAATTTTCCTTGTCTCTGGCAACATCTCTATTTAAGTAAGAGAGGTTTAAGGACTGAAGTTGCCATTAAACTGCTTTGTATTTGTGTATTACTGATGTTTATTAAATCAAGGCATTATGGATTAGAAGGTCTGTAATGAAAACGCATAAGCTTAACAGAAACTTAGATTTGCAAAAATTCATCAGAAGCTCTTTGTTGTCAACACTAAGAATTTGAGTGCTCTTTTTCCTTCAGCTTTTACCAAGGGAAAAAAGAAGAAGAAAGAAAGAGTAATAGATATGAGAATATGATAAAATGATACATGAATGTGCAGTGGAAAAAAGCATGTTTGTTTTCATTAAGGTTGCATGGCCACTAATATATATATATATATATATATATATATATATATAACAAACGCAATGTATTACCACGTATGAAAGTGATTCAAATCTGATTTTTGGGTAAATGGACATGATGCTGCCACACTCAACACCTTTGTTACCTCTCAATTAATCCAACATGTTGCAATTAGCCAGCAATATCTGCAATATTAGCTTTAGATACATCATTTGTTGAAGAACAAACAACTATTTTGTGACTGTGTCAAGACAGATTGCTTCTTTTGCTGGATTACACTTGCTACTTCATACTGTAGCATGGGGGGAGCACAGAGGAAGCCTAGACAACTTGAAGTTTGTGTCCATAAGCCTCAAGGTGTCTTCCACCTACTTTCTTGGAGGGTTTTTCCATACCACTTTTTTCTTATGCTTGCTCGCTCAATATCTGCACCCAGAAACCTCTAAAGCTGCCTTTTCACCATAGAAAATCTAGCCAGGAACTGAACAATTGCTGAGAAAATAAAACATGCCACTTTTAAATAAATGGAATCCCTACATTTTTCTCTTCGAATAATTCCTCCAAACACAAAGCACACCCAAGTCATACAGGAACTGAAGTTTGAATTTTTTTTTCATCTTTTTTCTCAATCTGTAGTAGCTGTACCATGTCATGCTCTCCTGTTTTCTTTAGATTACTTTCAATAGCAAATACAAAGCTTTATTTATAAATGTTTGTCTGCATGAAAACATATAGAAATTGATGTCAGGTTGCGATTATTAACAAATTTTCTAATTTCATTTTATGGCACTATGTAAAGACTCTTAATAAATAAATACGGTTTTAACAAGTTATGCTCAGTGGGCTGTATTTCTGGTATTGACTAATGCTTTACTCAATATGACTAATATGACTAATATTACTATGAGTAAACAGGACATAATAGTAATAATAATAACATAACATAATAATAGTCTGGGTCAAAGAAATGACCAATGAATGCAAAGACAAAACAGTTCTAGAAAAATATGAGCATAATGGGGCGCAATAGTAATAATACACTTATTCAAGTTTGCAAGGAGCTTGAGAACATGAGCAAGTTTGCACATACTAGATGAACACGTTCTTCAACCGTTATATCCTCAAATTACCACACAGCCTACGACAGATTGCACACTCATTCATGCTATGTGAAGAAATAAACACTACTATAACTGGCCAAAACGAATGGTATTTTATTATCACAGAAGATGAAGTATTGTTACCTCATACCCATTCCCTCACTTGCAAAAGGACACTAAGCCATTCTGTCATTAGCACACATCTTCTCAGAATATAGATTAATTTGGTAATAAAAGTACTGCAGAATACCTCATAACTATAGGTATTACGTTTTTTTCTGTTTCCTTTCTAGATAATACCACCTAGCAGCCAGAAGGCGTAGGGTGTAGTAGCTAACCAACATGTGAGCGTGTTTAAGACTTGTAAGAGTCCTTTTTAAGTGCGTAAAATTTTTTAATGATAGTCCACAATAATGGGTTGAACCCTGAGTAATAGACTGGTGGTGGAAGAAAATCAACGGGAGCAAATTGAGATGGCAAGGAGACACTGGACAAGTAAAAAAGAAATGGTATCAATGCCTGTATTATTTTAACACAAAAACGACTCTTAAGAATAACTTAAACTTTGCATTCTGTTTATCTCGATACCCAAGATATAAAAATGAAAAGAAGGAGAACAGCTAGAATCGCTTCATCTGCCGTCTCTCCTGTCGTCTCTGCTTCTTCTCATTTGCCTCCTCTAGAGGTGCAGATGACTCTGAGGAAAACCAGGGACCAAGGAAGTTCACCCACAATAACTGCAAAGCCCGTGCAGGAGCCTGATGAAGAGAGAAGTGACAATTTTAAAAAAGAAAAATGTATTTCTGAGAGAAAACACTAAATTGCTAAATGTGGGTCTTACCAACAGCCAGAGGTACCAAAAGTAGGAAGAGAGGGTGCTGAGGACCTGAACTATAGCTGTTAGCAAAATGGCATCTTTAAGGTGCCTGCATGTAAATACAAATAAATTGCTTAGACCATGATAAATATCTAAATATTTACAATGAACATTAGTGTTTAAGTCATTGGACAGAGTAATTTTGATAGGTATCTGGTCCTTGAGATAACATGAAAGAACATGAAAGCAAAATGGCACTTACTCCGCCATGCCCTGCTCCATGTTGAGATCTATTCCTCCATCTAGTAAACTACCATCGCCAGCAAATACTGGTTTAGCCATGGCTGCCATGGACCTGTAGCTGCCAATGTAGACTACCAATGCAAACAACAGGAGGAGCTGGGGGAAAAAAAACAAACAAAAAAAAAAAAAACACCAGTTCACAAAGAGAGCAATTCATCAAGAGGCAGACAGATTAACATTATGTTTTTTGACAATACTATCATCTTTGTTCAATAAGCAGGAAAAAAAAACAAACAAATATTCATCATAGAAAGATTTTTTCTCTTTACACAATAACTAGGAATGTAATCTTCTCCACTATACAAATCAGCAAATTTCAAATGCTAAAATATACTGTGAAAAATTTTCACAGTAACATATGCTCTATATGATCAATATAAACAGTAAAGATATTTTTCATTTCTATTTGAGTTCACCATAAACCTTACCAAAACCAGCCTGAACTCTGCTCTTTGAGATCTACAGAGTTTGGCTCAAGCCCTCATCTAATACCAGTTAATTAAGGCCATTAGCATCTACGACTTATAAGGATAGAGATTAAGGTATACTGAATTGACAGAATCAAATTGTAGCTTTTAGAATCGATGCAGCACTCAATCAATGTAAATGTTACATTCCTAATACTAAGCTGCCATTAGTGTATTATTAATAATCATAACCTTACTAATAAGAGAAAACATAGGCAGGCCTGGATCATCAAGTTATTAGCCCCTGGACACAAATATTTGGTGGATCCCTACCTGGCTACCTTGGGTGGACTTTTTATGATATCACAGCAAGTAACATAAGCAACATAAACATAAGCCTGTGCAGCACCACACTATTTCGCACATATTAATGAGAACACAGACGAACATAAACCCAGAAACAACACAAACCCATAGAATATTTCCCAACAAAGCATGACTCCACTCTTAACAAGCAAACTTAGCTCAGTCAAGATGACAAATGAAAATCAGACCGCTGAAACATACATAAAAAATGAAAGGAAGCAGCAAATTTAAAAACCCTAATTGTCAAGCATCCTAGCTAAAGCGTACTGCCACAGCAGGCATAAAAAGAAAAACATTTCCATGTCTGAACTCTGATGACAATTTGCAGATCAGTGCCAACAAGGATGATACAACTTTATTCTTTAAAGTGGGTGGCTGACATTTTATATTTGGCTTTGCAAATGATCATCCTCTACTCTGTTGAAGTCTCGCTTTTACATATCCCCAGCCCAATCTTATATATATCTGGAGCTTCAAATTCAAACTATGTTCACAGGAACACGAAGTTGCTGCAAAAAAAACTGAAAGCTATCAAAGTAATGTCAAATAGAGGAACAGTGATTAGAGAAAAATTTAAACACACACTGAGGAAAGACGTGGAGAGTGTCAGGATTATGATCAGCCGTAACAGTGACAAATAAGTTAATTTTTCTGCTGTGCTGCTAGTAAAGTTTCCACTGTGAGTCAAAGCAGCTGTTTAGATTTTCTCATGACTGCTTACGGGGGCCCCCTAGTTGTTTGCCCCTGGGCACGTGCCCATAAAACCCATTGGATGATCCGGGCCTGACCACAAGCATAGGCCCTTAATTCAAACATACTGCACTTACCCATGTCCAAAACGAAGTGTCGTACAAAAGCAGATTCACAGCTGCATATATAGTCTGAAATTTGAGACGTGACAAAAGCAAAGTAAGGAACAAAATACCAAGGAACAGAGTGAGAAGGACATCAAAGAGTGGCTTACATTGGCTCCTAGTATGACTCTGGTGTAGAACTTCAGAGTGGCCTCATTTTCCTCATGGATTTGTTTCTTGCCTTTGGTTCCAATCTTACCTTTAGGCTGAGAAGTGACAATTCGTCCAAGAAATTAATGTTGCAAGAGCACCACATAAGATCAGAGTGTATGAATGCATTTCCGTTATGTGACATAATATTTTTCTAAACAAAACAGCAATTTTCTGCAGAATATTTGGTATAGTTTATATGGAAGCCCGTTTACGTAATGGGAAAGACAATAAGCTGACAAGTCATAATTATGCTCTTTCTGAACATAATCACATCATCATCTAAAAATAACTAAATCTTGCATAATTTTTACTTTTCTCAAAATAATGAAAAAACTAGTGCAGGTCAAACTATAATGCATCTGACAGGTTTATGAGTGGTGTCAGTAAGGTTATTGTTGCGGTCTTGTCAGTTGCACCTTGGTCTTTGTGATTTGTCTTGTATCAAAACTGCATGGATACAGTGGCATGCAAAAGTTTGGGCACCCCAATCAAAATTTCCGTTACTGTGAATAGTTGAGTGAGTAGATGGTAAACTGATCTCCAAAAGGCACCAAGTTAAAGGTGTGACGTTCTTTGCAACATTTTAAGCAAGATTAGCACATTAATTTTATTTTGTACAATTTTAGAGTGAAAAAAGGGAAAGGAGCACTATGCAAAAGTTCGGGCACCCCAAGAGATTTGAGCTCTCATAACTTTTACCAAGGTCTCAGGCCTTAATTAGCTTGATAGGGCTATGGCTTGTTCACAATCACCATCAAGAAAGGACAAGTGATGCAAGGTTCAAAGGTTTATGAACACTCCTTTATGAATCAGCAGCCATGCAGCCGGCAAGGTCAAATTGAGGTCTGGAAGACCAAGAATACTTGAGAACTGCTTGTAGGACTGCTAGAAAGACAAATCAAAACCCCCATTTCACTGCAAAAATACCTTCAGGAAGATTTAACTGTTCTACTGTGCAGATACACCTGCAAAATTATGACTTTTCTGAAAGAATCATCAAAAGAAAACCTTTCCTGCATCTTCACCACAAAATTCAGCATAAGAAGTCTGCAAGGAACATCTAAACAAGCCTGATGCTTTTTGGAAACAAGTCCTGTGGACTAACAAAGTTAAAATAGAACATTGAGTGCAATGGGCAAAGGTATATTTGGTGAATTTCTTAAAAAGAATACCTATCCAACTGCATGGGGGGGGGGATTGAACATACTTTGGGCTTGTGTTGCAGACAGTGGCACAGGGAACATTCGGAAAAATAGATTCAATTAAATACAAGCAAATTCTAACGGCAAATATTACACCATAAAAAAAGCAAGCTGAAGACGAAAGAGCATGGCTTCTACAACAAGATAACGATCCTAAACACATCTCAAAATCAACAAACTAACGCCATGGCCCTCCTAGTCCCCAGACCTTAACATCACTGAAAATCTGAGGACTGCTGAAAAAGCCAACTCACTGTTCTTTGTAATCGTCTTATCAAGTTGGCTTGAAAAATCCAAATTATTGTTCTTTGTAATCTTCTTACTAAGCTGGCTTAAAAAAAAATCAACTTACTGTTCTTTGTAATCTTTTTCTTCTTCTTATTATTATTATTATTATTATTAATTTGGCTTGGAAAAGCCTACTTATTGTGCTTCATAATCATCATCTTCTTATTACTATATGCTCAAATTTTGTAAACTTTTCACGGTCACAGTTTTTGACATACAACCACCAAATTTTGCACCAACGTTCCTCATATACAGGAAGCGTGCTTGTGCTTTTTGGAGATAATAGTTTTGTTTTTTGGACCTATCCGATGTATAGTTTGTGCAAAAACATTGTTTAAAAACAAAATTTTTCCCCAATGAAAAAAATGAACGGCCAAATGTTGAGAACACTCAAACTGCCACAAGTGATGTCACAATGCACATCTCTCACACAGACACTCATTCACAGTACACACAGACTCACATGCTTACAGCCTAATGCACAGCAATAACAGCAGAAATAATGAATTTAAGGTGGAAATGCTTTTAAGGTGGTACTGAATTTGAGGTGGAACTGTATTTAAAATAGCACTAAATTTAAGGTGGCAGTTAATTTAATGCATTTAATGTAGAACTAAATATATGGTGAAACTCCATTCATGGTGGCACTAAATTAAAGTGGTACAGAATTTAAGGTAGAACTTCATTTAAAATAGCACTATAGCATTAGCCTTGAATTTAAGGTGGAACACCTAGCAACACATTACCATCCACCTTTGATACCGTAGCAACCGCCTAGCATTTTAGCAACACTTTAACAACCTTTAACAGTCTTCCACCATTTAACGCAATTAGCTGGCTTTTTCAATTTTTCCCGTCCTGCAGTTCCACCTTAAAATCAGTGACACCTTAAATGGAGTTCCATACCTGAAGAGTGTGCTTGTGCTTTTCTAAGTGATCTGACATACTGTTTTTCTAAAATCAAATATTTTTTCCACATTGAATGGCAGAATGTTTGGGACATTCAAATCTAACTACCACAAATGATGTCACAAAGCACATCTCTCACACAGACACTCATACACAGTACACACAGGCTCACATGCTTACAGCCTAATGCACAGCAATAACATTACCACTGCACTAAATTTAAGATGACAGCATTTGAGGTGGAACTCCATTTAAGGTAGCACTAAAATTAAGGTGTCAGAGAACTGAAGGTGGCACTGAATTGAAGGTGGCACAGAATTTAAGATGGAACTGCATTTAAGGTTGCACTAAAATTAAGGTCGCACTGAATTTAAAGTGGAACTACAATTAACATAGCACGAAACTTAAGGACGCACAGCATTTAAGGGGCAACTCCATTTAAGGTGGAACTAAATTTAAGGAGGTCCAGAATTTAAGGTGGAACTCCCTTTAAGGTAGCCCTAAAATTAAGGTGGCACTGAATTTAAGGTGGAACTACATTTAAGGTGGCATTGCAATTAACATAGCACTAAATTTAAGGTGGCACAGAAATTAAGGTAGAACTGCATTTAAAGTAGCCCTAAAATTAAGGTGGCAACGAATTTAAGGTGACACTGCATTTAAGGTAGCACTATTATCAAGATTGCACTGAATTTAAGGAGGAACTCCAGGTAAGGTAGCACTAAAATTAACACAGCCCACACCACACACACCCCACACAATCACACAACACACAACACAATTAACATGCCCCACACCACACACACATTTTACAAACCCCTTACCACAGACTCAACAGAACACACAACACACACACACTCAACACTAAACACGGATACCACAAACAAACTACATATATCACACACTCAACACAACACACACAGACAACAAAAAAACACACATACAGCAGTTAAAGCCACACATGAAACCCTGGTAACAGCTCTATTTTTCACTCGTTTGAAAAAAGGACTGATGCTCTACTAACCACTTCAGCAGCACACTGTTTATCAACCATTTAGCATTGAAGTGCACAGAGGACTGTGTGCGTCTGTACCTGCTGCTGCGAACCCATTTCATTCTTTACCTTTTAGAGAAAACCAATACCACAGGGAAAGGGTGTAACAACCACCTGGAAAATTTAACCCTTTAAAGAAAGGAGCTGTAAAGATATGAAGTTAGCATATTGTCACTGTCCAAAGGAAAACAGGTATCTCCAAAACAGTAACTTTACAGGAGAAGGCAAAATCCTTTTAATATACCTTTTAATATAACAATGTAAAAAATAATTATTCCAAGTGATTTTGGAGCATTTCTATTGGTCCATTCATCATAAAATCTTTATACAACATAAAGGACAGGTGGTGTGTGGTGTGGTGTTGTAGAAAAAAAAACAACAAAATGGAGATATTGTTTTCTTTGGACAGCGACAACATAGGGTTCCCACTGGGAATGCCTTTACAGACACCTTTTAAGGTCGGGCAGCGTAATATATCTCTCTCCATCAAGCTAACCACACATTCAACCTTTCATACATCAACAGCAGCATTTTATATACTTTTTACAAGTGTATCCCTCCCCCCCAAAAAAAAAACTCCCAATAAGTCTCTGCAAAGCTGAGAACAATTATATACAAAATTCAGTCTGTACGCTGGCAAAGAGAGTCAATATTGGAACTCGGCGATCCCGTTTACCAACTAGGTGTCAAGGTTCCACAAGTTCAAAGTAATAAGGGAGAGAGAGTATGGTGAGTAATGAACACAGCCGATCTGCCCATGAATTGCCCCTTTTTCATGGATAAATAAGTTATTATTGATGCTATTAAGATAAAAAGAAATTAAATCAAAATTCATTGTGCACTTTTCACAGAGCTCTTGATAAGTGCACAGTGAATTTTGATAAGAATCTCTGAAGGCACTTGATATCAGTTGGAGTTGGGTACCTGCAAATGGCTGCCACCTTTTCAAGGTCTACTTCCATCCCCGACCTAAAACTACATGTCCCAGGAAGGTGATTTGTGTCTGTTATTTGTTGAAGACCGCATCCAAATGTTGGAGGGGCTGATCTGGAGTCTATGAGAAGACAATAATGTCATTGATGTAAACAAAGCACACCTTCTCCTTCAGCTCTTCTAACACATGTTCCATCAACACCTGAAATGTGGCAGCAGTGTTCTTGAGGCCAAAGGGCATAGCTTTAAAATGGTATAATCCTTGCAGGGTGATGATGGCTGTCTTCAACTTGCTTTCTTCATCCATACCTATCTGTCAGTAGCCACTGTACAAATATAGTATGCTAAAGTAGGCAGCACCCTACATTGACTCCAGGATATCGTGCACTAGGGGCATAGGGTAGGTATCATTAAACGTCTTGGAATTTAGACTACGGTAGTCCACACAAAAACTGAATGAATTATCCGGCTTTGGAACTAAAACCACAGCAGCAGCACATGAAAAGCCCATGATCTGAATATGTCACCTTTCAACATCCTTTGGACGGGTTCTCTGATGATGTCCTGTTTTTGGATGGAAGTCCGATAAACTCCTCTCCTTACAGGGATCTCATGCACGTTGATAACGCAGGGTTTGACCATCTTTGTGGACCCCACCTCCCAGTCAAGCCTGTGGACCACCTCTGGTTAAGAGTTAATAAAGATGCCTTCTTGCAGTTCAGTCCTCACATGGCCATATAAAAATTAATTCTAACCCCCATGTTGGTCCAGCTGAGCGCCGTTCTTGATTTTGCCAAGAACTGATGGGACTTTCCATTTGGCGTTGTGTATTTGCCAAGGTGAGGCTGAGGGGACATTTTGCTGATGATCAGAAAGTCTATGCCAAGCAGCCTGTCATCTTTCGGGACATACACATCAACTTTCACACATCATTGAGCTTGAGAACTAGAGGAAATTTGCCAACTGCTTTGCTCTCTTGCCCATCTGCCATAATAAAGGCCTGATTGTCAGAGCACAGCAAAATATTTTCCTTGGCAATCTGTTTTCACAAGCTCTCCTGAATAAGCATGTATGTGTTGCCAGTGTCCAACACAGCATCCCCACTGGCTCAACGGATCTGCACTGAGGCGAGATCATCACCAAAATGCTTTACCCCACCTTTTTGGTGGTTTCTTGATTTGGCGTTCTCCAGAACGGACATTTTGCTCCAGTAGCTTTTGAGAAAACACAATCTCTCTCTATCATTCATCCAGTCTTAACAAGCTGATCAACTGATGTGACTATGCCTCAATCCACTAGCCAGCCAAAGATTACAACCATTGAGGATCCTTCTCACCATTTCCTCGTCTGACATCTCTGGATGCCAGTTTAAGCAAAGTGCTTTTAAGCAAATCTCTCAGTCACTGGTTTGGGGCTTGCCCCATGGCATGGAGCTGATCCTCAGTTTCTGTAGTGTAATCGTCGTCTAAAAAGGCTTCAAAAAAGCTGTTTTAAACATGGGTCAGTTTTGGATTTTGCTTTTTTGGCCTGCCACCAACTTTGGGCTGACCCTGTAGTAATGCATTGAGTGTTCCCATCAGCACCTGATCACTCCAAAGAGGCCAAAAAGTCAGCAAGTTCAAGTCATAACATGTTCATGTTATGCTAATGATGCTTTAGGATCATCCAAATACAACTGTTCAAGCAGGCTAGAAATCTTAGTGATATCTCCATGTGGCTGCCTCTGGGTTACATGCTGAGGTAGCCTATCTCGCTCTTCAACCACCCTATTTTGTGAAAAGGAGGGCCAGAGGTATCCTGGGTGTACAGGTGAATGAAGGTACAAATATATGTTTGACTGAAATATGTAAATGTTGTGCATGTTACTGATGTTTTTGTTTACCTCTAAACAAACTCCAGGAGTTAAGCTAGAAATGTTTAAATAGCCTAGAATGAGCTAAACAAACTTCTCAAGTGCAATATACTACTAACCTCACGATACAGCCAAACTGAGTAAATAAGGAAAACACAAGTTGAAAATGCACATGAAATGCGCTGAAGTGGGCTCACAAGAAAATATTATAGCCAAAATTTGTCCCTGTATGGGCCACGACAATGTAACAAGCACCCAGGCGATTGAACCCTTTATTGAATGGAGCTTCAGAAATATAAAGTTAGCATATAGGTTTTCCAATGGGGAATGCTCTCACAAACACCTTTTAAGGTCGGGGCGGCGTAATATACATCTCTCTCACCACGTGTACAACCATTCACATATCCACAGTAGCATTTAATATACTAAGTGCATTTTTCCTCTGACACTCCCAATAAGTTCACGCAAAGCGCAATTATATACAAAATTCAGTCTATACAGTCCAAGTCTATTGTTTACTTCTGTTTTTGTGATGATTGGCCAATGCTTAGTCCTCTAAATGCCTGTTGAAAGCTTTTTAGCAAGTGGCGGCCATATCTGTCCAATGACTGAGCGGTCCTTAACCCCTCACTTATAAAGTAGCCCAAAGATGCATTGGTTTCAGCTCAATCAGATAAGCGGTTGCTGAGAAACAGTTTTTGGATATTATAGTGTCCCAATTGAAAACTGACGTCAAACTTAGTACGTCAGTCATGTTGGGTATAAGACTCTAAAATTTCAAGAAAATGGTCAATCCAATCCTGATATTTTATACTAATACTGTTTGCTATCCGGTGTCGACCAGAGGAGGATGGGTTCCCCTTCTGAGTCTTGGTTCCTGTCAAGGTTTCTTCCTCTTGCTTTTAGGGAGTTTTTCCTTGCCACTGCCGTCATTGGCTTGCTCATGGGGGCTTGTACACCTACCCTCCAACTTTGATGTTTGGATACCTCAGAATGTCTGCTCCCCAACAGTTTTAGGGCAAAAAAAGAAGAATAAAAAAGGAAATGAAAGCAATAAGGTTCCATGCACCTACAATGCTTGAACCCCTAATAATAAGAAAAAAATCCTAGCAAAAGCAATAGTGTTCCATCAACCTACAGTGGTTGGACCCCTATATATATAGCTGCAAGTGGCAGTTCAAGGTTGTAAGCACCAGTGAGCACAAACAGACCTCATTCTGTTAGGGGCAGTGAGGCCTACCAAGGCCTAATGCAGTTTGGGTCTTAATTTCGGAGAAAGATTTACCAAAAGGCTTTCATTGACATAAAGGCTGAGCAGTGGTCTTTAAACTTGATGTATGTTAAAGTTCAAATTTAGATAGATAGATAGATAGATCAATCTTTATCGAGTTGCAGTGTAACAATAGCAAAACATGTAATTGCACACAAACTTACATATATTAGGCAGAAATAAAAATAAGAATAAAAACAGACATAAGTTAGGCAGAAACAGAAAAACAGACAAATTAAACTATAAGAGTATCAGTATATCTATTGTATATTTACATAGGATATAAAACAGATTAGTTGTATTTATATGAGAGCAAGTATTGCACTAAGTGGTATAAGGTAGTTACAACAAGATTATAAACATAACTAGGAGTAGCAGCAGTGTTTATAGTCTAACGTGCATAGTAAGTATTATTACAGTAGTAGGTTATGATATATTGCACAGTTTGTATTAACAAGAGAGGTGAGTGATGTGGTTCAGCACAGTTCAGGCAGCAGGAGATCAGTACCGTCTCTCCAGTAAGGAGACTCGTTGCAGAACCATATAGCAGTGGGTAAGAAAGATCTTACATGGCACCCTTTAACACAGCGCAGTTGTATCAGTCTGCCACTGAATGTGCTTCTCTGTTTTTCCAGCGTAGCATGGAGGGGGTGTGAGGTATTGTCCAAGATGGCTAACAGCTTGTTGAGAGTCCTTTGTTCTGCCACAACCTCCAAAGAGTCCAGCTTGACTTCTACAACAGAGCCAGCCTTCCTAATAAGTTTGTTTAATTTGCTCAGGGCACTTTTGTTAATGCTGCTGCACAGCACAGAATAAAGCACTGGCTACAACAGACTGGTAGAATGTCCATAAGAGCTTCGTGCACACACCAAAAGATCTCAGTCTCCCCAGGAAGTACAAGCAGCTTTGGCCTTTCTTGTACACAGCGTGTTACAGTTCCAGCCCAGTTTGTTATCCAAGTGCACATCCAGATAACTGTAGGTCCCCACCCCACGAGTACTCCATCAATGGTGGGGACAAAGCAGTCCAGCACCATCTTCTTAGTTTTACTAATGTTTAGCTGCAGCTGGTTCAGCTTAGTCAACAAAGTCCTTCTCCAGCTTCCTGTATTCTTCCTCCTGTCCATTATACCCCACAATGGCTATGTCATCAGAGAATTTTTGCAAACGACATGACTGTATTGTACCTGAAGTCAGAGGTGTACAGGTTGAACAAGAATGAGGCTAATACAGTCCCCAGGGGTGCCCCAACACTGGACACTGCCTTGTCTGAGACACAGCCCTGCAGTCACACATACTGAGGTCGTCCAGACAGATAGTCCATCATCCACGTGATAACAGATTCTTACTGAGCTTTGTGTAATGTGGAAAAGAGCTTTTGTCTCAGAAGCCAAAAATACATGATAAATGGCGCAATTTCTGACAAAATGTTCTGCAAAACTGTTCTCAAAGTTTAGCCCTTTGACATACATGACAAAGTCCAATGCAAGGAGCCATAAGGAACATTTTTGAATGAAAGGGATTCAGTAGTTGTCAAAAGATCTCCATATGTTATGATTATTGACCAGGGTCACTAAACAAGGGTGTTTTCGAGTTTTGCACAGACTGACCTTTTGACCTTGGTATAATAAGCTGTAGTCCTGGTATCAAAATACCAGACAAGAAGCCCAATCTCTGACATAGCTGTATGACAGAATGGCAAAGTTATTCAGGACAAAGAACTGAACCACATGACACTGACTGTTTATCTGAAGACTGCAAAACAATCCTTAAAAAAAAAAAAAATCCTTAAAAGAAAAAAAAACGAAAAACACAGAGACTAATTTGAAAAGCCCAGTTTTGAAATAATTAACAATTGCAAAAATGCTATTTATTGCAAGGTGTTTGGAACAATGTACTGCATTATCTGAGACCAGTTATCTGACCATAAATAAAAACGTATAAGATATATTTGATGATATTCGTGATTTTCATGAACAGCGTCTATGGCATATAGCAGCCATATTGCTTACAGAAGTCAATAAGTTTTTGATAATTATTGAGGTTCACAGTCTTGAGAAAGCTAATTTTTAAGCTAATTATTATGCTAATTAGCAAAAAATATAAGTAGGCAGAGCTAAAGGGGTTTAGGAGTTACAAGGCCAAATGTGTTCGCTTGTACTATAGCACCCCCACCTTAAGCTGATTGGGCAGAATTAGAATAATAAGAAAAACCTGTTCAATTCCAGTAGGGTCCTATCTACTGTGTGTTTGGACCCTAAATATAGCCGGAAGTGGCCATCTGCAGAATATCAAATGTGTCAAACTTTTGCCACAAACATTCATGTTGTCTCAAAGTTATTGTAGCATTACAAGCTTAGTGACTCACTGGCACACTGCCTGCCTTTAAATCTGAGGGGTTTGAATCTCAGCTCGGCTCTGGAAAGTCACAAGATTTTCTCAAAAATAGATTATTAAACAGTAAAAGCTTTTGTAATTGTAAATGTGGATGGTGTGGGCTATGTTGGCTATGTGGCCTATGAAGCTTGTGACTTGCTTGAACCCCTATGATGACAGCTTGGAGCTATATTTCTTCTTATTCTTTTTCGGCCCTAAAACTGGGAAGAAGACACCGTAAGTCATCCAAACACCAAAATGGGAGGATAGGTGTAGTTTTCCCCCCAACTACTCAGCTAAAGGAAATGTACCCAGTGAAGCCTACATACAAAACTCTTGCTTCTACTTAATCTGTGGGTAATTCCATATAAATGCCCTCTGGGTCTATTTAGCTGCGCCCCCATATTTTGCATCAGAACTGACAAATTATGCGACATTAATATTTTGCTATTAGTCTGAGGTTTTTCCAAGATATTTACACAATACTGGTCTCAAATTGTTCATGGGAGTTTTAAGGTCAAGAATTATTTTAAAAAAATAATAATAATATTTGTAAACAATAAGTCTGCCAGGTGCCAATTAAGCCCTTCGGGATTTAGCTTAATTCATAAAAATGGCTACAGATCGGAACCACTTTGGCCAATTCTCATGACTCTTATAGGTCAAATACATGATGCTGAGGAAGCCCACCAAGATTGACACCAATTATTCAACAGCGGGTGCTATAAAATCCAAAAAACTACTTCTCAGCAACCACTTGGCCAACTGAGCTGAAACCTTGCATGCTGTATCATTGGGCTACTCTATAACTGAGATACTAAGGACAATCCAATAGTTGGACAAATATGGTCACCATTAGCCAATAAACTTTCAACAGGCATTTGAAGGGCTTAGCAATGGGCAATCATCACAAAAACTGGATAACTAGTCCAAATAGGCAATCTCTATTAGCCCATCAAGTTTGACCCCAATTAGCCGTGAGGTGGCTATTCAATTACATCATGTTATGCCTTACACTGATACTGGCATTTTTTCAAAGATTAATTTTTTTTCTGCAATTGCAATTTCTGCAAAAGTTTTAAAAAATAGCTTTTTGAACTAGTCTGCAGATTTTAATCAAATTGTCTTAAATTTGTTGTTACAACAATCTCTGAAGTGTGTAGGTAAATAATCATCAAAACATTGACTTTAATGTACAGAATGGCCACAAGACATCAATCAAACTGTTCAGCCTAGCTTTTCCTGACATATGGGGCTACAAACCCAACAGTCTTTCACTGATTATAAACAAACTTAGAAAGATTATACAAAACCATTGCCTGAAGCATGCAAAGTTTCCTTTAAATTGGTCTCCATAGGCCCCTACAATGCTTAATCTAGTGCAAATTTATTAAAATGCCAGAATTCTTTCTGTAATTGAAACATAGAAAAGATAATGGTTTCAAACTGCACATCTCATTAAGACCTAAAACTCTGCATTTATTTGTGTATTCTAAAATTGCACAGGAAATATGGCAATCTGTCTTGAACATATCTTGGTCACAGAATCAGGAATGGCTATGTATTCTCCAGCCACCAGAAGAAGCTTCAGCGGTAACTGCAAATAGTCAACTTCACGTTTGCCAATATTTATAAGCTTTACTATATTTTTCTTGTGGCACAGAAAGTTTCTGAATGTTTTGTATTCCATTGAGCCAGACAAGTCTTTTAACATGCCTTATTGTTTTCCAATAGATCATCTAAGTTAGAAACGTTTTTTCATACTCCTCCCTGGATTTTTATTGCATTGTCTCAAACTTGGTCTTTAAACTACTGGTTAAGTCTCAAGGTCAATACTTATTTAAAAAAATGTGTTTTTTAAGCACAGTATGACTGCAAGATATCAATCAGTTTGGTCTGGCTTATTCTGACACAAGGGGCCATAAATCCTCAGTAATATCCTGACTGTGACCAAATTTTATATGCACGTACATAACCATCTGGGGAAGCTTTTGAAATTTGTCTTGAATCGGTCTCAGCCTCAGTCTAGTACTAATAAATGAAAATATCATCTCTCTAACATTAAAGTAAGAAAACAATAATGGTTTCAAACAACACGCCTCATAAAGACTTAAAACTTTCCAAATTTATGTATGTTTCTAAATTAAACAGGAAGTCAGGCAAATTTATTTTTAAATTCATTATCACTAAATTATAAAATACTGCAGTATTTTATTCAGTCACTAGAAGAAGCAAAAGTAATTGGTCCAAATTGTTCTGTAATTGTTATAAATTGTTCATTTATTCCACTAAGTCTGGAAAATGGAATGCAATGATATGCAATTATAAATATATATATAAACAAACATGTCAAAAATGTCAGCTTTGAGTTGGGTGTGAACTGTAGGACTATTTCGAAATGTGTGTTTTTTAAATAATTAGTAGCATAACAAAAATGGGTAAATAACTTAGACACTGCTGTCAAATTTACAGATTATTTGAGCCCAACTGAATGTATAGAACTTTAATAAAACATTTTGTGGAGAAGGGGGCGTGGCCGAGCATCGAATACAAGATGGAGAAGCCGGTCGGGCTGAACCAGCGGGCTAAGTAGCTGATGATGTTCACCTGTGCCTTGTTTCTGCCAGCCTACTTATAGTCATCTCTTCCCTCAGTAGAGATGAGAGAGAAGGAGAGAGAGAAGGAGACCAATGAAGGCGTGAGAGCAGAGCTGAGCCGAGCTAAACTAAACTGAGCTGAGCTGAGCTGAACTGAACAAGAAAGAAAGAAAGAAAAAGGACTGAAAAGTCCCAGCGAGCGTCTTGTCTTAATTAATCCGTGGGCTGAAAAGCCGAATGGTTTTTGCATTTTTGTGTAAATAATAAAAAGCTCTCCGTCTTCACACCTGCCCCCAGCGTCCTTCCTTCACCCATCATTAAAGTTGTTGCACATTTACAAACCCATTTCCAAAAAGGTTGGGACACTGTGCAACATGTTAAAAAAAATAAAAAAATAAAAAAAATGCAATGATATGCAAATCATGTAAATCATGTTTTTTAAGGAAAATACTACAGACAACACATCAAATGTTCAAACTGAGAATTTTTTTTTTTTTTTTAATACATGCCCATTTTGAATTTGATACCAACAAGTTCCAAAAAAGTTGGGACAGGGGCAGAGACCAATTGCTGTAGTTTTGAAAGTGAAATGTTTTCCCATTCTTGTTTCATATAGGATTTCAGCTGCTTAACAGTTCAGGGTCACCTTTGTCATATTTTTCATTTCATAATGCGCTAAATGTTTTCAGTGGTGACAGGTCTGGACTGCAGGCAGGTCAGTTTAGACTCTTTTTCTACAGAGCCATGTTGTTGTAATACGTGCAAAATGTGGTTTTACATTGTCTTGCTGAAATAAACAAGGCCCTTCTTGAAAAAGATGTCATCTGGATGGCAGCATATGTTGCTCCAAACCTGAATATATCATTCAGCATTAATGGTGCCTTCACAGATGTGCCATGTGCACTAATACACCCCTATACCATCATGAATACTGGCTTTTGAACTGTGCACTGATAACAAACTGAGCGGTCTTTAGAATTTCAAATGTTGTTTCGGCGGACCACAGCACCCTTTTCCATTTCCCCTCATTCCATTTTAAATGAGCTTGGGCACAGAGAAGGTGGCAGCATCTCTGGATCCAGTTTATATTTGGTTTCTTCTTTGCGTTTTGGAGTTTTTACTTGTATTAATGGATGCAGCGACTAACTGTTTTCACAGACAGTAGTTTTCAGAAGTGTTCCTGAGCCCATGCAGTGATTTGCACTGCAGAATCATGTCTGTTTTTAATGCAGTGCCATCTGAGGGCGCAAATATCATCGCCAGCAAATACTGGTTTTTGGTCTTGTCCCTTGCATACAGAGATTTCTCCAGATTCTCTGAATCTTTTAATGATGTTATGTAAGGTAGATGATGAACAGCAAAAATTCTTTGCTATTTTATGTTGAGAAAAGTTATTCTTGAATTGGTGCACTATTTGCCCGTGCAGTCTTTCAAAGAATGGTGAACCCCTCCTCATCTTTACCTCTCTGGGATGCTTTTTTTATACCCAATCATATTACTGACCTGTTGCCAATTAACCATCAGGTGTTTTATTGCCAGCCTTTTGTTGCCCTGCCCCAACTTGTTTGGAATGTGTTGGCATCAAATTTAAAATGGGCATATATTTTTCAAAAAAACAGTAACATTTCAACATTTTCAACATTTGATATGTTATGTTGTCCTTGTACTATTTTCAATTAAATATAGGATTTAAATGATTTGGAAATCATTGCATTTTTGTTTTTATTTATATTTTGTACTGTGTCCCAACTTCTTTGGAAACACCACTAAAATACTAACATCATTTTGTCCACTGTTCAGAAAAAGATTTTGGCAGAAAAAATGGGAGGCAATGTTACAAATACAAAAATCTGGGCAGCACATACATTTTGATGCAGTTAATTCTGCCTGCAATAGATAAATGTAAGACGTTCCAGTAGGGCTGAACAATAAAACGATAATGATAATTGATAGAGCTATAAGAATGTTCGATATAATACAACATTCTCACACTTCCATGTTCTAGCGACAGACAAGACGTTTTCTACTGCAAGGAAAGAGTTTTTTGACATGATCAGGCCAAATATACATTAGCAACGTCTGAAACGTGCAGTTATATATTCCCCGTTTGAGTGGAGCAATCAGTGATCTGTTCTCCTGTGACCAAGTGTGAGTGACTAGATAAGCGGCGTAACTATACTGTCCTAAAGTGAACTCACCTCTTTCCTAGCTAACATCCTAACAAGCTTTAGCAGCGTTAAATCATGTCTGCTCCTCACAACCACAGCGCAGTCACAGTGCTCACAGTTATATTTTAGTATGGGTGCATTCTCAAGCAACAAAAGTGAAAGAAAGAAGTGGGTTCATGTTAGTTACAGCCCTGATTTAAACAAAAGTAAACTGAGGATGCTGTGTGTGGCATTCAGAGTGAGAGAACACTAGCTTCCCAGGCTAGCTGTTTTTAGCAGTTGGCTAACTTGAAGCAGCGCTCAAGTCACTCACACAGCACAGTAAATTCTTGTTACTGTAGATCAAACAAGACAAAAAAAGCAATGATTTCAGTTGAAACGTACCTAAAAGGACAACACTGTTTGTCTGGTGCGAGAGATTCACTCTGCAGTTAATGCTTTTACAAAGCGAACATCAGATATATTGCGGTTCGCCCCTCAAACTACTGCGATAGAATAGACAAATCCAGACGTCTGCTAGCTGTTGTTTGAACACTGTGATATGTTCTGATATGGATGTGGTAGGAGTGATGGCAGTAACGGGGTGTGATCCATCACTGACGTACCGAACCAGCTAAAGTTTGCTGTTTGTACTAAGCTGACGTTGTTGAAAAATGAAACAGTTTAGCACTTGTACCCAGACAGCCTAGCACTCGTCACCAGACAGCTAAAATAATCTGTTTCTTTCTTAAATTATGAATATTACAAAAATTGCACCCATGCTTTTCCAGCTCACCAGAAACTTTCTCCCACTATCCCATGACAAATTTGTGAAATGTTCCACTGTTTGGCAAGTGTTTGTCATGTTCTGACCATAGACCACTGTAGTCGTGTCATCATTTTGCATTCGGCGCCATGTTCTTATGCCCATATTAGAAACTCCGGGTCTGAGCTCCATTTCTCTATGGCCAGAACAGGGTTTTCGAAAAATAACCTGTGTTATTAACCTCGTACCCTGTGTTAAATAAAAATCTTCAGAACCCAATACGTTTTGTCCTGTGCACATTCTTCTCTCGAATACCAATGGATCCTCTGAATTACGAGGTCGTTAAAGAGTTGAAATATGAATATTGCTACATGTAAGCTAATCCTACGGCGCACTGAATTGACGTCATTAGACTGGCAGCCTCCTTAAGCAGGTTTTGGCAGTAAACATTTCCATGTACAGACTGAGGGCAGATGAAGTCAGAACAAAATCAGCAGGTCCCCCTGCAGTTCTCTGTTCTTCATCTGATGCTCACTGAAACACAATAGATCTTTGCTTTTAGCTTGATTTGAAAAGACCGACAAACGTACCTGCACTCCACTCCAGGCTAATCGAGTACAGACTTAGCTTAATATCACTGCTCACCCCCTGATAAACTGATTTAGGCTATCAGAATATCCTAATTATTATTTTAATGCTGGTAACATTTTTCTGAGGACATTTTCTCAGGACATTCGCCAGCTTTTTGTTCGACTTTTCCCGTTCAACCTTAAATGGTGCAGCAGTCACATTCTGAACTGCTGCACCACTTAAGGTGGAACTGGAAAAAAAAATATCTAACAAGCAGCCGGCTTCATGGAGGGCTGAAAGGCATATGATATGATCTATTAACATTAACTTATTTTTGCTGTTTCACAGAACCAACAGGTCAGTGTTTTGTCTCGTTTGCTAATGTTTGTGATAGCTAGTCACAGCTGCTGCACCATTTGGAACGGGAACATTCAAACAAGAAGCTGGCGAAAAAAGAACCTTAAATCAGCCTCGTAGTTTTGGCGAAAAAGAACCTTAAATCAGCCTCGTAGTTTTAACACAGGTAGTATTTTTGATAAGGAGTTTTAGTCTGTCAAAATATCCTACCTAGACGTTTTATTTACAGGTATACCTGTAAATATACGCTACAGTAGAACATTTTGATAAGGCACCACAGCTCGTGAGAGCACCGGCACAGCCCACCTTAGTTTTGTGTAGCTTAGTGACACCAAATTGATGTGCAGTAGTTTTAGCTTGCATGTAGCAATATTAGTATTATAGCTCTTTAACGACCTCATAATTCAGAGGATACAGTGGTTTTCAGAAGAAAAATGTTCACAAGACAAAACGTATCAGGTTCTGAAGATTTTTATTTAACACAGGGTGCGATAGAGGCGATTTTTCGAAAACCCTATTCATTCTAGCCATAGAGAAATGGAGCTCAGACCCAGAGTACCTGATATGGGCATAACGAGGACTACAGAATGACGCGTGACTACAGTTGTCTATAAAAGGTAGTTTAAAACAGCAACTGACCACTCAGAAACAAAAATCAGCCTTCAGACTTGCAGGAAATAATGATCTGACACTTATCACGATATGTATCGATATCGAACCACATGAAATTTTTTATCGTGATTTTTAGCCATATCGCCCAGCTCTACGTTCCAGTTTATTGATTAAAGGTACAAAGTTATGTTTACAAAGGCTAGACTTTATCTGAAGCCTGATTTGTTCAGATAAAAAGTCCAAGTCTAAAATCTGCAGAGCTGGGCGATTTCTAGGAAAACATTCACTCTTAAAAAATTCAGCTTGTACCCTGAAAAACTGCCAAATGTGTGCAAAATTTCCACTATGTTTTTAATACATGAAACAGGATCTGAAACGTATAGTAACAGATTAGCAGCATATAAGCTAACTTTAAACTCTATTTCCCTTCTATTAATGCCATAAATACATCACAAGGTTTTAAGCATGACAGACAATGGTTCCATGGCTAAAGAGAAGAAAAGGGGACTAAGAGGGCACTCTTGTCTCATACCCCTTCTAAGTAGAAAAAATTGTGCATGCAATTTATTTGTGACTACTGATGCCTTGGGTGATGAGTATGCTAAATGAATCCATTAGATCAACATTGGGCCAAAGTTAAACCTTTTCAGCACACTGAATAAATATTCCCATTTCTCTCTATGAAATCCCTTCTCTGCATCAAAGAAACAACTATTTCAGGTGTTTCCAAAGATGCAGAAGAGTGGATGACTCCCAGCAGTTCACTGATATTAGTAAAGGAATGGCAATTTAAAAAAAAAAGAAAAAAAAAAGTTTAGTCTGGTGAGATTAAGTCCATCATAATGGTGTCTATCCTAGAAGAAAGACTTTAGCTAAGATTTTGACATCTGCATTTAATAGTGATATTGATCTGTATGAGCTGCACTCTAATGCGTCCTTATCAAGTTTCAATAAGAGAGTGATAGATGCTTCAGTAAGGGTTTGTGGCTAGAGCCCTTGATTTTGAGAATGTTCAAATATTTCTAAAAGAAGAAGTGTGGCCGATTTACCTGAAATTTTTTTGTAGAATTAATTTGGATAACTATCTGGTCTGGGTGCTTTACCACTTTGCATTGCTGTTATTGATTCCAAAATGTCCTTAAGCTCTAAGGTTTTGTCCAGAGTTTCCTTTACTTCAGGACTGGTACTAGGCATAATTAAGCTATTAAAACAAGTGATCATGGTTGAGGTCCTCAGAAAATAGAAGAGTATAAATCAGAGTATTATTTTAGGGGTTTTTGCTCAAACCCCTTGCTTTATAAAGTGAGATACAATATCATTTCTCCCCTAATTACCACCTTGGGCATCTCCCACAAGGTACACAGTGTAACCAAATCCAATCTTTTTGGTTGACAAGAAGTTATCAATTGTATTGGATATTAAAGTGCAAGGCTGTGTCAAACATCCAAGGCGTGCGCTCTGCTGGACAGAGAGAGAAAAAGATGTCCAGTATGAGGGGTGCATGATCTGATTCCACAATGGCCAAATATTCAATATTCTTAGCTGAAGGGAAAAGGATTTTATCTATGAAAAAATAATATATTCTTGAATAAAAGTGGTGAACATGTGAAAAGTAATATGAAAGCTTCTAGAGACTGAGCCATCTTGGAGCAGTATGACACCCTACAATTTGAACGATCTAAGACTGGGTCTATCACACAGTTCAGATTGCCACCAAAAATTATACAATGCGTATTTAAATTGGGTGATAAAGAAATAATCTTACTGATAAAATTCATGTCATCCCAATTAGGTGCATAAACATTCACGAGGGCAACAGGAATTTGGAATAGGAAGCCAGATATGATAAACCTTCGCTGGGGTTCGGGGACTACTTCAGTTGCAGAGAACTAAATATTTTCATGAATCAGTATTGCAGTACTTCTGGCTCTAGTATCGCAACTTGAATGATTGATATGTCCAACCCATGGGTTTTTAAGTCTGTTATGGTCAATTGCGCGTAAATATGTTTCCTGTAAAAATGCTATCTGAGTTTTTAATTTTTTAAGATGAGCAAATATTCTGGCCCATTTGACTGATCCACTGAGACCTTTAACATTCCAACTAATGAAGTGGCCTGCTGATCCCTTTGCCCGATTCACATCTGAATTGTCAGCCATAATTATTTAAACAATCTAATGAACATATAAAACAAAAATGGTACCCAAAATTATTTAACAACAATACTGTGATTCTTAAATAAGAACACATGACTTCTTTACAAAATCAATCCCCCCTCAATATAAAAAAAAAAAAACAAACAATGCTAAACCAAGTTAAAGGCAGTAAACATATTACACACCAAGTTCTCCTAAGTTGGTCTCCCCAACCAACAGGCCAACAGCAAGTCCCCAAATAAGCTGCACAAATCAATGAACTATCCTCTAGTACTTTTTCTAACTCTAGTCCAAGGGGACTCCTGAACATCCTAAATAGTCACTTGAGCATCGTTACTCGACAATAAAACGCAAATAATAGCCTCTGCTAGATTAGCATGTAACAAAAGTGACACTACTAAACAAGCACTTCTTGCATAAACTGCATAACAGGAATTAAAGATAAGCAAATGTTAACAAAGTGAAAAAAAGTGGAAACTTTAAGAAGTTAATGTGTCAAGTAAATTACAATGAACATGCACATTGTGCAAACAAGTCTACCTGCTCCATAAGCTTAAATGTCTGGGAATAGCAGTCTGAATTGAAACCCCGAGACGGCAAACATGCCAGTCCCTGAGACAAGCACCAAACAGTTAACACTTCGGCAATGTTACAGAGTGCAGAAAGCCGGCCCGTCATAACTAGCAGTGATGGACAGTTAAAAAGTTACTCAGACACTTGGTAAACCAAAATTTGTGCCTGGCTAACAGCCAGTGGCACAGTAATGGCTTCATTCCTAACTGACCACACGACGATGACAGAACGCATTAGCTGCTTCCGGTGTCTCGAAACTATGAATGGTCTCTGTGGCTTCCCTTGCACAGGCTTTGGGCTGAGGGAGCAGTGCGCTCTCTCGAGCTCTGGGTTTGTCAAGCATGTTTGCTCCCATTACCTCCTTTGGCTTTTCTTTACTTTCCTCAGAGACGTTCGCAATGCACAGATTTGCTCTGCGAGATGTTTTCAAGATCATCAAGATGGTTAAGTAGGAATGTGTTTTGAGCCTGTAGAAATTTGATGGCTGATTCTGTGATGGTAAACTGTTCAAAGTTTTGCAGGCAAGGAAGGTGCTGACCACCTCTTGTACACATCTACTGATGTTTGCAAAGACTTCAAGGAGTTCTAAATAAGAATGGTCAGGTCTTCTAAAAGGCCAGTTCATTACTTAGCTAGTTCTGAAACCAGCTGACTCATATAGGCTTTTTTTTTTAAATATAGCATAAGAAGTGTAGTCAGGGGAAAAAAAGAATTTTGTCTCTATGATATATGGTCCAGGAGATATGGAGCAAAATGTTTAACGCTTTGCTATAGCACCACCATCAGACTGAAGAGAGAGGGTTCAGTCCCTGACTGGCGTCTGGCAGCAGGAAGTGGCAACTCCGCTGTCCGGAAATGGCACATACTGGAATTTGGCACTTAGCAAATGGCACCAGCTGTTAATAACTCGTAGAAAATGGCAAGTTGCCACTCATGCCACTTGGGTAGTGGCACTATGCCGACCTGAAGACTTTGTACAGATAATGGTTCACTGGCTGTGCTGTTGGGTGGACGATTCTAAGCGAAATGAGCCACTTCAGCCAAAGGCTAACATATGCGACTATAGCTGTAAGGCTAGCTCGAAAACAGACTCTTTGCGGGCTTTTGTTGTTGAACAGAGAGTTAAAGAAACAGAATTTGTGATGTGTTATTCATGCTAAATCTAAACGCTGTAAAGACAATTTATCAGCGTCTTTTTTAAGCAACACACAAGAAATGCAGGCTTGTGATCTTGTTTCTGTTTATTGATTTGTATAATTTGCGATGATTCTTCATTAGCATCTGCAACGGATAGCCAGCGGCACCTGCCACTCAGGAGTGGCACTAACCAAACACCAGCGGCACCAACTATCGGCAACTGCCGCTCAGGAGTGACACTGGCCACACTGAGAGTGCATAATCAATATACTCTCAGCGTGGCTAATGAAAACTTTGCTCCTCAATGGTCTGTGTGTGTGAAAGCTAGTCAGAGCTGCAGATAGAGATCACTTAAACAGTGGGTGCCACTTATAATCAGAAAGGTGGTATGAGAACTTTGCATTGTTCACTGTTGATTATAGAAATGAATAAATAAAACAAGATCACAAGCCTGCATTTCTCGTGTTGTTTAATAAAGACACTGATAAATGTTTTTTACAATATATAGATTTAGCAAAACACGACAAATAATTCAGTAATTAGTTTGAGCACGTCTGTAACACAAACTGTTTTCTTTAATCCTCTGTGCCACAACAAAAGTCCGCAAAGAGTCCGAATTCAAGCTAACCTTACAGCTATGGCTAAAGCGGCTCATTCCACTCTGATAACAAAATGATAGACTATCTGTACAAAGACTAAGTCAACATTCCACCATAACTTTTCCCAGGTTCTAATGACCAATGGTGCTGCTAGTTAGCCTAGCTGAGTAGCCGCTGTCTAAAGCCACTGCTTTACTGACAGGAGCTGTTGGTACGTGCCTGTACTGAGAAGCACGCACCATTTCCGAGCAGCAGGTGCCACCTATGAGTGCCACTAATCGAGCAACATGAGCGGCAAGTGCCACTCGTTACCAGTTATTAACGGCAGGTGCCATTCGCAAAGTGGCATGTGCCACTATGTGCCATTTCCAGATGGTGGAGTTGCCACTTCCTGCTGCCAGTTGCCAATCAGGGACTAAACCCTTGCTGAGGCTGAACTCATGCACCTGAGTAGCGGGAGGGCCTACTACCTATTGACCAAGTTTCATGTCTGTACGACTTACAGTTTGGTCTGCATGATTTGTTTTAGTAAAGAAAAAGAAGAAGGATCAGAGGAGTGACAAAAAAATCCTAGCAACAACAAGGTTCTTGCACTTTGTGTTTGGACACCTTATAATAAGAAAAATCAAAAAATCAAAAAAGCAATTACAATAGGGTTCCAACACCTTCTGTGCTTGGAACCCTAAAAAGCAATGCTGTCGCCATTGCCACCAGAGTTAGACAGAATTAAGCTTCAAGTTAGCTGGCAACTAATACTGCATAATGTAGCATAAAGGATGCTAAAAATGTTATCTGTAGTTTAAACTGTAACTTATTACATTGCCAAACAAGCATCGTCAACAATACACAAATTTCGCAAGGTATGAATCTGTATAATTTAGACAGCTCATGGTATTCATTTATTCATTGCTATAAGTTAGAGCATAATTTTGCAGTACATCAGCTAGATGATGTACTGCAAAATACAGTACACACACCCCCCACACACACTACACACCCCCCACACACACTACAACCAAAAAAATTCAATGCTTAGGGATCACCCAGTTCTCTCATGTCTTTTGGTGGTTTGTAAGACTCACTGTTTCTCAGTAAGCCCAGCTAATTAGCAAGCCCTTCCTGAGTTGAACTGCAGGAGCTACAAAAAGGGAAAGACACGTACAGGGCAGGGGTACTCCAGGATCAGGACAGGATCCACAACTCTAAAAAAAACTATTGTTAACCATCGTTAGAAAATCATTTTAGCTCTTAATGTACACTTTCATGACAGCAGAAATTTAACTATAACAAGTAAAAGTTATTAGTACTAGCAAAAATATGAAATGACATGGAAAAATAGAATTTGAACATGTTGAAATTCAACTTTTACAATTTTAGTATGTAAGAATTCAGTTATCACTAATATGAACTCATGGCTTTTCCTGACTGGAATTTAATGGGAGAATTTTTATTGCTATGAACTCAAGTTTAACATGTGGCAATTTAATTTTCACATGCTCACATATAATTCTTACCAATAAAGTCTGAACAAGTTACAAATCATTTTTTACATTTCTTTACTAGTATTAATTTTTTTACTTGTTAATTCATTCTGTTGTAAAAAAAAAAAAAGAAATGAAAGTAAGCAGATTCAAACTAAAACTGCTTGCTATGCAAACCTACAAAGATACTTGAACAAAACGCTGGAGCATTTCGCTTCTCAAAAACCAATCAACAATCCCACACTACAGCACCAGGTACAGGGTACAGGATCAAATAGGTCAGTCATGTTATTTGTTATAATTGCAATAATGTTTCTGTATGTTTTAAGATTTTACAATATTATTTAAATTACACACTCTACTACTTCTCCCCATGGCAGAAACGGGCATCCATAGATTTGAACTCCTGCTGGAATTGTGCAAAATTCCGACACCCCTTCGCATGTATGCGCATGCACAGGGATGCCACAGATTACACTTGCGATTTCTGTGTTAATCTTAAATTTTCCTTCATGGAAAACATAAGAACAGGGCCTAAAGCCAAACAAAGAATGTCACAGTGATAAATTTATTACATTAAACTAAACTAAACTAAACTAAGATGTTAATCATCAGAGCAACACTTGGGGAACTGAATGTCATTATGCCATAAAGATAGGTAGTATGAGAACATTATGACATTCTGGCACAATTAAAAGTATGGTATTAGAAGCAGCAGAATTTAGTAATGCTGTTTTGAAACCAGCCAGAATTACACTCCCAACTCCCAAATTGCACCCCAGAGGAACTACCCTCAACTTCTTCTTTGCACAGTACAATGCACATGTGTTTATGACCTAGGTCAGAAATCACTCTAGACTTGTCCTTGCTAGATATCACCTAGCTAATTAGAGACAACTGAGGACACACTGTTTGTATATGCCATTTCCAAAATATCATTAATAGAGATATTAAAGTTTCACTGTCTAATAATGACGAGAAAGAATAATACTGTCACATTACATCGTCAGTGTGCTTGTGCAAATGTATCAGATTTGGGAACTAAATCTGACAGCTGTATCCTGTGTTCGCAATGTTCTCATAAAACTTGATGACTCAAAGGCTGGTCACCCTAGCGATGCCCCAACGACCAACGTCTTAAATTCGTCGCATTAAATTAAACTCACTGTGAGATTCTTTGTTTGGCTTTAGGTCCTTTTCTGGTGTTTAGTCTTAAGTAATTTAAGATTAACCGTTATTTATACATTCAAACTACAGAAATCGCGAGTTTAATATGTGGGGTCCATGTGCCTGCGTGACACGCGCATTCTGAAAGGGAGTCGGAATTCGACGCAACACCTGTAACAACTGATATAACTGTGCTGGATGGTATAACGACACAGTCCTAATTTGGCCAACAACAGAAGATCGCACAGCATTCCGAATTCTGAATACATTAACTCAACAGCTTATAAGATTTAGCTTGACTTGCTATAGCAGTTGTAGCTAAGTAACATTCTGATGACAAAACGTAGTTATATATTACTTACCGCCATTTCATAAACGTCCTCTTTATTTTCCTTTAGCGTGATGCAAATCCTTTCTTTCGTGCATTTATACTTACAAATATTTTAAATCGATATACGACTTGACCTAAAGCCTAAAATATTCTTCGCAGTGAGACGTCTTAAGCAAAAGTAGCACATTAGCAGATAAGTGAAGACAGCAACAATAGCTTGCTCGATGGCCACAGGAAGTGAACATTTTTAAAGTAAAAGACCCTAGGCTAATAGTGGTAGCATAATAATAATAATAATAATAATAATAATAATAACTGCAGAATCTAACAACATTACATAAAGTACTTATTGTAATATATTAAAAAGATGGACAGGATCTTATTTATTTTTTATTTCTGCTATCTGGTGTTGATCACTTTGTTCTTCTCGAAGAGTGAATCTTATATTTTGAATTGTTCATCCTTATTTCGTGTCCTTGGAGGTGTTCCACAATAGAAGTGGAATATTTAAGCAGCCCGGACAGCATTATATCAGCTTAAAAAAAGCACAGGAAAAACTGAAAATATTATTTCAAACATTTACATATGTCTAGTTTGTTTTAGGCAAGTGTATTACATATTACATCTAACCACTAGAAAGACTGCCTCAGCGGTCATCCAGGATTTGCTGCAGTGGCCCTAAATCCTTACGTTCTGCAAACTGTTCATGGCACTGACGTTATATGGAGACTTGCAAGAATACTCACTTAATCAGTCAGGCAGGTTACCTAATCTTACGTTATCATTTTATCATTAAATGTGCTAATCGTAACATTTTATATCAACCTAAGTTTGATTAGGTTCTGTACTTTAGATTCATTAGATTCCGCCCAATGACTGCTGGGATAGGCTCCAGCTCCCCCCACGACCCAGAGGGATAAGCGGCTTGGAAGATGTGTGCGTGAGGATTCGTTAGATTGCTTCCTTTGTTTCTAAACACAGACATTTGACAAAATGCTTAACTTAAGCAAAATGCTCTACAGTAAGACATAACGTGAACTTACCTTAGCCAGAAATGTTAGGTGCTCTTCAGGGACGTCAGCATTCAGGCAAAGGTGTCGCTCAGGCAGATAACACAGTTTCACCTCAATAAAGCTGGCGAAGCTCCCCTCATCAAAGTGTCATGCATGCTGATGGTCTTGGTACGGGGACGTAACTGATCATGCGTTACCACAGTGCTGAATTAGTGCAAATGCTAATGTTACAATATCTACAAACTCAGAACTAACAATTATAACTACCTAGAACAAGAGTCAATATATATATATATATATATATATATATATATATATATATATATATATATATATATATGCAAAACTGCGCCAAAATTCTCCCTCGCTCTAGTTTGGAGAAAGTCCTTTTGTCATTTCAAAGTAAAGGGATACAAACTTTTGCACTGAATCATAAAAAAGCTGAAACATACCTGGTACTTATTTTGTGCTTACAAAATAACCTCGCAAATTGTGTAAATATTACTAGTAAGCACTATATATTTACCATAAATTCTGGGGCGGTTGTTGGGGTTGGTTGGTGCTGGAGCCTATCCCTGTGGTCATTGGGTGAAAGGCAGGATACACCCTGGACGGGTCGCCAGAGTACTCACATACTCATTTTCTGGGCCACCCTTCAAAACATTGCATTACATTTTAGAATTAACCTTACTTTAAGTATACTATGTTAATTTGTTTATTTTATGTAGCTTGTTTTTAAATCAAAATATTCCCATTTTTGATTTGTAAACCATATGTAATGTCCTGTCGTGCCTTGTCCTGTCTTTCTCTGTTTTAGCCTTGGTTTCCTTGTTTTCCTCTGTCAGGTGCTTTTTTGTTTACATCTGACATGTGCCTTTGTAATCTGGTACATGTGTTTTTTGTTTTTCCTGCCTTCCGCCCAATGACCACTGGGATAGGCTCTAGCTCCCCCCCATGACTCAGAAGGATAAGTGTCTTAGAAAATGTGTGTATGTGTGTGTTTTTATTGTTGTGTTAGCTCCTGCCCTGTTCTGCCATGTGTTCAGCCCACACCTGTTTCTTTTTTTACCTGTGCCCCTTTCATTGTTCTCAGCTGTCTCTCATCTTAATTGTTTGTAAATCTGTACCCCTTGTTTCAGTCTTGTCTTTGCTTGACATTGAATGTGCATTTTTTCATTCTGTATTGTTCATAGATCAGTTGTAGCTTTGCTTTTATGTTGTTTTAGTTTTGCCTCGTTTCGTTTTTTGTTTGTTTCCTCGTGTTCTTGTTTTTCACTGCTTATTGCTTCTGTTTCTGCCATGGACTTCCATAAAACCAACTTGCACTTGCATCCACCCTCATCTCCTGTTCTCCCAATATAGAATGCCAAGCCAAACAAGGATGCAGCGAGTGTTCTTCTCTCCCAAGAGAGAGAGTTTAAATATCTTGAATTACTTTCCACTCTCCAGTCAGGGAAATCTCTTCTCCTTCCTTCTTTGATGGAACCCCTAGTGAGTATGATGGTGAAGATGGCACTTGTGAAGGATTTATTATGCAGTGCAGATTTACCTTCAATATTTACAATGTCCCACCCCTCCATACACTTTTAAAGTTTTGTTTTAAGGCAAGGCTCTAGAGTGGGCAAATATTGTGCTTGGAAAAAAGAGCCAGAGAAGCAAGTACTGTAGAGGGATTTTTAACCCTTGTGTGGTGTTCATGTTAGCTAGCTAACTTGAAACATTCTCACAATGGTGGATCACTTTTTTCCAGGATACATCACCTTAGTAACTTATGCTGCACTACCTAACCTGCTCCAGGGCAGGAATATGGATCATAAACAGCTCTTGGACCAATCTGGGTTGAGTATCTGACTGATCATGGCCAATCATTCCTTTCAGCAAAGGAACAAGACATCATCCCTAAATATGAAAAATATAAATAAAGTATTGTAATGGCAAAAGCACCATAATCTACATTGTGAATGTAGTGCTTTCTGTCATTATAATTGCTGCTTTACTTTCTACACATTTCTGTAGAATGATTTCTTGTTCTTGAATTTTCTCTATTCCAGCATCTGATCCAACAATGCCAAATTCAGGAATGTATGCTCTGCTGAGCATGTCTGCTAGGTTGTAGGCTGACCTGTTTGCATAGGTATTGCTCTGAGCCCACTTACCCTTTTTTCAGTATATGCATGGATCTTTTAGTAGTTTTAATTGTATTTATTTTCTTCACGGTGATTTCCAAATTGTGTGTCTTACAGGGAATTTCTTCTTTCTGTCTGTTTTTCCTCTGTTTGAAAGGTAGTCTGAGTCAATTTATGTATTAGCACTTCCGTTGTCACTTCCACAATTCAGTTAGCCAGTTTGCAGAGTATATCATTTAAACAGCAGGTCATAGTAAATCAGGCACAAACTAGAGTGATCTTTTAGCATATACTGCAGGTTTTGCGCACTCCTCTGTAAATCTGGCCAAATATCTGCCAAAAGTGCTCAAGTAGCTTGACTCTTCAGTCTATTTCAAATGCCAGAGTGTTCTTCATCTCTGAAACAGAATAAAATACCAACTTTGGCTAGGTCTAGTAGTACACTGTTGTAATAACTTGGATAGTTTGTATCCTTAGCACTTTTAGTGGTCTTGGGTTAATGCATATTCTTAATTTTCCTGATTTATTTGTTTACAGTAAGTTTGTAATTGATCCCCTCTGTGCTCACGTTTCTTTATGTGCAATGATTCCTCTCTCTTGTAGGTTTCTCAGCTCATCATTCAGAGGGTTCATGAGGGCAAAAGGAACTTGTTGCTTTCTGACTAGAATTTGCAGCTGACGACAGTTAAGGTACAGGTACATTCCATTTTGGATTGCGGTACTCATCAGAAGCCCTCATTAGCATACTGACAGTGTGCTCTTCCCCAGCAGTATTGTGATACTCAGTGACATTAAGTTCTCTTTCAAACTCCATTATTAAATATTTGAAATCTTTACCTTTGCTTTCTCATCCACTATATAAGCACAATGTCCATGTACAAGGTAAACCTGTCTTTCCATTACCTGTGGTTTCGAAGCAGCATCCATACTTGTCAAAATCTCACAGAATCCCTCTCAGTACTGGTTTATTAGTCTTCAGTTACTTCACTATACTCAGTAATCATTGTTGTCATTACCACTTTCACCATGTCCTACACTATGATACACATTCTGTAACATCTCATCTTCTCTGAATACTTATTTGCTGTTGGCTATTATTGGCCATTCAAATTCAGCATTACACTGCAAAAATGTTATCTTGGAAAGGTAATTTGTCTTAAATCTAGTATTTTTTTATTCATTTATTCATACAACAGCTAAGATACCCTTTTTTGTAATGTACATCATTTTTACACAATAGTGTTACTATCTTTTTGGACACCCATTTAGTTCCAGTAAAATAACATGTTCATTTTCACTTTCTTACACCATCCTTGAAAGACATTAAAATATTTTTGCCTCAGGCAGTCAGTAGTTAGTATATTAGATATCTTTGCATGTTCACATGGAATATGAAAAAGTAATATATTTTGAGCACTCTGCTAGCTAGCTGGCACTAGCTATCCTACTCAGAAACCACTGAGCAATTGTATAAGCTGAAGAAATCAATTTTTACATAGGTCAGTTTTTCTTTTGATATTGTTTCAGAACTTATAGGATCACAATATCAGACGTGATGATCCCAAAGGAAACCTGGTTCAAGAAGAGACATGCTCAAGCTCAAACTGAGTTAAGTTACAATCTTATTATAAATCACATCCTTTTGTTTTTGTAAAGTGCACACAATGTTATTATTTCTTAAAAAGCAAGTCATCACAAATTTGTGATGTTGATATTCGTTTCCTTATTTAGTGTTTAGACGATTCACCAGTTCAGTTTTTTCAATGCTATAGACCCCACCAGAACTCTCGAACACTCTTCTGAATTCCAGTTAGATGCTTCTTATCACTGTTTTAACTCTAGAACCCTAAATTTTTGAGTAATTTTTTTGGCATTTTGGGTCAATTACAATTACAATTGCAATTATAAAGTATTTACATGAGACAGTCACACATGCCATATGCTGTTATTTTCAGGAGACCCTGGGCTACTCAGATATGCCATTGTTTGACGTCTAAATGTCAACAGAAATTTCTTATCTTTATGATTTAGGCAAATTTTTTAGCAAAAATATATCTAGCGCCTGGTAATTTTTTGCTTATAGAGATCTTGAAAAAAAGTGGTAGCTCAGATACTTTTTCAGAAATTGTTAGGAGTGTCCACGAACTGAAAGTGCAAGAATTTTGATGGTCATCCATTCTATTGGTTATTATGAGTAAAAATAAACAATTAGCATAAGGCGGCCATGTTTTTATTGATTTTCTGTTCTCTTGGATTCATGCTGAGTGCTAAAACTATGATACACAGCAAGACAGGCAATTTGTTTTAATTACAAATTGAGTTGCATATTTAAAATCACATTTTTTAAAACTCATAATCAATGTAAACTGAAAGACAGAGATAATGATTAATTTTATAATAATATTTGTCATATTTTTTGTTATTTATCTGTTCAAATGTGTTTTAGGGCCTGTTTGTGTGATTTTGAGGGGAAGAGTGAAGGTGCACTCAGTGTAGTGGATTTGGGACAATACATTTTGTCGCCTTTTCGCCCCTCCCCCACTCTCTCAGCTCAGCCACATGCACAGAGCATACAGTTAGCGTTTAGTCTCATTTTTATGTGTGACTGCATTTTGAGTCATATAACTCAGAGTCTAAATCAATCAGAGGACTGTTTGAGACACGAGGGAAAGTTGTAGACCGAACATGTTGCTGTGAGGATTTAAATGGAGCTGGATTACTCACTGAATCGTTACTGAAATCTCTACAGAGTCACTCTGGACACACGGGCTAAGTCCTGATGGTCAACGTGATGTGTGAACTGCGTCACTGTTTTAACCCTTTTGTTGCCAAATGAAGGCTAAAGCAGAGAGCTAATAGCAGGTTTTACAGTGATCCGGCTGTGTGTTTGTGCTGGGTTGTGGGATGTTAGAGCTGGTTTCTCTCACTCTGGCTGCTGATGTCGCTATTTGTAACCCTTTATTTATAATATGAAGGCTAAAAGCAGAAATGTAATATAACGATAGCGAGTGGGGTTTGGGTGATTTTGGAGCTGAATTGCTCGCTGATGGATGGTCACAGGTGGATGAAATCACTTTGGATGGTGAAGGCAGAGTCTGATGAGTGATCTGATGTGTGAATCATTTTGCTATTTTAACCCTTTGTTGGAATATGAAGACCAAAAAACAGATCAATAATATCAATATTGGATGGTTTTCTGAGTCAAATTACTCACTGATGCTGATGCTCAATGACGTTTGGGACGGGTCTGCTGAATGTCCTGATAGGTGTATCATGTCTGTAGCTTAAACTGTTCGGAAGTTATGAAGGCTAGAAGTCAACTACGTGTTTGGCCGCAAATTGCTATAAGGGTTCTAAGGGTTATACAATACATTTGATCATAAAACCAGAAGAAAATATATGAATGTGATAGACTATAATAATTGTCATATATAACATTAGCTAAAGGCTGAACAGCCAGCCAGACTATCCACTACGATTTCACATGAAGTCACTCCTTTTCTTTGGACAACTGAAACTAGAGAAGTTAGTGAAAGATATTAAAATGGCAAACTTTACACAAAGAGAAACACTTATATGTCAATAGTTTCCACTGTTGTCCCAACATTCAGGTGAAGCAAAGCACACTAGAGACAGATCTCTAATCACAGAGAGACAGAGATAGCAGCCTAGCTAATCAGTTTAGCTGATTTCTTTAAGACATTAACACTCAAATCTATGCAAATTTTTATATAAACCACTACAAACAAACAACAACAACCAACACTGAACTAATTGACTATTCAGTAAACCAGCTAAATAGACTATTGGAACACATCACAAAACAAAGATTTTAAATGATTTACCTCTTGAACCTACTTCTGTATCATTGATGCTATCTAGATAAGAAAAAATTCAGTCAGACTCATCCGTCTCCTTTAATGGTACAGCACATCTGTCTCTCAGCAGCTTTGGAACATCCATCATAAAATGGATGTACAACTGTGTATAACTATGGTGTAATGTTGGGTGAGCAGGAGATGAGGCTGAATGCAAGTGCGAATTGGTTTTACTGAAGTCCATGGCAGAGACAGGAGCAATAAGCAGTGAAAAACAACAAACAAGAAATGAAATAGAGCCACAAAACAAAACTAAACCAGAACAACAGCAACAAACATAATAGCAAAGCTACATCTGATCTATGAACAATACAGAACAAAGAAATGCACATTTAATGCCAAGCAAATACTAGACTGAAACAAAGGGTATATACAAACACTCAAGAGGAGATAGTTGAGAACAATGACGGGGCGGAGCTAAGAACAAAAAAACAAGTGTGGGCTGAACACATGGCAGAACGGGGAGGAGTTAAGAACATCGAAAGTGTTTGAATATTAAAATGAATGGTGCAATATCGAGTATGTTGTTCTCAAGTCGACTGTACCCAAAAACATCCAAACGTCCAGATGTCCAAACATCCAGCTTGTCTGATCACGCAAGTGATTTTCAGTATTGCTGTCCCAACTTTGCATCCAAAATTGCCCCCTCTTCTTAATTAGTGGGTTTGGCTATATCATCTACACCCCTAGAATTTTAGAGAGTGAGATGTTGAGGTTCTTGAATTAGAGATCAACAACTACCTTGAGCCAGTAAATGCAGGGCCATTGGAGGGCCACGGTGGCCAGTGGGCATTTGACCCAATACTTTTCAAAGTAATGGGGAGACGCCCCACTACTTTTTGAGTTCAGGACGCACACATAGAAACCTCCACTTTCCCTGAACAGTATGAAGCATCACGAACAGACAGAGTAAACTCAGTGGCAGAGCCAATCAGAATCTCCATTTTAGCTGGGAGATGACTTGGATGGTGCAAACCTGTCAAACTTTTTCTTTAGTTCGGTTTTGACATGTGATTCCACATGTATTCAGGCAACACTAAACAACTGAATCGCACTAATTCACAAGAGAATTCAACACCAAAGCACATTTTTGCTGTACTGTCCGCACAATCTGCTGCTTCAACATTTCTTTACAAACGCTCATTTCCTTCCAGTATTACAAGCTACAAGATTTTGGCACATGGATCATGTAGCATATTTTTGGGCAAGCATGAGCGACGTGATCGGTTAAACTGGTATCCACAAAGATGATAAGTGTCATGCATTCGGCCAGCCAGCTTTCAGAACTACGATTCCCAGAATCCTCTGCCTGCTCATGTGACTCAGGATCTCGTGTCATCAAATCCTCCGTCTACACAAGTGACTAAAAACTACGATTCCCAGAAGCCTCCGCCTCATCACCTGACTCTGGGAAGATCATCAGCAGCCTATCACCGCTCTAGTTCTGAATATTGATAATTTTCACCTGTATGTTTTCTCACATGACCTGTTTTAGTTAGTATATTAGCCCGGGCTATAGACAGGTTCATTGCGAGGTATTGCTTTCCTAGTGAAACTACTGAGCGTTCTTTCTGGTTTCGAGCTCCCGTGTTTTTGACCTTGTGTTTTGTTTCTCGTTTTCTCTGCTTTTCGGATTTGCCCTTTTGGTACTGTCGCCTGTTTTTTTTGGATATTCGGTTTTTGACTTTCGCCTGTGTTTTGGACTCTGATCTGCTTTACCCTACTTTATGATCGCCTTCTGTGTTTTGTTGCTAACTCTGGAACTGACCCATGCCTGTGTATTGACAACGATATCTGTTTGAATCCCCAAGTAAAGCTTCTTCACTGTTTTACATCCGCGAGCGTCTGCTTACTGGTCGCACGTTACAGAATACCTCGCCGCACAGGCAGATGGCGGATTTAGCTTTCCAGAAGGCACTGATGGAACAAGGACAGCTACTCGGCAGACATCAGCAAGTTCTTTCTGGGGTAACTAACTCACTAGAATGGCTAGCTCACCAGCAAGCTGAACAACACTCTCAGCTAGCTCAGCTCGTAGCAAGCGTTAAAGGTTTAAGCAGCCAGTTACAGACTCTGAACGTCACTGAACCTTAAGTTAACCCCGCTGCTCAGGATCTGAACTCTCTTGCTGTTTTTCCAGTTAGTAAACCTGATAAGTTTGACGGTAACCCTGATAAATGCCGAGGGTTTTTACTCCAATGTTCCGTTTATTTTGATAATTCTCCCACTAGTAATGACCAGGCGAAGATTTCCTTCATAGTTTCCAGGCTAGCGGATAAAGCATTAGAGTGGTCTACCGCAAGCTGGAATAGAATACACCGTCTTTCATATGCCCAATTCTTACGTGAATTCAAAACTGTATTTGACCATCCTTATGAAGGAAAAATTAGTGGGGAATTATTAGCTCAGCTCAAACAAGGGCTCATTCCGTAGTGGATTACTCTTTGGAATTTCGGACTTTAGCAGCAAGTAGTGGTTGGAACGAGGCTGCATTAGTAGTTATGTTTAGACAAGGACTCAGACTCGTCATCTTGAATGAACTAGCATGTAAAGATGACGACTTGTCATTAGAGGAACTGGTGAATCTGGCTATTAAAATCGATCATCTGTTACAACATCGGGTCAAGAGGAAGTATGACGAGAATGTCAGACGCAGTTTCACTAGATCACGAAGTACTACGGAATCACTGGAAGCCCCCGAACCCATGCAATGTGACTCAGCGCGACTAACTCCGGAAGAAAGGAGACACAGGCTGAGAGATCACCTTTGTCTGTATTGTGGGAAGTCGGGTCATCAGATTAAGGATTGTGCTGTGAGACCACAAACTAGCAAGGCGCCAACCCTTGGAAAGCACGTGGAGTATACTCCGCGTGCTAATGTGGTGAGTGTTCCCACAAAAGGGTCTCTAAATCATTTATGCTACCTATCAGTGTATATACTGTCATCCCGATTCTGTTGTCGTTTCAGCCCTTTTAGATTCCGGAGCAGAAGGGAACTTTATTCAAGCCAGGATCGTGGAGGAACTCAACATTCCAGTCGAGGAACTTCTGAATGCCTTGAAAGTAGTAGCACTGGATGGAGGACCGGTAGGAGCTGGAACCATTTCCCAGATCACCAAGCCCCTAGTAGTCCAGACCAGTGCCCTTCATCAAGAGACATTGTCTTTTTTTAGTCCTAGAACAAACTGAATTCGAAATCATTTTAGGACTCCCGTGGCTAGAAAATCACAACCCCTTGATTTCATGGTCCGATCACACAATTACCGAGTGGTCAGACGAGTGCTTGCAAACCTGCATCATTTCCCCTTCACTCTCTGTTCGCTCCACATCAGTAGAAAGCCCAGATGAAGAAAAAGCCCAGATCCACATTCCACCTGCGTATCAGGACCTCAAAGAGGTTTTCACCAAAGTCAATGCCACCAAGTTACCCCCACATAGAACTTATGACTGTGCCATAGACTTGATTGAAAATCATACATTCCCCAAGGCCTGAGTTTATCCGTTAACCCAGGAAGAACAGAAGGCATTAGATGTGTACATTCAAGAGGCGCTCGAACAAGGCTTTACTAGACCATCTACCTCCCCAATATCTTCTAGTTTCTTTTCCATTAAGAAGGATGGAGGACTTCGGCCTTGTATAGATTATCGAGCACTCAATAACATTTCGAAGCCCTATCCTTATCCACTTCCTCTGGTCCCAGTAGCCTTGGAGCAGTTAAAGGGGGCTAAAATATTCACCAAACTAGACCTTAGAAGTGCCTACAATTTAATACGTATCCGAGAGGGAGATGAGTGGAAGACAGCCTTTATGACCACTAGGGGGCACTATGAGTACCTTGTGATGCCCTTTCTATAGCGCCCTCTGTGTTCCAGGCATTTATTAATGAGGTACTGCGAGACATGCTAGGTCAATTTGTAATTGCTTATCTGGATCATATATTGATTTATTCCCCAGATACCCATGTGCTGCAGGTTCGAGCAGTGTTGGAGACTTCTAGAAAATAATCTGTATGTAAAAGGGGAGAAATGTGAATTCAGTCTACAGTCTGTCAACTTCTTGGGTTATGTAGTCAGTAGTCAAGGGGTTCTCATGGATGATCACAAGGTCGACGCCGTAGTTAACTGGCCCACTCCCACTTCAAAGAGCTCCAACAATTCCTAGGGTTTGCTAATTTCTATCGAAGGTTTATTAGGAATTTCAGTACAAAAGCCGCACCACTCACATCTCTACTCAAGGGCGCCCCCAAGAGGATCAAATGGACTGGGCAAGCTGAGAAGGCGTTTCAAGAACTCAAAGAAGCCTTCACTTCAGCTCACGCACCCCGATCATTCCAAACCATTTGTGGTAGAAGTAGATGCATCAGAGACAGGGGTGGGGGCAGTTTTGTCACAAAGAGTTGGATCACCAGTAAAGTTGCACCCAGTCGCCTTTTTTTCCCACAAATTGTCAGCAGCAGAAAGAAATTATGGAATTGGGGATAGAGAACTATTAGCAGTTAAGTTAGCTCCAGAGGAATGGAGACATTGGCTCGAGTGCTACGGACCTGAGGAGCAGTGTTGGGTGCTGGCCAAGGACATTCTGGACCTTGGGCTCATGGTGGATTTTCAAAGCCAGCACCCTGAGAAACCTGCTCCACGTCCCAGGGGTCACCCGCATAGAGGGCTACCCGCATCCCTTCCGGCTCGTCTGCAGAGACCACGTGAGTTCACCGGCGGTCCAGCGCCTCGGCAGCTCTGGTTCGGCCCCTGTTCCGAGGGATGGTGGGGGGCGGGGTGGTCGTCCTGGTCGCCCTCGTCAGGACTCTTTTGGAGGGGGGTACTGTCACGTATTCGGCCAGCCAGCCTCAGAACTACGATTCCCAGAATCCTCTGCCTGCTCATGTGACTCAGGATCTCGTGTCATCAAATCCTCCGTCTACTTTGGAGGGGGGTACTGTCACGTATTCGGCCAGCCAGCCTCAGAACTACGATTCCCAGAATCCTCTGCCTGCTCATGTGACTCAGGATCTCGTGTCATCAAATCCTCCGTCTACTTTGGAGGGGGGTACTGTCACGTATTCGGCCAGCCAGCCTCAGAACTACGATTCCCAGAATCCTCTGCCTGCTCATGTGACTCAGGATCTCATGTCATCAAATTCTCCGACTACACAATAAGCGTCATGGTGGTGAATGTGAGAGTAACAGAGCACTTGCATCCTTGTAAAACTTCTGATCAATAAAAAACACACACGTGTAATTTAGTCCACTTTAGCTCTTGCAGTCGACCATCAGAACCAAATAAAAGAGATACCATATTGTGAGTGTGTTTACATACACTTAATACTCTGATAACTACAGAAAATCTGATTTTGTCAGTAATCAGATAATGTTAAACTCTGGGTCCACATGAGTCAGGCAGTAACCAGATTTCTGCTTTGCCATAAGCTTGTAACTTACTCAAACTCAGTGCCGCAGCTTTAATATAAAACATTGCGGCTTTAAAATATGAACATACATCATCTAGAAAAAGAAGAATATTTGAATCCTTCATTTCGTCAAGCATGTGGTTGGTTCCAGCGTTGCTCCATAAGTGTTTTGCTGCCATCTCGCAGCATACGCTGCTTGCTCATTTCTGGTACTGTGGTCTGTTCTCGTGCATGTGCAGGCTGAGAAATCTGAAAGAAAACCACGTAGGAATTTACATGCACTGAGAAATCTGATTACTGAGCTAAAATCCAGCTGTGATTTCTTAATTGGATTTCTACATTGGAGTATGCTGTTTATATGACCATTTGAATAATCAGATAACTGCAGAAATCCTATTATTATTATTATTTTTGAGTGAATGTAAACACACCCACTGACACTGTTCGTGATCAAGTTCAGGGGTGGATAGAGCAGCCTAAATCAATAGTCAAGTAAAAGTATTGATCCTTGCATAAAATAATTACACAAGTAAAAGTACCCTACCCAAAATAACTTAAGTGGTTATACAAAAGAAGGTCGGTTAGGCTTAGGGTTGAAAATCTATTTAAGTACTGAGTACTGTAGTGGAACTTCTTACTGCATTCAGCGTTCTTCTATTTTTGGGATTTTTTTTGTTCTAAAATACAAAGCTCCAAAGTCGGAGATGCTACTAATCACAAAGCAGTACAAATATTGCCAACATCAAAACAAATTAGAATTAAACACAAAAAATGGAATTAAATATGAATGACTAAAATGTAGCTAAGTAAAAAGCTTCCTTTTTACTCAACAATATATTTTGCCCCACCACTTTTGGAGGTGTGGCCTGAGAAAAGAGTGAAAAGAGTCTTTTGAGAAAATAGTGCTTCCATCTTCACTGGTGAGTCAAGTACTTAACTAGCACATAAGACGCATAAAGGAGTGGCCACAACAAAATAGTACTTAAGAAGTAAGTTTTACTGGCCAAACACAGATTTAGATGTATAGAGGCTGGTAAGAAATTGTGCAGCATGCACTCTGAATCAACCCTTGCATGATGACTAGCCGCTGCAACCTTAACAAAGATTGGAATTGATCTGGTTGGTCCTATTCAGGAAATAACAAAAAATGACAAAAAATAACAAAATAAATCAATAATGTGACAGTTATTAATTATTTTATCTTCTTTTCCTGCATCATTTTAGACTGTCATCAGAATTGATGGATTTTTTTGCTTGTTTTGGCTACCCTTTTGAAGTTGTCACAGACAAAGACAGAGAACTTGTTCAGCTTTTTGGGAGCTTTTTGAAGAAAGGAGGTATCAAGCGTATCTATGCTTCACCCTATTACCTGAAAAGCAACAAAAGATTGAGAGGCCATAGACCGACTAATTAACCCCAACTTTTCTGCTAGTGCGTCTCATGGTGATTTATCTTCTAAAATGTGCGAAGAGTTTGCAATTCAATTTTAAAATAAAATAGACCTGATACGACAGGGTATAGCTCAGCTGACTGAAACGAGCTCCTATAATGTTCATGATAAGCATCCTACATCAGTAATGACATCTTTCTCTGTTATCAACTATCAGAATTTTAAACAAACTAAGTTTGTCCACATGTGATCTTGACCCTATTCCTACTTCATTCCTCAATATGGTTTTTGATTGTGTTCACAATGATGTTTTAATTATTGTAAATTGCTCTCTGCCAACAGCTTTTAAAACTGCCTTGGTAAAGCCTCTGCTAAAAAAGAGTAGCATGGATCCTTCCATACTAAATCATTTCAGACCAATTTCAAACCTACCTCTTTTTTAAGTAAAGTCTTAGAAAAAGTTGTTTTCAAACAACTAAATGCGAATCTAATATCCAACAATTTATATGAGAACTTGAAGTGAGGTTTTCGTTCTAATCACAGTACTGAGACAGCATTGATTTGCGTTATGAATGACCTCAGGCTCAGCACTGATGCACAAAATCCTTTTATTTTGGTTTTATTAGAGATTTTAATCCAGCATCTTGAATGCTAGGTTGGCCTCTCGGGCACAGTTTTAGAATGGTTAAAATCATATTTAAATAATAGTTTAAATAATAGGCAGTTCATGTGGAGTTCCTCAGTCTTAGGGCCTTTGCTTTTCTCTTTGTACATGCTATCTCTAGGTGATGTCATTAGAAAGCATTGTATACATTTTCATAGCTATGCTGATCACACCCAGTTATACATTTCTATTCCTTCTGAAGTTCAACACTCTGTAGACAGACTAACCAGCTGTGTGTCAGATGTTTCTCAGTGGATGTCGCCAAATTTTCTGCAATTAAATCATGAAAAAACTGAAATACTGATCGTTGGTACAGAAACTCAGAGAAAAAATGATCTATGAGAAACTTGGTTCTTTAGCTTCATATATCAAACCTGAAGTACGAAACCTGGGTGTGATCTTAGACTCTGAGCTCTGTTTTATCCCGCATGTAAACACAGTCACTAAAGTAGCTTTTTATCATTTGAGAAATATCGTTAAAGTTCGGCCTTTTCTCTCTTAGAGTGACACAGAGAAACTTGTTCATACATTTGTTACAAGCAGAATTGACTACTGTAATGCTCTTCTTACTGGACTTCCTAAGAAAACTATACATCCCTCGTACAAAATGCGGCAGCGCGCATCCAAACAAAAACAAAGAAGAGAGATCACATCACTCGTTTTAAAAGAACTGCACTGGCTACCTGTATCATTCAGGATAGATTATAAAGTTCTGCTACTAGTTTTTAAAGCTCAAAATGACCTTAAAGCACCTGCTTATGTCACAGAGTGTCTGTTTGTTTATATTCCGGCATGTAATCTAAGATCTGCAGATAGTGGCCTTCTACAAATACACTCTGTAAAATACAGAAAACATGGAGGGGCATCTTTCAGTTATTATGCTTCTACACTGTGGAACTCAATGCCACCTTTTATTAGACAGTCAAGCTCGGTGCTCATTTTTAAGAAGCATCTAAAAACTTATCTCTATAATTTATCATTTAATTAAAACTCTATGTCTCGTGATGGTATTTATCTTCTAATTTGATCTGTTTCATTTTCTTCTAATTCTAAATAAATACTAATGATTTCTTGTATATGTTTTATCACCTGTCTATAAAGCACTTTGAGCTGCCACCGACATGAAAAGTGCTATATAAATAAAATTATTATTATTATTATTATTATTATTATTATTATTATTTACCTTCAGAAAGCCTTGAAATTTTGCAAGTGTGAAGGCAAAGCCTGAAAAAGTGAATTTACAAAGATTTTCATGATTTCTTGTTCAACTACACACCGTAATTGAGAAGAAACACCACCATTTCTGATATTTTCCAGAGATATTAGGAGAAAGTTACTTAGTATTGAGCTGGTGAAAGAGAATAATGCACAACACGTTAGAAAACAGTGTCACTTGAAGAAAATGAAAGAATACACAGACCAGGCCAACAGAGCAAAAAAGCACACATTCAAGGTAGGTGATGCAGTGTTGGTTATTCTGATGTGTCCTTGTCAGAATAACCTCAGTAGGATCATTTTAATTGATGAATAAAGATAATGGATCTAGGATCCTCAGAAGTGAGGATACACAGAACGTGCTATGCCTGAAACAGAAAAGAACAAACAACAGCTGAACAAATACAGAACCAAACATATGAACCTGGAACTGAAAGACAATGATGAAAAAATATCAGTTGGTAGAGATGTCTGTTGAATAACCTATGGAGAAACAGTTGAACACTAGAAGTGAGAGTTGTTAAGAAACCTGCTAGGTTTAAGGACATGGTATAAAAATTATGACTAAGAAGCGACTAAAGACTGTTCAGTCTAACTACTGAGATAAAAAAAACAGGGAATTTTGGGATAGTTTAATACAAGCCAGTTTATTTGTATTTGAATTTCTTTAAGTTCATATTCACTTATGTAATTGCTTCTAAGAGAAATGTTTACATTTATTTGTAGAAGATTGTGTCAAAAAAGAGAATTCAAATTCATGTAGATATAAACTTTAAAAACTAAAATAAGGGAAGGGTGTAGTGGAGTCATCGTCTTGTAAGATTTGGGGAAAAACCAGGTGAGATGATAGTGTGTGAATATAGCCAGAGAATGGCAGATGTATATTATCTAGCATTGAAGATTCTACATTTTGATGTATTCCCACTTTTCTATCCTTACTGAAAAGAAAAAAAAAACATGCTGGTCTAAGCTGGTCTGTCCTGGTTTATGCTAGTCTAGTGCTTGTCTGGTGCTGGCTTAGCTCGTCACCCAGCATTGTCATGCTGAATGACCAGCATACCACCATCCATAACACAACATATGCTGGTTTTGCTGATGACCAGCAATGCTGTTTTTTTCTGGCAGGGATGATGTTAGGATGTTGTTTGCATTTTATTTTTGTTTAAGCTTCTTCAGAAGTTCTCTCCATATGTCACTCAAAACATCATGGAATGCAGGAATAATACAGCTAGGGCTTGGGAGTCGACGTCACGCCGTGACACATTATGGGATCATCATGCCATTTTGGCAGGGTTAGTTCTTGTTTACATGTTGCAAATAGGCACACACACACTGCAAAAGATTAAAGAGATTTATTGTGTTTTTCAGGATTAACATGCTTAAAAGGTGAATCAAATGAAAAGGGAGTGAACTTTAACCAACTCCAGAAGAATGCCAAATAACTATATAATGAAAAAACAACCTTACTGACATGTGGGTCCACACAAACTCCCAAACGTGTGAGTGCAGTTTTACTCGATTTCGGCATATTTCACTCAGGCATTGGCATATTTTGTTGTAGGCAGCAAACACTGCTTGCCTGTCTAGTTAGCAAACTGATGACAATTTTACTGTACTGTGGCATATTAAACCCCATCACAACTCAATCTAAAGTCATAAAAAGAAACAGACAAATGCTAATTGCCTGACACTTAACATAAAATTACTAGCCTTTTAGCTGGAAAACAGCATGTTTTCAAAGGTAAAATATTAGATTGGTATTCTGTAGTGGCAATATCAATGCATACCTCACCATGATGTTGTGATTGATGTATTATTCACCAGAGTTAGTTAGCTGATTCCAAACGTGATAAATCCAGACCCAGGGAACCTAAACCTGTATGTTATTTCTAGTTAGATAAATCTTGTTCTTGCAAGCAAACAGTAAACATGCACTATGTATACCCTTTGAATAGTGTTCCAATGACTAATAATAATGACCACTGATATATTTCACCATATTTCTCTTCTCTTGATGTAAACTAGGCAGTCCTAATCTTGGGTAATGTTTCTATAAGCATTCCCCTTACTAATCACAAGGCTGATGTCTCTTGCCCCGTCCACACAAAACAGTTTCTGAGTCAGAGAAACTTGGTGAGCTAAAGCTAACCAAACATAACCAAAAGTATACACGTCTGTTCATCTGTTCCTTCGCACATTGCTTTGTCCGTCCATTTCTTCATTCATCCATCTGTCTGTCTGCACATCTGTTTGTCTGTGACTTTTTTCATGCAGTTACCATCACATAAAAGCTGCATGAAGATTTTAGTTTTGTATGAGTGGTGGAGCAGGCTAGGAGCGTTGGACAGAGACCTTTCAGTGAAGCTGCTCATTTTTAATTCAAGATTTGCTGGATGTTTAATGTGACATAGTATCATACAAACATTTAAAAAATTGTATACAATATAATTTTTTAGTATGTGTTTTCCCTGGGACTTTAAATTTTGTTGAAAGTTTATTCCATTAAATCTACATAGATCTATAAAATGAGCTTGAGGTTGATGTTTATCGTGACTTTCAATGCTTCCTATGTGCTGTTTAACTACAGCAGTGTCCAAATAGTTAAATGAAACTTTCTTGCTTTCCTTGATAGGCTCTTTTCACATTCCTGCATTTTTTCTGCTGGAAGTAGTCGTTGCAGTATAACACTTCCACTAAAGCAACAACAGTAACAACGATGATGAATAGATTCTGTACAGCTTACTCAAGTGTTCAAGTTTGAAGCAAAAACAACCTTATCTCTCAGTTTCAGTGGTTTGTCAGCTGACAATGAGCAGAGGAAAAATAAGTGTGTGTGGTTAACAAAGGAATAAACTTTGTCATACGGAGGTAAAAACCTCAGTTTTCAGTTTCTCCCTCAAAAGGTGTCTGCATCTGAGACAGCAAGTGCTTAGCAGGGAGTAGATTCACTGGAGCCGGTTGTAGAAAACACGGACCATGACAACCTGGCATGCTCCTCTGCTGACATGTGTTTAACTTTTTGCCATCTGGTTTATTTACTGTTAACAAGCTGTTTCAACATCGCCACCTAACATGGCTTATCTAGTGTTTTGGTTAAAGTCATTTTCACCTATCCATCGAATTATCACTCTGTAGGTGTTAGCTGATGGTATTGCATAGCTGTGAAGGAATTTTTCCATGAAGCATATACACCCTTTATTTAGTTTGAAGTCCTACATTGTTGTGTGTTTGGTGATCTCCAACCATTCTGGACACATCCTCAAATTCCAGTCTTAGCAACTATTACAAAGATAAAGTGAGACCGCTTTCTGTGGTGAGCTGAAGTGATACAAATGCCAGTGTTTCTGTGGTTAATAATTGTCTGTAAGAAAATAACGGAACTTGTTTTATCCAGAATTTACGCACGTCTGTTACTTATGAAAAGGGCCTATTATGCTCTGATCTTTGACCAGTCATGTAGATCCACATATTACTCAGCTTTGCAAACATGTTTAGTGAGTCCATGGGCTTTAAATCAACCAAAATCAAGGAAAGCAGTTAGGAAAGGAAGGTTCATTTATTTATCTGCTCAGAACCAGCCTTCACTGTTTTGAGAAGGTTATATGAATGTTATCACTCATTTCAATTGTTGGCTAACCTGTTGCTAACAATACTTGCTTTCATGGAGGTGTCCATGTTTTTCCTGCTTTCAAACACATGATGGTTGAAAATGACATATGATAGTTCTTCCAAATGTTTCTACCTTTAAAGCTGAGTTGTTAATCTACATCCTCTTCTGAAAAGAAATGGAATATAGTTTATTTTATCTAATTTATTCATTTATTATTATAATTTATTTATTTATTGTTTATTTTGTTGTTTGGTACCACTGAGCATTACAGTGTAATTGCAATTGTAAGCTGCCTTAATGTTAACCCTTTGCATGGAAAGGAGATCAAAATAACACAATTCTGAGCAAGGTACAAACATTTAGCAGTGAAAAGGTTCTGATAGTTTGAGATAGCAAGAGTGTCGAAATAGTTTTCATGTCAATCCTAAAAATGGGAAAAATGGCTTTTTGCTTAAAATAAGCTTTTTGCTAATAAAATAAGTAGATGTAGTAACTGAATTGGTAGTTTGGATATGCTGTAATTACATAACAAAAGATACTGAAGACCATCCACTTTGGAGAACACAAAATTTGGGATAGCTCTTCATATAGATTTATGGTTAGCGTTTAGACCAAGAAATTCATTACAATTTACAATAACATATTTTTTAACAGAATGTATGTTTCCATTATATCAAAAAGCAATCTGCCAATGTCCTCACAAATTGATTTATCAACATGACATAGGTCATTCTAGAAATACCTTCTGCTTTACAAAGCCGGGTTCTACCTCTTAGAGATAGATCTCTTTGTAGCCACAAGTTAATTTTTTGGTGTTTTCAGTAACTGGGCTATGAACGCATCATTAATGTGGTACTTGCAACATTGTGACAAACACTGTTTGGTCATTGCTTTTAATGAGTAAAAACATTGTTCAGATCTGGTTTCTTAAGGGCAAGGTAGGGACGTAGGCTACATTATTGAATTACACTCCAGACGCCAAATGCCCTTTCCCATTTGTCTGTAGCGACCTCTGGTGTTAGCAAAATAAGTAAAAAAGAATAGTTTGACAATTGCGTCCTCCGATGTTCATTGTCGTGATAGAAAAACGCCCTGCCCCACAGAGACATATATTTGGTCTATTCTGCGATTATATGTTCATGTGGAATTTCTCTTTTTTTCAGTTTTAGGTTAGCCAAATGTGTTTAACGTTCTCGCGCTGTCGACTGGACTATGGCTGAAACATTATCAAAATATGTATAATTCTGTTACACTTTTGATGACAGTCAAAGGTAAAGTTTAAAAAATCTACATATAGTTACATCCCCTAGAATCTATGAGCTGTTGGCTCTTAGGGGGGAATATTAGCTACGTGGAATTTTATTAATCATATTTTAAAGTTAGTGAGCACTCTTGTGGCTTTCCTGTCCTTCTGACAGCAAGGAGGTGCCCGGCTGTTGTTCGTTCACGTCACTCTTGCTCTCATTCCCTTCTTCCTTCCTGCCGAGCACCGATACCAGACCTAGCCACAATTCAAACTATACAGCGGTATTCAAATATTCCAAAGTGTTTTCTACGTATACAACCGATTTTTGGAGCGTGGTAAGTTTAACGACTTCATTGTTTTTGGACGGAATATTAAAGTCATTGCCTAGCACTGATCGGTCGATTGGCCCCATGTCTATTCCAGCGAAACTCAGCGAATTCTTTATGACTGGCTTGTAAAATAATCTGCACTCTGAACTGGATGCTAATATATACATTTCCGCTTTTCATGCGACACCTATATGACGATACGTGTAACTGTGTAGCGACAAACATTGTTTATCCATGTTATTTTTCAAAGCCAAAATGTCGCCTTTTCTTTTTACTTCCACATTCTCTCATGCCACAAACAGATGGCGGCGGGGCGGGGGCGGGGGCGGGGGCGGGGAGGGGGTTGAGTGGGAAAAGCCGCATAAACGAATACAGTAGGCCACAGTCCTCCTCTCCATTTAATGGTACAAATGCTAGCCTAGCCCACAACGACCGGGACAAGATATGCGCGTTTGGACCACATTTCTGCTTGGATTCAAACTTATTCTCTCTCAGACGTCTTGCTTGAAGGCTAATTGTGGTCAGCTATGTACGAGAATGTTGCGAAGTTCATGAGTGTAGCTGAGTGGCTAATATAATGTTATTATGCTTTCGGTTGTGGCTTGCTGTGATATAGGCTAATGTAGTTATTGTTCACTTGTGTTTCCCGAATGTTCCTAAGAAAATTTGTGAACTGAAAGTAGACTGAGGCCCAAGAATTTTCTGTTGTTGTTTGCTTTGCATGATGTATTTGCCTTGTATGCACTCCACTGTCGTTAACTTGCCCATAGAGTCGTGACAGGCCAATTGTGATTCGTCAAATTAGCTCTTCTGATCAGAAAGAAAGCTACAAACCTATGGCGTGAACTAAATTTAGCTGTCAATTAGTTGTTTTCACTTTAACAGACAAAAAGAAAGTTTGTAGTAGACTGCGAAAAAATGTGGTGAAGGGGAACATTTTAAGGGTGGAATTAAACTAAGTACAAATTTTGCATTATGTTGTATATACTGATGGAGATTAGTTTCTAGTTTTATAATGTGTGATTTTTACACATACATAGAATGTGTGACTTCGCTGCAGTATCGTAATTACAGTATTTTGCATCTCACCTTCAAATTGTAAGGCAAGAGGGCATCTGTGCTTTGGAGCAATGAATTACCCTTTTAGGTGTGTAGTCGACTGCCAAGTAAAGTCAAAGTTTAGTCTTAAAGACTGAGGCTGTGTCTGAGTCCTGAACACTGACTGGAAGATTATTCCAAAGCTGGGGGCCTTTGTATGAGAAGGCTCTGTTGTAACTTTATTAATTTTTGGCACTAATTGTAAGCCTGCACCTTGTGATCTAAGTAGGCGTGATAGTTCATAATAAGAGATTAGTTCACTCAGGTACTGAGGGGCCAGGCCATTTCGAGTTTTATATGTCAATAAAATAATTTTTTAATCAATGCAAAATTCAACTGGCAACCCAGTGTAGGTTTGATAAAACTGGGCTGATATGGTCAAACTTTCTGGTTCTTGTGAGGACTCTGGCTGCAGTGTTCTGGACTAACTGAAGCTTGTTAAGGCTTTTGCTGGAACATCCAGACAGCAGGGCATTACAGTAATCAAGCCTTGAGGTAATAAATGCATGAACTAGCTTTTCTGCATCCTGTAGAGACTGCCATGCCATCCTGTAGATATTATCATGTAATGGTCTCTTGTGAGGGCTGAGGGAGTCTATCTGTGGAGCAGTTATCCAAAACACATTTAGTTTGGTTCAAGTTTAGTCTTCAATTAAATTACACTATCTATTTGGATCCATTTTAGTCTAACAATAAAATTATTAGGGCTTCTCATTAAGCTCTGCTTACAAGGTCTGGCTGAATTCTGTGGGTTCTATGGCTTGAGTTAAAGCTGTACTGTGTGCTGTCCACGACTGTCCAGCAGAGGTTGGCAGAGTAGCCTAAACCCATATTCAAGTACTGCTTCTTCTGTGAAATAATGACTCAAGTAAAACTATAAGTAATTTAACAAAAAGCAACTTGAGTAGAAGTACAAAAGTAACAGGTCAAAAACTACTTAAATACTGAGCAACTTATAGATCTGAGGTGGAACATCATAATAAATCCAGGATCTGTCTGCATAGAAATGGAAGTTTGTTAGGCTCAGTTCTTCTGTTTTTGTGTAGGTGTAACCAACTGAAAAGCAGAACAGATGCTCTCTCCAGTGTATCATAATGAAAGTAAACCCAGAAAAGGCATACATAACTAAATGTTAAAGACTGAAATGTAATGGAGTAAAAGGTAGACTGCTTTCCTGACAAACACACTTGAGTAGAAGTAGAATTAAAGGTATTATAATTTGGAAAATTAAACAATTTGCACTAGACATTGGATGATAGTATATACATTTAATGCAACACCTACATGATAAGTGCCATTATTTTGCTGTAAACATTGTTTATCCATGTAATTTTACGTTATGAGTTGAAGGCAGTGTTCATCAGTAAGAGAAGAACTTGCTGCTGTTGTGGTTTTGGCATAAAACTGAGCTTAAAAGTCAGTGATGCTGATTTTTGTGACTGAATCCACTTCTTTAATAACACTGCTAAAATATTTGAAGATGACTTGAAAACAGTAAAACTTTATAATAATAGACCCTAATAATTAGCAACTTAAAGGCAAATTCCACCGATTTTTCAAAATTTCTGCATAATTAAATGGTAAAGGTGTAAACTGTCATTCAGAAGTGGTTTGCTGTGAAATGTTCCATTTGAGAGAAACTCACCAAGTCAAAATTGTTCATGATGCTCATGAAAGGAAGCAGGCTTCTGAAGAGTTTGATGAACCTAAAAGCTCCCTCACATGAAACATGAAATCATTATGTTACGTTTCCTGATGTTTGAGACATTGTTTTATGATTTCTGAAATAAGGTTTCAGCCTGACATGTCCTTTTTAAAAAATGGCAAAATTATACAAGCGAGTAGTCACAGCACAGTACTGCAGAATTTTAAAAAATATAATAGTTTCTAATAGTTTGTTAATATTTATATAATTGCTAAATATGCATACAAATGTTCATTTTGTTCATTTTTTAATAATTACTTATTATTTGATACTCATAACTCATAGCTACTAACTTGAAATATTGTCTACTTTGTCACATACAAACAATTTATAACCATTGTGAGTAAGTAAGTTGTCTAAATTTTGTTTCAAATGAAGAAATTATTATATTGCTAATTTGTTATTAACGTTTTACTTAACGTTTAGTTAATCATTAAGTGGCTACTATATACTTTTTTAAACATTAATAATCATTAATTGGAGCACTATTATAAAGTTGCGACTGAACTTTATAATGTATTTATAAATAATAAATCATAATACTCTTATTACCGAGTACACTTAACTGTAATACATTAACAAAAACTTTTGCCGTGCTTTAAAACACTGAAACATTGGAAGTTGACAGAAATGATTAAAACACCAGTGAAAACAGAGTGCAAAAAACGTCTTCAAAAATTACTTTATGGATGCATTTGCTCATCTGACTATGCGTTCTGCAGGTATTTCCCTGCACATCTCTGTGCTGCCAGGAAGGCAACAAAAATATATACATAAGTCTGAGACTCATTCATGTTAGCAACACTGACAAACACGTGGGTGATTTCCCTCCACACAACACTATCTATGACATCAGGCAGTGCAGCTTGACAGAGAGACCTCCCCTTGATACTGCGAAGTTGTGGCGCAGTGGGTAGTGCTGTTGCCTCACAGCAATAAGGGCCTGGGTTTGATTCCCGGCTGGGCGACCAGGGTCCTTTTTGTGTGGAGTTTGCATGTTCCCCCATGTCTGTGTGGGTTTCCTCCCAAAGACATGCTGTCAGGCCAATCGGATATGCTAAATTGCCCCTAGGTGTAAGTATAAATGTATATGTCTGTCTGTCTGCCCTGCGATGGACTGGCAACCTGTCCAGGGTGTATCCTGCCTTCCGCCCAATGACTGCTGGGATAGGCTCCAGCTCCCCCTGCGATCCAGACGGATAAGTGGCTTAGAAAATGTGTGTATGTATTTATTTTTCGGTCATATGTGTGAACTGAAAACTATGCTTGAAATTTTGTGCGAGTTTATTACATAGATTTAATATACAGATATAACTAGTAGTGTTGTAGTGCTCGAGTCCCCTCTTGGTCTCGAGACCATAAACCAGTAGTCTTGTTTTAATCTCTGACTTGACATCAGTTGGACTTTCAATTGGAGAAATTGTTGTCAAGACCAGCTAAGTGCAATGACTGAGGGAACCGGGAACTGAATTATTATTGAATATCAACATAAACAGAATAAAACCGTGCTTTTTCTGTGTCAAGGGTTCTTGTTGTAATTCGCAGCCCCCACAAACTACTACAAAAGCTTCAGTGGTCTACAAGATTTAGCTGATCTCTTAACTTATGTGAAGATGATGTTTGGCAGCTACTGATTGCTGGATGTCAGGCTGATGAAAGGAAAGTTGCAAACAGAGTTCTGGCTCAATCTGACAATTAGATATCTCTTTGATGTGTTCGGTCCCCAAGTGATGGTGTAAACTGTCGGATTTCAAAGTTTTGGTTGAAAAGACCCCTGAGCAAACACCACAGAATGGTAGGTACTCCTTTTCAGTTCCCATGCAGATGAAGCCTAGCGCTACATATTCACTGCTGTATTTCCTTTGAACATAACTAGCTAGGAGTTTGCCAGAACAATCAGTGAACGCAATACAAATACAATGGTTTAGTTTTCAAATAATCAGCAGTATTTGCCATATTTAAAATTAAATTTGGAAAAATGTCTAGATTGTAATGAATTTTTTGTGGTTACAGAAAAAAAACAAAACAACAGCGGTATAATTACTACAATGTATAATGAGGCCGGATGCTCCCATCAAGGTGAAAAATCTGCTGAATGCAGCTGGTACTGACAGCGTAAATGCCTGTAATGCTTACTAAACTCCACAGTCTGATAGTCAGAGATGTATGGGACGCATGCATGGGACAAATGACTTGCGAAATTTAGGCAACATGTAGCACTATTTTTGCCAAGCCAAGAGAACATACTTATGCATACACACCATTGGTTTATCTATATATCGATTGGTTCTTTATTTTTTTAACTAGTTTGGGCAAGAAAAGTGTTTTACATTTACTGAAGTTGTTAATTATGGTTCTTATTACTAAATCAGTTATAGCTGATAACTGTCTCTTTTCCCATCTGAAAAAGGAATGCATAAATGGGTAAAACCATTTTTTTTTACAAATTGAAAATTTGAAAATTTTGATTAAAGAAATTAATTATATAAAACAAACAAACATACGTAAGGCTGCACTATGTATGTTTGGTAAAATTGAAGGAAGTAGCAGTAGTGAGTCAGGAGAAAAAAAACACTAAAATGTGATGTGCATATGCTGCTGTGAGTCACCCTGTAAAACCTGAAATAGTAAATTAAAAATAAGAGGTGCTGGGTCACAGACATCGACAAAAAAGAAGGTCTGGCTCAATGTTTAGGTCTCAAACATAAAATTAAATGAATAACTTGTACATAACAGCTGTTTTGACTGAAAAAAAATCAGATTAAGTGTGGTCTCTGACTTTTGCGCAGTACATCATTTCATAATTTAAAAAAAAATGTAGACAATTATTAAATAGTTATTCATAATGATTGAGTTGTTTGGATGCACTTAAATAGTTCATATTTCAGCCTTTAAGTCTTATTTATTAACAATAAGTTACATTTATTAAGAATATTAACAGTGAGTTAAGAGAGTGACCTAAGAGTGCTTTCAAGGCAATGAATTCCATTATTTTTTTAGTTTTAGATAGATTTATCAATACCCATACTAGTGTCAGGTATTGGCCAGATACCATGCTCATTTACTCATACATATAAAAATGAGCTGGTACCGATATCTAATACCACCTGATACTATGTGACGTAAGCCTAGTGTACACTGCTGGGCTAAAAAAACAAGCTGGCATGGACGATAGTCTGCTTGCCCAGCAAAGTTTTGCTAATGCCATGGCAGTTGGATGCCAAGTTGTTGGTCATTTTAAATGTCCCACTTTGGCATGTTTTCGCTAGAATACGCTGTGCAAAGCATGTCAATCAAAGTGTTTTAGTCATAGGTTTTGACTGTATGCAGAGTTGTCACTAAGGAACAAGATTTCTAAAATTTCACACTGTATGCCTTGTTTTAGCGGACATTCAGCGCCACTACTATGATACTTGATCCAAGGTAACTAATGTAGCATAGCTAGTTAATGCACGTGACTTAACATCAGCTAGATTTTAATGATTTAACTATTTAAGTACATTGCACTCATTTACACTAATTCTAAGTAGGTTACTCATTAGGGTATTGGAAAGTACATAAAATTTCTTGTACTCCGTCTGAAAAAAATAGTATTGATGCATCCCTAATTTTAGATCTTTGTATTTTGTCGTTTGTGATTTTTTTGGCATTTCAAAAAGTGTGGGTAGCGGGACTCTTCTTTCAATTTCTGTTGTTTTGCTGTGTTCTGCATGTTGAGCAGGATGTTGTGTTTTCAAATGGTGTCGTATCTGCAAAGGAGACGTCCTTGAGTGTCATACCCCTCTTGATATTCAGCATGAACAGAGATAACAAATCGCTCTGTCTAATGTCCCTCTGTGAAATCGCAAAATAGATCTGCATGGCCATCATTTTTTTCCCCCCACTGTTACAGTGGTTGAAATTTTGGTGCAAATTAATACTGCAAATTGTCTAATCATCTGTTTTCACAAGGGTTCTGCCTGTACCGAAATCGTAGCGGTATCGCCCATACTGGCACTTAGACACAGTATCAATATCAGCAATGGGAGTATTGATACCTATGAGTGATACCATGAAGTAGGGCTGGGCGATAAAACGATAACGATAAGCATCGTGACATAACTTTTCCTCGATAGAGCGATAAGACGAAAATTTTCGATATAGTACACCATTCTCACACTTCCACGTTTTAGCGAAAGCCCTGGTGGCGTTTTCTACTGCAAGGAAAGCGACACTACTCTGCTGTCACCAGGAGAGGGCGCACTTCAGAGTTTTTCAACTTGATTAGAGAAGGAGGGGGCCACGAGTAGGGGTCGCCAAATATACTTTAGCAACATCTGAAACGTGGAGTTATACGTTCCCTGTTTGAGTGGAGCGATTGTGATCTGTTCTCCTGTGACCGAGTGTGAGTGCCGAGATAAATGACATAACTGTACTGTCCTACGGTGAACTCACCTCTTTCTGTGCATCCTAACAACTTTAGCGGTGTTAAATCATGTCTGCAGCGCCGTGTTACAGCGCCAAACCGTGATATTTTAGTATTAGTGCATTCTCGAGCAACGAAAGTGAAAGAAAGAAGTGGGTTAATGTTAGTTACAGCCCTGATTTAAACGAAAGTAAACTGAGGAAGCTGTGAGGCACTGGAGAGCGAGAGAGCGCTATCTTTCCAGGCTAGCTGTTTTTAGCTGCTGGCTAATTGAAGCAGCGCTCCGGCACTCCGGCACAACACGGTGAATTGATGATACGGTAGATCAAACAAGACACAAAATCACCGCTTTCAGTTTAAACATACCTAAAAGGAGGACTCTGTTTGACTGGTGCGAGAGATTCACACTGCAGATAATGGTTTTACACAGCAAACGTCAGATATTTGGCGGTTCACCCCTTAAACTACTACGATAGCATAGAGAAATCCAGCCGTCGCTAGCTGGTGTCTGAATAGTAATAGTAGTTGGTGATATACTGCTTGGAATTCTTTCTAAGCTATTGTTTTCACTGCTGTGTTACAAATACACCAGATAACACAACATAGAAACAATGTAAAACATGCAAACCTTAGCAATTTACCTTAATAGCTGAGTCAGGCTTTCTTTTAGTAATCCCTCATCTGATATTGAGTAGTCAGTTTCAGTCTGAGTTAAAGTTGTTATCAAGGGAGCAAACACGTTGTTATCAAGGGAGCAAACATTTAAGAGACGTAGTTGCTGGTCTCTTGGGGTATCAATAGCCTTTAGCCTTGGTTTAGTTTTTAGCATATCGGCCCGCTAGCTTGGGCCTATGTGTCCACTAGCCTTGCCTACAGTGCACCTCCGACCTTCAGTTGCATCTTGCAGCAGCGGAGTCTTGTGGCCTTTTACTTCAAAAATGTCAAGAAGTCCTCAGCTCGCGTGCCACTACTGACAACATAAATGGCTAATATTGACAAAACACTGTGAGAGTCTGACATTTGGAGATTTTAGTGCAAGTGTATGGGATGCATGTATTAGACAAATTACTTGAGAAATTAGGATGTGAAACAACATTCTGCACTCTTTTTGCTGAGCAAGAGAAGCTGCTGCAGGCTTGCATGTACAAACTGCAGGTTTATCTATTTATTGTTCAGTTCTGATTGAACTATTTTGCACAATAAAAACATTTTGTATTTACCTTATTTTTTTAAATATGGGTTTTATTTTTTTATTTAATAGTAAATACTTATAGAGTAAATAAATAAATGGTGGTCTCCACAGAGGCTGCTGTAACAAAGCACGAGTTTCATTTTGTACACGCACATATAGACACGTTTTACATGCGATGCACTTATCTTTTCTGAGCTGCAGTTTTAACACCTTTGTCTGTAATTTAATAAATATTTGTATTTCACTCTTACTTTTATGTTATTTGCTGAATTCAGACTTGAAGAGAACAAAAGTTTACCTTATTGCTGTTCCAGCAAATCACTCTCATGTTTTTTTTTCTTTCTTTATGAGCATCCTCCCATCCTTGACATGAGGGGGAGGGAGGACCCTTGCATAATTTGCGGGGCCCTATGCAACATGCGCAGTGAGCGTATAGTGCTGATCAGCTCTGGTTAAATGTAATATAGCTGATGGCTCTTCAAAACATCTATTCTGGTCTTGCCCGTTGCTCAGACCTTCTGATCTAGTGTCTTTAAGTGGTTCTCCAAAATGCTTGATATGCATCTATAGCCTGACCTCAGTACTGTAATCTGTGGATACTCACAGTCTCTGTGTTCTCTGTCTTATATATTCATCAGCAGGCTTGATGGCCAGCATAGTTGTAGCTAAAAAGGTTATCCTTTTGAATTGGAAAAACATTTCTGCACCTTGCTATAAAGGGTGGCTGTTAGGGATGCTCCACATTACTACCGTAGAGTGGATTTCGTAGCAGGCACCACAGATGTATTTTAACTCAATCTAGGGTAAGGTTTTTAAATGTCCAAAAACACACCACCGCTGCTTTAAGATGCACAGAAATAATTATATTTGTCTCACCAGAAGTTTTCTTTTAATCTGTTTTCCTTTAATGTGTAATGTTAGTCCTGAATTGGTCCTGATATGTTGTCCAGCTTTTGTGTTTTTTACTCATGGTCATGCTGATGACAGAAACAGTAGCCTTTAGGCTGAGGATCCTCAGTCTGTCAGTGCAAAGAGCAACCTCCCTTTCATATTTACAGCTTTTTTTTGCGCACTGGAAACTTGTAGAGACTGTGTGCTGGTGTCACGGGAAAGCAACATTCCTATACTAGAAAAAATGGATGGTGTGGCTAATTTAGTCAAAATAACAGGCCTGTTTATTGGTTGTTTAGATAGCACAGGTAGATTATCTATGCTATCATATAAGCCTCTGGTTTAATTATAGGCTGTTTGATAGCTGTTTTTTGGAGCAACATATTCACCAAATAAAATTAAATTGACTTTTACTTGAAAAAACACATACTTTACACACTTTTTTTTGACGCAAACCATAAAACATTAAAAATAAAATATGCCATAACTTTTGCAGAGGTCACATTTTATGTTTTATTTATTATTTTCCTATATGTTAAATTCAGCAAGTAAACAGTAATTGTTTATAAACATATGCAGAAGTGTGTTCTGTGTAGAGGATTAGTGTCTAGCTTTTACACTGTTGTGGGAACGCGTCTGAAAAAGAATGGATCTCTTTAAGAGGAAAGTGTTTTTGCCGGTATGTACTTACACAGGTATAACAGACAAACATTACTATTATGAGTTTTATATGATTTTAATTCAATTCACCCACTCCACACACAGTTCTACAACCACATCATAGGGTCTATTTTCATTCAAATAAATGTTCAAACATATTCATCTTTAATAATAATGTAATATTTCCCAGTAGCAGTGATAGGGTAACCTTACTCCAGCTGTTGTATGGTGAGAAAGTGCCCTCCTTAAGGAACATTTTTTAAACTATACTGATGTTTACAGTTTTATACAAAAACAATTTTCTTGCACAATCATAACCAATGTGAAATTTACAAAGCATTTCATGTGATTTTGTAGCATTTCACATAGTGTACAATTTGTGAACATCCACCTGCACTGATGTTCCAAGTTGTGATAAGAATAGCAATAACGGAGTGAATAGAGTAGGCAGAATAAGCATTTGTTGTGCTTTATTTTTTTTAATTTCAAAACTCTCAAGGGACTATTATAGACTATTACATCACCGACCTGATATTATTTGATCTTATTATTTGATATTAATTGGTATTATCAGGGCAGATCCAGGGGCATGCCATCTAGCTGAGGCTCTGCCAGCACTTACATGGAGCATCAGACGTTTGACTTGCAAGACTAAACACAGCTCAATTTAAAGTTCACCTTACATGTAAACTGTGGAGAAGACATAATGTGATATGATCAGTTTAATGTAGGGGCTTTCAATTTTATATGCAAAGTAGAGATGAAACGGTTACCGGTTTCACGGTAAACCGCGGTAAAATTAATGACGGTTAGTAGTACCGTTTGAACTTTAAAGTATCGTTAAAACCGCGGTCGATTACCGCGGTGTGAAAACTCGGAGATTCAGAGATATTTCAGTCTTCTAAGAAGACCAAGTCTGACGAGCTCTGGAACGAGACGCTGCAGAGGTTCAATCTGCACAGCTCCCCTTTCTCGTCTCGCTTGCAGTGTTTACTGTCTGAGAATAACACCGTCTCAAATCACTCAGTGTCCCCTACATAGTGCGCTACTGTTCAAACAAACACGATCATCATTAACAAGCAGTTGAGTTTTAAATAGGGACTTTGTAGCCAGTTGTTAATGTTGATTATAGATGACTTAGTCGAACGTTTCTTGCACTCTTTGGGTGAAGGACTTGCTATTTCATGATCCACGAAGTGCACTACATAGGGAAGATAGTGTGCTTTGAGACGGGACCTCGCGCGAGTAACGCTGTGTGCTGCTTTTAGGAAAAGCAGAGTTTCAGAGATTAAACTTCAGGAGTGTTTCTGCCGCAGCTCAGATGCATGTTAATTTTAAGTTATGTTTTAGTTTTAAAATGCTTTTAGAGAAGCAGCTCCACAGGTGAAGACACACTGTGTGAGTTCTACACTGTCTGCAGCTCACAGCGCGGTCACGCAATTCCTCTGTGATTTTGGCTGTTTTTCCTGGTGCACTGTGTTGATTAGGGGTTCAGCGCCACAACGGCACAATAATGCTGCAGTTGCAGTTCGGACAGAAATCCCCCGAGTGCAGCACTTCTTAGAAGTAGTAATTTTCCATTAAGACCCACCTCAGAGTTGGTCGAGATTTAATTCTCTATGCAGGGAAATCCCTAGTTATTGTAATTAATAATAATAATAATAATAATAATAATAATAATGATAATAATAATAAGAATAACAGTAGTAGTAATAATAATAATAATAATAATAATAACTGTAATAATAATACATTTGCTATTCTTTTGTTTACAGAGTATTACAAGTATTGTAAGTAATACAAAAGTAATACTAAAAATGTATTGACCTTATTTTTTAATGTTTATGCAAACAAAAAGTGCATATTGCTGCCAATTCTTTTTGTGTTAATATAAAAGTTGGTGAGAGTTTCAGTTTGTGTATCAGTATTTATTTTTTTATTTATTTTACTTTTTAAAACATTTGAACAATATCACGATAATACCGATAATCGTGATAATTTTGGTCATGATAATCGTGATATGAAATTTTAATATCGTTTCATCGCTAATGCGAAGGGACTGATTGTTTGACTGAGACCATCTGATCAGTAGTATTAGGTGTGCTGCAGTCTGTGTGCAATGAAGAAAAAACCTGCAGCCACACTAGGACTAGGATAAGATTGGGCATGCCTGGTTTAATGTGTGGTACCTTTGTTTTTAAGGTTGTCCTTATGAATTATATGAAATGTTATCCAGCACTTAACCAATTAAATGTTAGTAAGGAATCTTGTAAAATGTACACAGGTGAATTGCACAGGAGGTAGCAGTGGTTGCTAGTAGCTAACTTGTTAACATTAGCCTGACTGAAAAATAAAACAATGAACAGTTGCTTGTCCATTTTTTCTTTCTTTTGCAGAGGTAGTTAATTTAATTTAAGACTACAAGTGTTTAAAAGCTTTTCTTACAAATGTGTCTATTCAGTAGATAAAGCCAATGCAGTTAAGTGTACAAAGACACTGTGATGCTCCTGTAGTTAACAGTTAAAGATTGACTAGTTTGCTAAAACAATACCCTATATTTACTGTCATAAATTATCATATATAAACAAAAGTGTATTTTTATTCCTGTTTTTATGGCCTCATGTGATTAGTTTAACCAGTCATTTAGTTCAAACAGTCAGTTTAACCATTAGTTTGTCATTTGTATGTTTTTTCAAATATATACATCATGTTAAAAACAGAATTATTCTATTTTTTTCCAAATGATTATAAAAGGAATGGAAGAAGTTGTGGTGAAGTTAAAGGGAATTCCACTGATTTCAGGGAGGCTTGATGTGAAATGTACCATTCTAGAGAAACTGACAGAATTATCCAAAACAGTAGTTATAGGAAACAGACATCTGAAGCAATTCTGAAAGCTACATCATGTAATGCGGTGTAATACATGTAATGGCTCCAAATTTATTGCATGATGCCTGAGACATTATTTTGCATTCATGATAGAGGGGTACACACACAGGGTGTTGTAAATCAAAATAGTCCTCAAAGACATTTTTTTCCAATTTACCACTGTTTTATCATGATCAGCACTACATATAAAAACTCACAAGACACATGTAGGTTTACTGGTGGTTTTGGATAGTAAATAAAATGGCTATATTTGCGTTCTAGACATTGTGATCTCTGGTTGCTATCACCACCAAGACATCTTAGTTTTTGTACAAAGAACTATTTATTGTCAAACCACACTGAATGACTTTGTGCATACCTTAACAACTAAATTATGCAGAAATGTTTAAAAATCAGTGGAATTTTCTCTTTTAATTGTGTTTCCTTTGGATGACTGAGCAGCAGTACTAACTTGTGTTGTGTGAGACTAAGTTAGGGTATTATCTGATATGTGTCATTTTGGTTTGGGATTTTTTAAATAAAAATATAAACAAAATACACTTTGGTTACAAATAATTAAAAATAAATAAATGGCTCATGTTAATAGATTAATGTTGTCACTCTATTGAATGTGTATGAAAGCCTTAATCATTTATAGGAAAATGGGAGACAGAAAAATATTTATAAATGTGGACTTATGATTTACAAAACCCCTTTTCTGGAGAACTTGAGACAATTTGTAAAATGCAATAAAACAAGAATCTTTGATTTGTTAATTCTCTTGAACCATTATTTAAATGACAAAAGTACAAAGAATTTTTTACAGTGTTTTCACTGTTTTAATTGTGTTTTATAAATAAAAACAAGTTTAGAATTTGATACCCACAGCACACTTAAAACAAGGTTGGGACAGAGGCATGTTTACAACTGTGTTACATCACCTTTCCTGTTAATTACACTTTTTAAAAGAAACTAATTGTTGCAGTTTTTGCTCACTCTTGCTTGATACAAGACTTCAGTTGCTCAACAGTTTGTGGTGATCATTGTCTGATTCTCCTCTTCATGATGTGCCATACATTTTCAATAGGAGACAGATCTGGACTGCAGGCAGGCCAGTCCAGCACGCACACTGTGTCAATGAAGCCATACTGTTGTAGCACATGCAGAATGAGGCCTGGCATTGTCTTGCTGAAATACTTATCGACTTCTTGGGAAAAGACGTCATCTTGATGGCATTATATGTCTCTAAAATCCTAATATACACCTCCATGTCACACACATGCAGGTCGCCCATGCCATGACCACTGATGCACCCCCATACCATGACAGTTATTGACTTTTTGCACTTTTCGCTGGTGGTCCCTTTTCTCTTTGGCACAGAAAACTCAATGTTAATTTTTTCCCAAAAAACAAGCTGAAATGTGGGCTCATTTGATAACAGCACACATTTCCACTATCTTTTAGACCATCTAAGAATAGCTGGGGCCCAGAGAACTCATTGGCATTTCTACATAAAATTACTGTATGGCTTCCTCCTTGTGTAATAGAGTTATTATTATAGAGTTTCAAGTTGCATTCCTTGATGCAGTGGCAGACTGTGTTAAGTGACAACAGTTTTCTGAAGTACTCCTGAGCCCATTTGGCTATATTTAACATGATGGTTTCTCATGCAGTGCCATCTGAGGGTTCGAAAGTCACGCACATTCAACAGTGGTTTCCCAGATTTCTCCGAATTCCCTAAATCTTTTCACAGTATTATGTATGGTAGTTGGTAAAAGACCTAAATTCTTTGCAATCTTACATAGAATGTTCTTTTTGAACTGTTTGACAGTCTGTCACATAGTTTGGTATAAAGTGGTGAGCCACGAACTGTCTTTGATGGCAAAGACTGAGCCTTTGGTGGATGCTCCTTTTATACCCAGTCATAATAACCTCACCTGTAACCAATTCACCTGCTTATTGTGGAATGTTTTAAAATGATGTAACTAGAATATTCTATAAACCTTTTACTCTTATTTTTCCTGATCCCGATTTTTTGGAGTGTGTTGCAGGCATTACATTCAAATTTTGTTTATATTCACAAAATACAATCAAGTTGGTCTGCCAAAACAAAGTTAAACAAAGTTATTTCTTTGTACTTTTATACTTTGTAAGTTTCAAGAGAATTAACAAATCACAGATTCGTTTTTATTGCATTTTACAAAATGGCCCAACTTGGACAATTGTCTCAATGTCATTATATGAATGTGTCTCCAATTTTGTGACCAGGAAAATTAAAATGTATTCTCTGTGCTGTGCAGTTTGATGTGAGAACAGCTATCAGAAAACAGAAGTGAAAAATTTTACTATATTCCTGTGTAACCAGCATGAATTGTTCAATTACTGGAGTGTTTTGACTAATGTCACTAATATTAATGTTTACTATGCAAAAGCCATCAAAACTAACCATGCTGATCAATACAATCACCATGCATAACACTGTGACTGGTTTACACAGTTTGCTGCCTTATTTACCTAATGTTGGCACTATGGTAATGGCATCAGTTTTTATATTAATCATACATAACGTCACTTATTCTATCTCCTGTTAACATAGAGCTTTTTTTTCCTCCCTTAAATTCCTACCATTTGCCCATCCAGCGATAAAGCATCAGGCATCAGTAGCCTACTTTTAATTTTTTTAGTAGATGCTTTTATCCATAGTGATTTAAAATGGCATTGTAACATAAGGTCATACCACAGTACTTTAACATATTGTTATTCAGAACTAATATTTGTTATCTATCAATTATCCACCAGGAATGGAAGGCTGTCATTAATGTGGACGCTGCAAGGAAAAGGTCACGTGAATGACACAGACAAATAGACACTCCCCTTCACTCCGCCCTATTCTCAGTCTTCATAAAGGCAAACAAAAATAGCAGAACATAATGATAAGTCCGTAACACCACCGAATACTTCTGTTGGGGGCAAAACCTATCCTGTTCTTCATGAAGCTTCATCATAAGTAAAGAAATAAAAGTAGTAGCTAATTATGAATGCCAGCTAGCTAATTCACTCTGACCAACTCTAGATTTGGTTGGCTAAAGTAAGCTGTAGCTGACTAAATGTTAGAATATAAACTTTCATAGATAGAGTTTTATGATTTAGCTTGTCAGAGAAAGCAATGCATTTGCATGAATCACAGTCACAGATCATAAGCAATGTTAGATAGTTGCAGCTAGTAATGCTTACAAGCTAACGGGCTGGCTCTGGTTGGTTAAAATAAGCTGTAGCCACTGAGACGAAGGCCCAAATGGCTCTTTTCACATTTCCACATTTTTTGCTGCAGGAAGTATTCGTTGCAGGGCAGTGCTGCTTCTGCTAAAGCAATTACAGTAGCAACAATGGTGAGTAGAGCATGCACACATCACTCAAGTATTAAGTTTGAAGTGAAAACAGCCTTATCTCAGTTTCAGTGGTTTGTCAGCTGGCGATGAACAGAGGAAAACAAGCTGCTGCTACAGCCACTTTTCAGAGGAACAGTTAATTTTCTCCCTTAAAAATGATCAACTGAGAGAGTGAGTGCTCGGCAGAGAGTAGATGTTCATTGGTGCCGGTGGTCCCACCTTAAATGGTGCCTGAACTGCCAGAATGTAACTGCTGCACCATTTAAGGTGGAACTGGAAAATTTGAACAAGAAGCTGACTTCAGTGGTAAAGTTCAGCAACCTCGCTGCTGTTCTTTAGATAAATTTAGGGAGTCATATGCCTTCAAAGAGGCAGGGATGTGACACTGCCCACCCCTAAATCTTAAGTGATACAAAGCTGAAGTCAGCTATTCGCTAGCTTCTTGTTCAGATTTTCTCGTTCCGCCTCAATGGTTACATTCTGGCACCTCAGGCATCAGAACTGCTGCACCATTTAATGTGGAATGGGAAATTTAGCTACCTAGCTACCAAGACATCAGCATACTACTCACAATTTATTGTGCTTGTTATGAAGAAAAGGACCATAATACATTGAAACAACATTAAACTAAGGTAATACAACCATTATCGTTATTTTTTATGGAGAAAATACTTACATTTGTGGGTTTATTTGATCAATTGCGCCTCCATCTTGCCGGTGTTTGTTTTTTTTCTCATAACACTCTGTTTGGAGTGTACCTTTGAAAAACCTCCCTTTGCAGGGCTGTGTAGCCAAAACACTTCGCCCTACCCCTCGTTTGCGAAAAAAAAAAAAATTGGGACACCCCAATCCTAGGCATGAATGTACAGAGGGGTAAGGGTTAAGTGGTAGGGGCAAGGGGAGAAACGGGATTGGGCCTAAACGTCACGCACATGAATCACCTTTATAGGAAGTAAGTAATGTTAGATATCCCATGGATGCTTTTAAGCTAACTAACTTCAGTTGCCTAAAATAAACTATAGGTGATGATACTAAATATCTGAAATCCTTTTTACAAATACAGTTTTGCTTGTAAATATTCCCTAGATTTTTGGGGATTTTTTAAATGGGACCAGAGCTAAAATGCTTTGAACACTGATGTTTATTTTGAGTCCAGCTGCTCTGTGAACAGTCTCTCATAAGTGACATCAGGCACTCTCTACACATGACTTTGTGCTTGCACAAAAATTACATTACTAAGCAGTAAAAGAGTTAATCATTCCAGTTAGTTGTTATGCTGTTGAAATGAGGTTGCTATCATATTCCAGCTTGTTTTTGTTGTTTGGCGGTTGCTAAGGTGTTGCTAGGCCATTGCTATGATATCTCAGGTGGATGCTAAGGTGTTACTAGCTTACTTGTATGGCAGTACACATTAAAAATGGGTCCCACAGACCCGAACACCACACAAGGGTTTTTGTCAGATTTTGGTGCGTCTGTTAGTAAATTCACTGGAGTCTGTTATATTTTTTACCATTTAAAATTCTAATGGCCGGTGTTATCTCCAGTTAGGGACAAAATGTTGCTAACTTGCAGTTAGGGCTGGGTGATGTATCAAATATTTGCGATATATATATATATGCGGTTATATTTTTGGAGGTACAAAATTAGGCAATGTTGCAAATATTGTGGAGATCTTATTGTGTCTTATTATGTGCATTTTATGCAAGCAGTTCAACTCCCTGAAGACAATGGCAGTGACCCAATGCCTTGTCTCCTAAGTATGAACAGGATAGCAAAATGGAAACCTCAAGCAATAATGTAATGCACATAAAGTGGCCGAAAAGTACAGTGGTAACACTGCGTCACACACAGGCGGGTTTAAGTCCTGGTTTAGGTGAGAATACATGCAAGGCTCCTATCTCTGCATTTTTCTACCACCTTAAACTGCTATAGCTAACAGTGTCTGCTAGAAATGCTGACAGAGCATACCTTGGGGGGTAAAGATTTAGTATCTGAAACCCTCCTTTAACACCTCAAACAGTATCCCCTACAGTATCTATGTTAAATAACTGAAAAACCCTGGTTTTGTCTGAACACTAAACATTTTTTTTTTGGTATTTTTTGTTATTTGTCTTATTGTGGTTAACATTTTTAAAGGTGCTTGGCAACATTTTGTTTACTTCCAAGTCTCACTGTGATTAATAAACGTTGTTTAGACCAAATTATGGCTCTCCCAATTTAAAAATCACTCTTTTAAGTCATTTCAGAAAATGCGTAAATATCAAGATATACAGTGCCTTGCAAAAGTATTAAGTCCTGTACATGTTTTATTTTAGAAGACTATTAATTAATTAAATTAATTAATTTAAATAATAAATGAATTTAAAGTGAAGAAAATATTGTGTAGGAAAACTAACTAAAAATGCTGTTTGCACAAGTATTTAACCCTTGTGCTGTGAAATCTTCATTTTTACACAGATGAAAGAGATACTGCAAGACAACTTGCTTCAGTCTACTCAAAACTCCTTTAGGAGAAATTTCACCTTTTAGCCAAAGCGACACAGGTGTGAACAACAGAAAGGTGAATATTTTACATGGGTCAAGTCAAAGTCTAGCTCTCAGTCTGTGGCCTTATTTGAAAATCGCAGTCCACAAGTGTCATTTAACAACCTGGAGCAAATCTGGCAGGAAGAATGGGTGAAAATCACTCCTAAACAGTGTGTAAAGCTGGTAAAATCTTACCCAAACAGATTTAAAGTTGTTTTTCTGGCAGGTGGTTGTAGTACTATTCTGAAGGGGTTGAATACAGGGGCGTCACTAGAGACTTAAGGATGGGGGGCTGAGGCTTTATTAAGAGGGTCCAGGCATACTCCCCCAGTAGCATGTTTTTAATGGCCCCAAAATATCTGTTTATCATGTACTTGTAGAGTAGCAATAGGTGAAAATGTATCAAAAAATGTCTATTTAGTAAAGTTGGCGTACAGAAGATGTGTTTCTTCATGGTGTATTAAGCATAGATCTTTTACAGCTTCAATACAATATCTGTCCACCTACATAGATCACAGATCAAACAGAGGTGTTAAAGTCAAGCAGTTCTTTACCTCACAGGAGCTTAAAGTTAGCTAGCTAACAAGCAACTACCTAACAGAGTCGGACTGTATATTATATATTTTGAATGAGGCCTAATCTTTAATTTACTATGCTTTCAGCTAAAATCCTGTCACAACTTCAGCGATTGTCGTCTGATGTTACTTCACAAAGTGAGTAGCACCAGAGACCCTTTCCCAGGTCTATTTGGCTTACAGCTTACGAGGTCTGATAACGATTGGCTGAGCTGCCATTACATTTTTCCCCAACGCTACACAGCAGAGGATGGCCACTGTGAAGCTCAATCTTACCCGTCCTGATTTTACTTCTTGAAGACCCTTGGCCAGAGTTATCAGTCTACTTCCACTGGATAGGTGGGGCTAAATAACAGGCCTAGCGACACCCTTGATTAAATACTTTTGGAAGCAGCATTTTTCAGTTTTTAATTTCTTTTGCAGATTTACTGACAAATAATGAATTTTAACTTTGAACATTTACTTTAAGAGCATATTGGTTTGCAATAAGTATACTGGCTAGAACAAACTGTTTGTCATTTGTAATCCAGGCGAATCTGGTGACTTGAAAGGCACTGTATATCAGTCTTTCAATCTTATCTGCAAAGGGCCAGTGTGATGGCAAGTTTTCTTCCAACAAATCAGAAGACCATGTGTTTGAAGACTGAGATGGACTGATTTAACAAGTGAAATCCTTACCATTCACAGGTAAGCTTGGACAGTCATGCTGTATCACACATACTTTGATAATATACTTCAGTAGTTTTTCAAGTATTATTGAAGTGCTTCTATTTGAGACTTTTACCTTCACTCTACAACATTTCAAAGTAAAATATCCTACTTTTTACTCTACTACTTTCTGCAAAGTATGTCTTGTTAGTCATTGCTCTGAAGTGGGAGAAAACTGGATTTTTCAAAAATATCCCAAAAATGTGGATGCACTTTAAAATTGAAGCCAATCAGTTATATTGCACTTTTCATTAAACCCCTCTCAGCAACTTGGGAATGTCACGATGCATCTGACATGTTTTCAGAATTTAACAGCAATATTCTGAGAGTTTGGATGTGGGAAGTGAAATTTGATCCATTTCCTAAATCATAGATACAAGAGGACAAGTGTAGGATGTGGATTCCGGACTCAGTACTATGTTCCGCAGTTTATACAAGAACAGTATTTAAGATCTTTTTTTTTTTGCATTAACACAGAATTCAGTTGATGTGTGCACTCATATTTTTTCATTTATAGTGTAATGTTTGCCTACTTAGAAACAATTTATATTGGGCAAATGGAAATATTCAAAGATCAGACTCTCAGCCCTATTCTTATTTGGATGTACAGGTGGCGAGCAGCAATTATGGGGAAAAAAGGTTTTATCTAAGTGGTAGCAGTATCTCCCCAACAACAAAAGTAATGTTGAACATGCACAGGGGAGTGCACTGCTATGAACTGCTCCAGCAAGGGTGAATACTAATTATTGTAATGGAAGTCACATCCCTTTGTCATTTGCTTTGCATGTATGTAGAATAAGGTGCCAGTGAAATTGCCAGCTGAGCTGTGCAGGAACATCACACAGTGCCCACACAACCAGAATGTTACTGTAGCTTTTAAACTTATGAACTTTAGGTAACTGACGTTTTGGGTAGTGTTTAATAGTAGCAGTACTTTTTGCAACTGTTTATTGCTTAATCTTTGTTTAGATTATTTTAGATGATCTGAGTTGCAATTTTATAGCATATATAATATGAGCCAACTAAGTACATCGGCATTGCGTTTATAATTTTTTAGTCGTTTGGCTGATGAAGAGAACTTGAAATTAAAGATTTTTAGACAGTTGGTGGTCTTCCGAGCTTGTTGTTAAACAAAACTGCATTCATTTGTAAAGTGTGTTTGCAATGGTTTTGGCCCGATTACTTAATATAAAAGCATTTTCTGACTGCAAGCATAGTGCATTCTTGCATTCTTGGTCGTTCTAATGCTAAGATGCTAGCACCGGCGCCTGGCAATGTTTTAAGGGGGTAGCATACTGCTGCAGTAGCTTAGCATCTTTCACCACAGTATAGGTTTATTCCGGTTCACTGAAGCCTCTCTGATGCCAGTTTTGAGCATAAAGACTGAAATCTCAGTGAGTAAACCTGTGCCATACTGTGTGGAGCTGTTAGCCTAAGCTATGTTTGCTCTACATTTGACCACAAAGCTAATATTATCCTAGCGAGAAGGCTAGAGAAACTGCGCAGGTTCATTCCGGCTCATTGAAACCTCACTGACAGTTTAATAATAAATATTCTGATCTGAGCAGATAAACCTGTTTTTTTGTGTGAAGCTATTAAGCTACTTTTTTCATTTATATATATTTATATATTTATATTTATATCCTATTAGCCAGAGGCTAATGTTAGCTTGGTGAGAAGGCTAAACCACCAGGAATTCCAGCTCACTGACACTGCATTGAAATCAAGTCACTAGTACTGGAGTCAAAAAGACAGAATCTTTCTGATTATTAATGTTATATTTTTGTCTCTGCTCTGCCTCATCAGTTCAGTCTGTAGCATAGAGATGGCATGCAGCATAGTAGAAAAGAGGGTATTTACAATGTGCATAATCATGCATTTTCATAGATTTTTGTATTCTTAATGACGGTTGAGGTGCCAAGTGCCATTATAAATTACTGCTTGAATTTCCTGTAAACAGCCAAACATTTTGTAGATTTTCTGCAGTGTCATTTGATAGGCTGCTGCACACCTCCACTGGTTTATAGATTATAATATACATAGCAAATGTTCTTTATCAGTAATACATTAGCAATAAATTGACTGGTATTTGGTTCAACCATCATACCAACCCAGGCCGAAAATGTAGGATAATGCTAACTCATTTTTACCAGCTTTCATCAATTGTTAGCATTTTGATAGCTATTGTATCATAGGGAGTATTGCCCTCAAGTGCAAGGCTGTTCTTGATTAGGTAATCAGGGAGCAAAATACACATCATAAGAAGAGACAAAGATAGAATACTTAATATCTTGTCATGTATAATTTAATGATTCTTTTGCATACTTAAAGTCTGCAACTTGAGGTCTAACTTTTTGGATAAGTATGCCTACAGTTAGGGTTATAAAATTGTCATGATATATGATATGATTTACATGTCAGTACTAAAACATAACAACAGTATTACAGGCATAGTGATATTATGCTTATTCTGAAACATAGCCAGTGTGTACAAAACATCTGGTGATGAACTTTGACACCATGGGTTCCAACACATGGCATTACAAACTATAACTAAGCAATAAACAATAATTCATTATGACTTATTATGACTTTAATTAGAACTTTAAAATGTAAGGGAATGTTTGCAAATATGAACATCTCTTCAGCAACACAGCCTTTCTGAAAACAAAGTGATGGCCAAAAATAACAAAATGACAAAATGGGAAAATAACAAAATGAAAGACAAAATGAAACATTAGATGAAAAACAAAAATAAAGACAGCAAAAACACAAACAGCCATTTAGAACTGCACCGGTTAGTCCTAGTGTTAATGTAGTTTTTATCCTCCTAGCACTAGTGCACCAGTTTACTGTGTATGTGTATCATAATAACATTACCAGGAGAAAAAAAAAAATTCCCCCTGCGGTTAATCGAATATATGATTATGAACTGTTATGGATACGTGAATATCATAATTATTATTTGTGAGATGATAGTACCATATGGACTGTACTGTTTGAACTGTATTGTTTAAATACTTACACTCCTCAAAACTAGTCTCTCTGTTGTTTCTGTATTATCTGTGTTTTGTTTCTCTGTGACACTTTCTCCCTCCCTCTCTTCCTTTTTTTTACTCTTTACTCTTTGATAATGCATTTTTCCCCCTGATTCTTTCTTGTTATTCTATCTCTCCTTTCCTCCATCTCTCACTATTTCTCTTAATCATTGCTCGCTCTCGCTGTGTTTCTCTCTCTCTTTCTTTCTCTCTCTCTCTCTTTCTCTCCCACCCCTTTGGTTTCTATGTCCCTCCCCTCCCCCACTTCTTTCTTCTCCTCTAACCCTTTGCTCTCCTCTCTTTTTCTCCCTCTCACTCTCTTTCCTGTCTCTCTCTCCCCTCCCCTCTTGTTCTCTGTATCCCCTCCCCTCTCTCTCTTTCTTGCTCTCTCTCCATTTGCTCTCCTTCTTTCCGTCTCTCTCTATTTGCTCTCTTGCTCTACCTCCCTCCCTCTCTCTCTCCTCACTGGTGAAGCCTTTTCTTCTCCTCCCTCATCCGTCCATTTTCTCTTCTTCCTGAATCCCCCTCTCTCTCAGCCATTTTCTCCAGAGGTGTAACCACAATTATTCTACACCTACTACCAAATATTAATAATAATTAATACTAACAATGATAATGCTAATCTTGTTTACATATTGCCACATTGTTTGTTTGACTAAAGCCTGTGAAAATATAAGCAGTGTATGGTAACATTTCAAGTATATGGAAAACTACATGCAATGCTTTGTTTTGCATTTATGCAAGTTATTCAGTTCTACAAGTTGCATGTGAATACAGATGTAATCCAATAAGAGAGAATGAGCAATGCATAAGAAGTAATAAATACAGTAAGGTTATCAAAAGTAAGCACATTGTACATGTTTAGTTAATGGTAGTTACTTCATATTTTGTTTGTCCCTGCTGGATTTAAGCTGTAGCTGTACATAGTGTGTTTCTTTGTATGTGTAAAAGTGGGAGAGGTGGGACATCAGCTGATAACTGTCCATGCTCAGTGCACACTCAATACAGGTGGCACAGTGAAAGAAAATCTCCATGTGCGCACACACATTGAACAATGTCCCTCCCTGACAGTAGCGATCTTTTCATCATCACATCTATCTGTCCTCTTCATCTTTCTTAATCCTTTCTTTTTTATTATTTTGCTCATAATGATATGTCCTTATATTATCTCCTCACTCGCTCATTCACTCTCCCTATCCCTTTTTCCCCTACATTTTGTTATACCCCCCCCAAAAGAATCTTGTCTTCCTCTCCTTTCCCTTTCATTCTTTGTCTCTGCTCCTCTTACTCTAGTACTAGGACGGGTGTTTATAATGTTTTGGACATACCGGTCATATAACAGTGTTTTTATGTTAGTATTACAATTGTGTCTGTGTGTGTGTGTGTGTGTGTGTGTGTGTGTGTGCGTGAGGCAGAGAGAGAGAGAGAGAATGAAAAAGAATGAAAGAATGCCTCTATGTTAGAGGGGCACTGAGAGTGTGTGTGTGCATGTGCGTTCTTGCGCCAGAAAGAGGTAGAGAGGGATGGGGGAGGGGAAGAGAGAGGGAGAGAGAGAGAAAGAGAGAGAGAGAGTGAGAGAGGGAGGGAAATTAGAGCAAGCACATAGGAGAGAGAGTCTGACAGAAGGGGAGGGGAGAGAGAGAGGAAAAAAGAGCTCACAGAAAGAACAGAGAGGGAGAACAACAACACACAGAAAAGGGAAAGAGGGAGTGTGTGTGTTTGTGTGTTGTTAGAGCCAGTGTAGCTACAGACAACAGTAGAGTGTGAAGAGCAGGACGGCCAGAAGGTGACTGTGAACCTCTGCTTCAGGATGAGATCTCTGAAACATCTCAAACCCCAAACCAAGAAGAATGTGGTGAGTTCCTTATACTGCACGTAGGAAACCCTCATAGAGCATAATCTGGCTGTGTGCGTGTACTCTTTATTGTGTAATGTAAAGGATTGTTCTCTTGGAAGACACTGAATTGACCTATTTTAATGATAGAATTACAGGCACTATGTTGTTTAAAAAAAAAAAGTCTTTTAATGTGTTTGGTTCACCAGTCTGTGTTTTCGTGTTCTTCACCCTCTGATTTACTTTCTCATCTAATGTTTCATTTTGTCTTTTTCCCTCCCTTTTTGTCTGTTTCTATTTATCTTTCTCTCTGTCTGTCTCTCCTTTTCTCTCTCACTCTCACCCACTCTCTTGCTCACTCAGTGTCTGCCCCTCCCTCCCCCTATCTCTATTTCTCTCACTCGCTCACTCAGCCCCCCCCCTCGTTCTCTCTATCACTTCTGCACTCTGTCGCTCTTCCTTTCTTACACTTTTTCCATCTTCATCATTTTTGGTCTTTCACTGTCATTTTCCCTATTTAATTTTTAGTATTACCTACCTAGTATTTTTGACAAGGTTTGCATAAGGTATTAATAAAGTTTGAGATCATTCTTTAGTTCTTAAACTTCTCATAAAAAGTGAAGACAGTCGGAATATAAAAAGCAAGGAATGTACTTTGTAGAGGACTCAGGAGAAGTTAGCAGGTGTTTTGGCAATGAAAAGGTTAACATATTGGCAAAAGTAGAAAGGATATATATCTGTCTTTACAGTCTGGTTTTCTGTAACAATGTGCAGTGGGGTTCAGTTAAATTAACTGATTGAACTAGGTCTTAATCTTCAATTCTGTCTCAAATATGCACTATATGGACAAAAGTATTGGGACACATCTCTTAATCATTGAATTAAGCTGTTTGAAACTGTGTGGCGGGAGCTTCATGGCATCGGTTTTCATGGCCAGAGCAGCTGAACGCAACTTTATATTACCAAGCACAATACCAAGCATTGGATGGAGTGGAGTGGCAGTGTGGTCCACTGCTCCACACTGCCACTGGACTGTGGAGTAGTGGAAACGTATTCTGTGGAGTGACAAATCACGTTTCTCTATCTGGCAGTCTGATGAATGAGTCTGAGTTGAATGTTACTTGCCTGACTGCATTGTGCCAACTGTAAAGTGTGGTGGAGGAAAGATAATGCTTTGGGGTTGTTTTTTCAAGAGTTGGTCTAGGCACCTTAGTTCCAGTGAGGGAAATCTCAATGCTTCAGCATACCGAGACATTTTGCTTAATTTTATACTTCCAACTTTGTGGGAATAGTTTGGGGAAGGCACTTTTTGTTTCAGCATGACTGAGCCCCAGTGCACAAAGCAAGGTCAGTAAAGTCATGGTTAGGTGAGGTTGGTGTGGCACAGAGCCCTGACCTCAACACCATCGAATACCTGTAGGGTGAACTAGAACAAAGAGTGCGAGCCAGCCCCTCTCATCCAACATCAGTGTCGGACCTCACAAATGTTCTTCTGGAAGAATGGGCAAATATTCCCAGACACACACTCCAAAATCTTGTAGAAAGCCTTCCCAGAAGAGTGGAAGCTGTTATAGCTGCAAAAGGGATGACCGACCTGATGTAACCTAATGCAGTTAAATGCTGGTGCATTATTTGGTGATTAATCATAAAATTAAAGTACTGTTAATCTGAATCATTCCACAAGATTATGCCAAATGGACATGATAATTTGATGTTATATGTCAAGAAAGTACTACTTTTGGCCTCATTAGTTTCAGTTACAGAAAAAAAAAACTATTTCAGTAACCATATTTATTTCTTGGAGGAAAAGTTACACTGAGAAGTACAACACCATCATACTGAGCTTGTGACAGAGGGGAATATTTTTGGCAAAACTGGTTGTGAAGGTTAACTTTCCAATGTAAGTTTTCTGCTGTGAATTATGTAAATAACACTTCTTAGCAAATAGTTTTTGCTTATACACTGCATCAAATATTGTAGACTCAAGTGGCACTCTGTTCATGGAGTGACTCATCCCAGTATGATATTGGAACTACAACTGATAAGTTGCACCCCATATTTGCTCATGCATCTACTGCCGAATGTATAGACAATAGTAGGCATTAATATTCTACTCTACTCTGTGAACAGATGACTGTAAGTCAGTGTACATAAGAGCATCTGCTAAATATGTAAATATTTACAGTAATTGGCATTTCTGATTAAACTGTGTAATAAAAATTAATCGATACGATACTGCCCTGAGATGGACTGGCGACCTGTCCAGGGTGTATCCTGCCTTCCGCCCAATGACAGCTGGGATAGGCTCCAGCACCCCACCGCGACCCAGAAGGATAAGCGGTTTAGATGATGGATGGATGGATGGATGGATGGATACGATACTTTTTACAGTTTTACGCTAAGCTTTTGCTTACTTTAAATATACATTTATACATATGAAGAGTTTTGTTCAAAAATGTGTTACAGACTACTTTTTTATAAAATATGCTCTTGATAGTGGTAGGTAATTAAGAGCCATAATTTAAGGTAGTGTAGGACCTCAGTTTTACACCACTGATGTGAGTTAAATATTCAGCAAACACTGAAATCCAGCATGTTTGCTCTCAGCTGAATTTTTATTTGAACATGTTTGTGTGTGTATGTTGCAGGAGGAGAAGACCCAGCGGCTGGTCAGATGTTACTCTGAGGCTATGCACCAGCAAATGGATGTGGGGACACAGACAGACCCTGTAGTGGTATTGTCTTTGGCACAGGCTGCTGTACTGGGCCTCATATCTCAGAATGAGGTCTTTGGTGCCACCATTGCCCCGAATGGTTTCTACACTGGAGATCCCAAAGAGTCACCTGCTCCACCTAGTGAGCGGATGGACTATGAGTATGCTGAGCAGCTTATTGGTGCTAACGGTGACTACTTAGGCGTGAACCTCGGTGAGGACAACCACATGCATCCAAGTTGTGCTGAACGAAGGTGGCAGGGGCCATCTGAGAATGGCAAGACCCCCACAGGGCACCTAGATGTAGGTTCACATGTCAAAGGTGAGTCTGTAACCCCAGGGCTCCCATCCTGCAACCACATGATGAACAGCATGATACCTAGAGAGAGCATGCAGATGATGGATCCCTCTGGCTACCGGGTTGCCCCCAAACCTCATGCTAACAATTGCTGCGCCACCTGCGTCCGGGAACTCAAGAGCACACACCCACCATCTGACCACCACACTCATTCTCACCCTCACTCTCACCCGCATGCACCTCATGAGGTTCCTCCCCGCGACAGAAACCACACACAGGAGAAGGGAGGAGTTGACGAGGTCCCAGAGGAAGGGGATGATGGAAGGATGGGGAAAGCCGGAGGTGGAGGGGAGGAGATCAGCAGCTACTTCCAGGCTAGTGACGTTGGCTATGAGGGTGGTGATATGGATGGGGTAGGGGACTTTGATGAGAGCAGCCAGGGCATGTTTTGGGGTGAGCATGTGGAAGGGGAAGCACCACGGGGCCGCCGTATTGACCGTTTGGACATCAACATCCAGATTAACGAGTCATATTGCGTGGATGTAGGTGAGGGCTTGAAGCGCTGGAAATGCCGTATGTGTGAAAAGTCTTACACTTCCAAGTACAACCTAGTTACACACATACTAGGTCACAATGGCATCAAGCCACACGCCTGTCCACACTGTGGCAAGCTCTTCAAGCAGCCCAGCCACCTGCAGACACACCTCCTGACACACCAGGGCACTCGGCCACACAAGTGCACTGTCTGCAAGAAGGGTTTCACCCAGACGAGCCACCTAAAACGGCACATGCTACAACACTCAGACGTGAAGCCCTACAGTTGCCGCTTCTGTCGCCGTGGCTTTGCCTACCCCAGTGAGCTGCGAGCCCATGAGGTCAAGCATGAACGTGGCCGCTGCCATGTCTGTTCGCACTGTGGCATGGAGTTCCCCACCTATGCCCACCTCAAGCGCCACCAGGTCAGCCACCAAGGACCAGCCACTTTCCAGTGTGGCCAGTGCAGTAAGGCCTTTGCCTACCGCAGTCAGCTGCAAAACCACATGCTGAAACACCAGACCCAGCGCTCCTTTTCTTGCAGCCAGTGCGGCCTGCAGTTCCTGCAGCTACACCAACTCCGCCAACACTCGCTCACGCACAAAGTGCTCAAGCCTCAGGCACGTGCCTCCAAGGTACAGAAAGGCTATGTTGTTATGTGTGTTTGTGTGGCTTTATGAATCTGTGTCTGTTTGAAAGCTGACTGTGGAATATGTAAATGGAACTCATATACAAATTTTTATGGAATGTAGGATTTAAAAAATTTTAATTTCCTGCACCCACATAACATCCAGCTATATTCCATTTTAAGCATGGGAGCTCATAAGTAGGACCCAACTTTAATCTGTGGTGGAAAATTATCCGCAACAAGATATCCAAACATTTTTACACAATTCTCAGATCTTCTAAGTTGCCACTTTTGAGCAAGGCATTTAACCCTCTTTGCTCCAGGGGATCTGTATCATGGGTGATTCAGCGCTGTGACCCCAGCTATTTTAAGCTGGGATATGCAAAGAAAAGAATTTTGTTGTACTGTATAAATTGTAGTGTATAAATATAATGACAATTATGGTAATTAACTTCTAGGAGGACTTAAAACTAGATGTTGTAACATTGCTGTGATTATTTGATTGCATTCAGCCATGAGAACATTACTGAGGTCTGGTAGTGATGCTGGATGATTAGTTCAGTATAACAAACACTATCTAATGCATCCATAGGTATTTGTGCTCCATCACTTAGAGAACTATAGTTGGGCATTATAAGCATCTCTTTCTGTTGATATTGCTTTCTGTGGAAATTGTACAAGCTGTTTGTGCACACCCTAATGTTTTTCTATGTTTTTTCCACTTTTTTGACATTGAATGAGATCGTTAGTTTGATTTTAGATCAGACAAGACTTACAGTTACAGTTACACAGGGAAAGCTCAAAATGCCTGTGCTTTTTTATACGGTTCAGTAACAATGATGTACTGATCACAATTTTTGACCGTAGAACATAATGTACTATGGGCTTTAGAGAGAAATTTCGTTAGTGTCTGCATGACTTTCGAACTGAATTGATTTAAGCATACAATTTCTGTTTAAAGTGTTTTTATTTGAAAAGTGGGAGGTGGTCTCCATGTACCTCATTAAATTACACCCATGGCCTAAGAGCAAAAAAGCAATTGCCCTATTTGTTGCAAAATGTGTCAGTTTACTGAACATTTACTGAACAATCACTGCAACCAACTGCCTCCTCCAGGTACTAATGAGGTTCATGTCCCCATGGAGAAATATTAGTTCACTCCTTCATGCAGAATTGTTTTGATTCAGTGACAGTGTTTTTTTTTATTTGAACTGCAATCTTTAGGTCTTGCCACATCATCTCAGAGTTCTCTACAAGACCAAAGTCCACTTTCATTTTGTGGGCAAATGGACTTGCCCTTGTGCTCTAACATTTTCCAATGCTTAGCAGAATATGTAAACCCTTTTGCAGTGAGATGTCAGGCAGGCGCTGATACAGCCTCAAACCATGGCACATCCCTCACCGTGCTTGACTGTTAGTTTGATTTTGCCTTATGAATAAAGTGTTTTGTTTTTTGCCAGACATAATGGGAAACATTGGTAAGAAAGCTGGATAAACCCTAATCTTTCAATAGAAGATTTTCAGGACTCATATTCTGGCTAACTTGAAATTACTATTAATGTTTTCCCCAGTCCAGATGTGGTTTCCATTTTGCTACTGTGCCATAATTCCATGTTTGAAGTTGGGTCAAACAGCCAAGAAAAATAGGAATAAAACTACAAATAAAGGAATAAAATTATTTGATTAAAGTTCTGTGATTTTTTTTTTTTTTTTACTGAAACTCATGGGCTTTTGTACTCTCGATAATTTCTAGGGTTGCACCGATACTGTATCAAGATTGCAGCTAGGGCTGGGTGATAAAACGATAACGATAATTATCGCAATATAACTTTCCTCATAAATTTTCAATATAATACACCATTCTCACACTTCCACGTTCTAGCGAAAGCCCTGGTGGCGTTTTCTACTGCAAGGAAAGTGACACTACTCTGCTGTCGCCAGGAAAGGGCACACTTCTGAGTTTTTCGACATGATTAGAGAGGGAGGGGGCGACGAGTAAAATGAATCGCAAAATATACTATAGTAATGTCTGAAACGTGGAGTTATACATTCTCTGTTTGAGTGGAGCAACCGGTGATGTGTTCTCCTGTGACCAAGTGCGAGTGACAAGATCAGTGCCGTAACTGTACTGTCCTAAAGTGAACTCACCTCTCTCCGTACATCCTAACAAGCTTTAGCAGCGTTAAATCACATCTGCTCCACACAACTAAAGTGCTGTTGCAGCACTCGGACAGTGAAGTTTAAGTATTAGTGCATTCCCAAGCAACGAAAGTGAAAGAAAGAAGTGGGTTCATGTAAGTTACAGCCCTGAGTTAAATGCAAGTAAACTGAGGAAGCTGTGAGGCATTGGAAAGCGGGAGAACGTTATCTTTCCAGGCTGTCTTTTTTAGCAGCTGGCTAACTTGAATTGGTGATCCATCACTCGCACAACACCGCAAACTGATGATACTGTAGACCAGACAAGACACAAAAGCACCGTTTTCAGTTTAAACGTACCTAAAAAGTAGACTCCGTTTGTCTGGTGTTATATATATTGCGGTTCACCCCTCAAATTGCTATAGAGAAATCCAGACGTCTGCTAGCTGGTGTTTGAATACTGTGATATGCTCTGATATGAATATGGATGTGGTAGGAGTGACGGCAGTAAGGCGGTGTGATCCATCACTGACCTACCGAGCCAGCTAATGTTTGCTGTTCATGCTAAGTTGATGTTGTTGAGAAACTAAACAGTTTAGTACTGTTGTTGGCCACTTGTTCAGTGTTTGTAATGGGATAGCATAGCACTCGTCACCAGACAGCTAAAAATAATCTGTTTTTCTTTCTTAAATTATGACTATTACAAAAACAAACAAAAACAGCTAATCAGAAACTTTCTCCCACTATCCCATGACAGATTTGTAAAATGTTCCACTGTTTGGCGAGCGTTTGTCATGTTCTAACTATAAAGGACAGTTTAAAACAGCAACTCAAACCACTCAGGAGCAAAAATCAGCCTTCAAACTTAAAAGAAATAATGATTTGACATTTATTGTGATATGTATTGATATCGAACGATATGAATTTTGGTTATCGTGATTAAATTATCGCCCAGCTCTAAATGCAGCTGATAATACCAGTAGATCTTTACCTGAACAGCTGTGCCAGGCTTCTGTCAGTAATAACTTATCTCCCACTGGCTGTGTTTACATGCAAAGATTTTTGCCAATCCGATTAAATACATTGCAATTGCAGATTAAGACTGAGGTGTTTATATGCACACTCTATTAAACAATCTGATGCAAAATCTTCATTTACATGCACGCTACAAGTAATCCGATTGAAAATGATGCGCATACGTGGAGTACCACTTAGAGTAAACGTTAACATGACAGCGAACATCACATGAGATTCAGTCAGAGTGAGATGAGTTTTCAGTTGGCACTTTTGTGTTTTTAATAACTTTAAAAATATGTCAGACTCAGGAAAACGTACCTCACATGTGCTTATTAAAGAATGGCGAGAGGAAGACGTCATGTTCTGAGACACATAAGCTGGACGCCCATCCCACCGACGTCTTTTAAAGCTCAGAGCATAAACTTCGTCTCCTCTGCAGACCACTTTCTGCTCCTGCCATGTTGAACGTTATAAACTTTTGCCAGAGCCAGTTTATGAGTTCTCTGCTTTTGCTGTGACGCGAATGCACATACGCAGAACGTACTTCCACATTCCAATTGGAAATGTAATCGGATACAGGCGTTTACAGCTATTATTCTTCTATTTAACGGATTATTTACAGGTTTACCCACCTCGTTCAATCGGATAGAAATTGTATTCCGAATGGCCTCAATTGGACTAGTCTATTCCAATTGAAGTGTATACATGGACGTATTCTATTCTGATTGAGAGATTAGTCGGATTATTAATGGATTATTAGGCTGCATGTAAACGTGGCTACTGTCTGGTCAGTTACAGTTGTCCAGGTTGCTAATGAGCGAGCAGACCTTAGAGAGAGATATGAGAAGAACCAGTATCTTGGGGTAATGAAAGCCTTTAGTCTTTAGCATAAGCAGCCTGCTAGTCGGGTGAGAGGGCCCACTAGCTCCGTCTGAGGTGCACCTCCTTTGGTCAGCTGTATCAGGCAGCAGCGTGGTTTTGTGGCCTGTGTTTGATTTAAGCCAGGAAATCAGTTGAAAACATCAGGTGCTGACAGTGTTAATGACTGTAAGAATTGTGTAAGTGTATGGGACAAGTGTATTGAGAAATCTGGACGTGAAATAACATTCACATTCGTGCCAAGCCAGAGAAGCTACTGCGTGTACTACTACGTACTACTATGGTGTGTGTGTGTGTGTGTGTGTGTGTGTGTGTGTGTGTTTGGTGGGGTGTGTAGGTTTATCTATGGTGTGTGTGTGTGTGTAGGTTTATCTATGGTGTGTGTGTGTGTGTGTGTGTGTGGGTGTGTGTGTGTGTGTGTGTGTACGTATATGTGTATACAATGCATTCGGAAAGTCTTCAGACCCTTTCACTTTTTTCACATTTTGTTATGTTGTGGCCTTGTGCTAAAATAAAAAATATTCAAGTTTCCCCCCATCAATCTGCACTCACTACCCCTTAATGTCAAAGTAAAAACAGAATTTTAGAAATTTTTGCAAATTTATTAAAAAGGAAAAACTAAAAATTTGCATGTACACAAGTTTTCAGACCCTTCGCCATGACGTAAAATTTAGCTCTGGGGCCTCCCTTTTCACTTGATCATATATTTGATATGTTTCTACACCTTGATTGGAGTCCACCTGTGGTAAATCCAGTTGATTGGACATGATTTGGAAAGATACACACCTGTCTATATAAGGTCTCACAGCTGAAAATGCATATCAGAGCAAAAAACAGGCCATCAGGAGGAAAGAACTGCCTGTAAAGCTCAGCAACAGGATTGTGTGGAGAAGGCTACAAAAACATTTCTGCTGCACTGAAAGTTCCCAAGAGCACAGTGGCCTCCATAATTCTTCAATGGAAGAAGTTTGGAACAACCAGGACTCACCACCCCACCAAACTAAGTAATCAGGGGAGAAAGGCCTTGGTAAGAGAGGTGACCAAGAACCCAATGGTCACTCTGGCTCCAAAGATCCTGTGTGCAGATGGGAGAAGCTCACATAAGGTCAACCATCACTGCAGCACTCACCCAATCTGGGCCAGGCAGAAGCTTCTCCTCAGTAAAAGACACATGAAAGCCAACCTGGAATTTGTAAGCATCTAAAGGACTCTTAGACTGGAAGAAACAAGATTCTCTGGTCTGATGAAACCAAGACTGAACTTTATGGCCTCAGTTCTAAGCGTCCTTTCTGGAGGAAACCGGGCACTGCTCATTACCTGCCCAATACCATCCCTACAGTGAAGCATGGCGGTGGCAGCATCATGCTGTGGGGTTGTTTTTCAGCAGCTGGGACAGGGAGACTGTTAGGGTTGAGGGAAAGCGGAATGGAGCAAAGTACAGAGATATTCTTAATGAAAATCTGATCCAGAGCACCTCAGACTAGGTCGAAGGTTCACCTTCCATCAACAGAGTGACCCTAAGCACATAGCCAATATAACACAGGAGTGTCTTAGAGACAACTCTGTGAATGTCCTTGAGTGGCCCAGCCAGAGCTCTGACTTGAACCTGATCAAACATCTCTGGAGAGACCTGAAAATAACTGTGCACTGACGGTCCTATCCAACCTGCCAGAGCTTGAGAAGATCTGCAGAGAAGAATGGCAGAAAATGTGTGCAAACCTTGTGGCATCATACCAAAGAAGACTGGAGGCTGTAATCGCTGCCAAAGCTGCGTCAACTATGTACAGAGTAAAGGGTCTGAACACTTACAATAAAATTTCAAAAATTTCGAAAATTCTGTTCTGTTCTTTTTGTCATTATGGGGTAAGTGCATATCGATGGGGAAAAATTTGAATTTTTTTTATTTTAGCACAAGGCCGCAACATAACAAACGGTGGAAAAATGAAAAGACTTCCCAAATGCATTGTATGTTTGTGTGTGTATATATATATATATATATATATATAAATATATATACAACCCCATTTCCAAAAAAGTTGGGATGCTGTGCAGAATGTAAATAAAAATAGAATGCAATGATATGCAAATAATGTAAACCATATTTTTAAAGGAAAATACTACAAAGACAACATATCAAATGTTGAAATTGAGAAATTTTGTTTTTTGAAAAATATATGCCCATTTTGAATTTGATGCCAACAACATGTTCCAAAAAAGTTGGGATGGGGCATGTTTACCTCTGTGTTTCATCACCTCTTTTTTTAACAACACTCTGTAAGCATTTGGGACCTAAGGAGACCAACTGCTATAGTATTGAAGGTGAAATTTTTCCCATTTATATTTGAATATATTTGAATATATTTATTTATATATGATTTCAGCTGCTCAACATTTAATAATGTGCCAAATGTTTTCTGAGGACGCAGTGTCCATGATTTCCAAAAATAATTTCAAATGTTGATTTGTTGGACTACAAGACAATTTTCCACCTCCCCTCAGTCCATTTTAAATGAGCTTGGGCCCAGAGAAGGCGGCGGTGTTTCTGGATCCTGTTTATATATGGTTTCTTCTTTGTGTTTTAGAGTTTTACCTTGCATTTGTGGATGCAATGATGAAATGTTTTCACAGACAGTGGTTTTTAGAAGTGATTTCCACTACAGAATCATGTCCGTTTTTAATGCAGTGCTGCCTGAGGGCCCAAAGATCATGGCCAGCATATATGGTTTTTGGCCTTGTCCCTTGCATACAGAGATTTCTCCAGAGTCTCTGAATCTTTTAATGATATTATGTACCGTGGATGATGAAAAATAGCAAAAGTGTTTTGCTATTTTATGTTGAGAAACATTATTTTTGAATTGTCGCACTATTTGATTGTCCAGTTTTTCACAGACTGGTGAGCTCCTCCCCATCTTTACTTCTGAAGCCTCTCTGGGATGCTTTTTTATACCTAATCACATTACTGACGTGTTGCCAATTAACCACCAGGTGTTTTTTTAGCATGAAACAAATTTACCAGCCTTTTGTTGTCCCTGTCCCAATTTTTTGGAATGTGTTGTTGGCATCAAATTTAAAATGGGCATATATTTTTCAAAACCAATAAAATTTCTCATTTGCAATATTTGACTTGTCATTGTACTATTTTTAATTAAATATAGTGGTTAAATGATTTGCATATAATTACATTTGTTTTTATTTACATTTTGCACAGCATCCCAGGTTTTTTGGAAATGGGTTTGTACATACACACACACACACACACACACACGCACATATATATATATATATGTATATATATGTGTGTGTGTGTGTGTGTGTGTGTGTGTATCACCAGGTAAATGCCATTCATTCACACTTATTATGAACACAGCTCTGAAATACAACCCCATTTCTAACACAGTTGAGACGCTGTGCAAAATGTAAATATTGCGCTGTGGTCTAAAGACCACTCGGGTTGTTATCAGTGCACAGTTCAAAAGCCAGTATTCATGATGATATAGGGGTGCATTAGAGCACATGGCATGGGTGACGTTCACATCTGTGAAGGCACCATTAATGCTTAATGATATATACGTATTTTGTCAACATATGCTATCATCCAGACGATGTCTTTTTCAGGGAAGGCCTTGATTATTTCAGCAAGACAATGTCAAAGCACCTTCTGCATGTTTTACAGCAGCATTGCTCTGTATTAAAAGAGTCTGGGTGCTAAACTGGCCGGCCTGCAGTCCAGAACTGTCACCCACTGAGAACATTTGCCACTTTATGAAATGAAAAATACGACAATTAAGCCCCTGAACTGTTGAGCAGCTGAAGTCCTATATCAAACAAGAATGGGAAAACATTTCACTTTCAAACTTTCTCAGTTCCCAAACGATTACAGAGTGCTGTTAAAAGAAGAGGTAATGAAACACAGTGGTAAACATGCCCCCGTCCCAACTTATTTGGAACGATTTGATATGTTGTCTGTGTAGTATTTTCCTTCAAAAATATGATTTACATGATTTGCACATCATTGCATTCTATTTTTATTTACATTCTGCACAGCGTCCCAACTTTTTTGGAAATGGGGTTGTATTTAAAAAGTGGAATTGTATAAAGATCAGGGCTCATAAGCTACATTAGTTAGTGGCTGATGCTTAAGGATCAGTTATTGGAAGGGAAATAAGTGGTATCAGTGTATCCCTAACAATTTCAAGAATTAATTTGTTTTCTTAACCAGGCGTTCTACCCATCTTCCTGTGCCACATCTTTACCATGTTGTTGTTTGCAATGTCATTTCTCCAAATAGGTGTGCAATTCACAAATATACTGTCTGATTGGCTGTTGTGCTGCCATTATGATTAACCCTTTGTGCTGCATGCAATGTCTTTTGTATTTTGGTTTAAATTAGATTAGAACAAATAACAAATATTGATCAAAGTTTAATATCCTATGCTTATGGTCATTAGTGAGGAAACCTTTGTGATTGCAGATGATAGACACTAAGAATAAGAAAAAAGGTGTGCCATTAGGTCATTTTATTGTAAGGGTCCAAATCAGTGATCTGTGATAGCTGCTTTTAAAATTACACTTCTTGACCACTAGGTTGTTTTATTTTAAGGGTCCAAATCAGTAATATTTGGGAAAGTTGCTGTCTTCTTTACCACTAACAACTTACACCATCACTTACAGATTAGTTTGCTAGTGAAAGTAATTATTGTTTTCACACTTGATTGCATGTTTAATTACAGCAGGCGCCTGCTAGCTGACGTAACACAATTGGAGCTTAGCGGTTTCCTCCAAGCACATTCAACAAAAAGCGGTAGCTGGCTTCTCATGACTCAGATGAAGCTTATGCTAGCCTTCGCCCTCTTAGTGCTGGTGGTATCGTGTGATTGGGGGAGTGATAACTAGTGGGTGGAATTGGATATGACTAAACTGGAATTGTGTAATGACTAAAGAAATATTAAATGAAGCAAAAAGAATTTCTGTTTTAGATTATTTAATGTAGACACTCTTTGCTCACTGGTATTCTCTCAATTAACTATTAAATGGGGAGGGTCAAGGTTAGTTCAAAACTATATTTTTAGATTTTAAATTTTTACTTTGAAAATTAATATGGAAATATATATGTGCTTAAGGACTTTAACTTTCAAACACCAAGGAAGAAGCATGTAAGAATGGTTTTAATATTATGAAAAGGTGATTAGGTTTTCCCCAAATTTTTGACTGGACATCCAAACCGGATATAGAATTAGAATTGCAAGATTATTAGGTTGTATCATTGTTGTAATTGGTAATGGGGATAGCCTTTCATTACATCCCTACCTACCTCTCTGTTGTCACTCCATTCGCTTTTCTTTTTTTCTTAATCGCCACCTTTCTTCCTCCCTCACTACTTGTACTCACACTCCCACCCTTACTAAGGAAAAACTTCACTTCAGTTTCATCTTCCATATCAGCCACATTTGTCTGGATAAAAAGCATTGTAGCGTATTGAGTGCAGGAAACTTATGTAAACAGTGGTTTACTAATGGATCGCTCATGCCGAAAAACAGGTAATCATTGTTATAAGCATAACTGATAACAACAGACACTGGTCTGAGCTTAACCTCACATCCTATGCTTTTGGGCCTTAAATTTCAATCCTATGAAATATTATTCAGTAATTCCGTAGAAAACAGTGTGAACTTACTTAGTAGTTCTTAGGTTCTAGGCCTTTAAAGGGTTAAATCAAGATCTGATAACACTGAGATCTGATTGGTGTTTCTTCCTGTTGATCATCAGGGAATGAAGGGATTCAAGTGTGATGTATGTGCTCGAGAATTCACATTGTCTGCAAACTTGAAGAGACATATGCTGATCCATGCCAGTGTCCGGCCCTTCCAGTGTCACGTCTGCTTTAAGTCCTTTGTCCAAAAGCAGACCCTCAAAACCCACATGATCGTCCACCTTCCTGTGAAACCTTTCAAGTGCAAGGTCAGACTCCAGAAGACACAACCACCCAAATCAAACTGATGTTATGTAAACAAACTGATCAATCATGGCACTGTGTGACTCCAACTCACTTAGAATCACTTGCTTCTGTTTTGAAGGATATGGTAAATACACAACTATTTACAAGCAACATTCCTTATTGCTTTTGTAGTATTTGGCAGAGATGCAAATATATCGTAGTTTGTTACTCTTTAGCAGTAGGTCCTTAGTTCTTTATATCTAGGTAAAAAAATCAAGCCAGAATCTTATACATCACTTGTTCATTTTTAAGTTTGTTAATTTGTGTGTTACAGGTCTGTGGGAAATCATTTAACCGAATGTACAACCTCCTGGGTCACATGCATCTGCATGCTGGCAGCAAACCTTTCAAGTGTGCATACTGCTCTAGCCGATTCAACCTGAAGGGGAACCTCAGCCGACACATGAAGGTCAAACATGGCATGGATGTCTCCCCAGATGGACAAGGTGAACAAGATCTAAGAAACAATTTTCAACCACAAGTTTCATTTTCGAATTTGGTTTTATGTTTGTTTTTTATTTGTTTGTCAGATGCTCCACCAGATCTGGAACCTCATGAGGACTATGAGGAGGAAAACTTCAACTTTGCCACCCCCGAGCATATGGATAATAATGATGCGCCTAATCTCACCAAGCTCTCCGAGGTGGCCATCCAGGAGCTGGACTACTATAACTTTGGAAAGGATGTGTCTAGCTACAACACGCCTTGAACAATATTTGAATTAGACTCAAGTTGAAGTACTGTTGATTAACAGATGACCTGGGCTGGCTCTTATCAACCAGAGGCTGACTGAGTTGTTCCTCCATGAGAATGAAGACTTATATTTTAGGATTGATGGGAGGGTGGCCTTCTCAGACTCACTCTCATGGTGTAACTACTCTGCTCCTTTTTCATAAAAACAGACTTTGCTAAGAGTCTCTTAAAAAGTTACAGAGTCTGAGTCTTTTTGAAAGTTCACCAGTGTACTTCCGTACATTGTAGATTATTATGACTACATACAAAACAGACACTAGATAATCAGCTGTAGATGTGTTTATAAACACTCCGAAATTGTTGCGGGTGCATGCCACCTTGTGGCCTTCATTTCTGCAGCACATCCCAACATACTCAAGAATCAGCCGAACTAATCACTTAAATTGCCACAACCATCAGCAATCATTAACATTGCCTTCACTTATAAATGCTCATATAAATGCACCAGAAGACTCTTAGGTGAAAAAAGTAATAATAATGTATCTGTATATAAATATATACACACACTAGGCCAATTTTCTGCTCAGTAGAGCAGTGTAGTATGGTGTATGAATGGAATTCTGTCTGAGTATGTTGTGGTGAGTGTGGATATTTACAAACTTGGGAGTGGATATTTGGGCCCCCGTACCAAAGCTACTGCTCTCTGTGTGGTACACAACTATGTGCCACTCACCCTAAAGCTCCATTAATGTCTCCAGAACTGAATTTAACATCATCAGAAATCTTTAGTTTAACAACCACATATTTTGTGAAGAATAATTGTTCCTTTATATTGATTTCCTATTTATTTTGCACTTTTGATGAAAATATCCTTTAAGAAAAACCTCATTTCATGACTGACATTGCGAGCCCTGGTAATTCCCTCTCCAAGGAAATAGGTCTGTGTCACATCCTTTGTATGCTGTTCCTTAAGGCAAAGTTGAAAGTGTGTAGGTTCTTTAAATAAACCATTTTTGAAGTGCAATCATTTCCTTACTGTTTAGTTAGCCACATAAGTTTCATCCAGCTTGTTCAATTCATAATACTTCTATTAAGTTTTAAACCGAGTTGAACAATTAGTATTTTTAACGGAAAACAAGAATAAGTGAGTTTTTTTCTGTGTTTGTCAAGTATGTTTGTACAGTATAGAATACTGGAAAGTACAGAATATTTAAAAATTGTTATGTACAGTGTGGCAAATTGACATGCAGTCCACCCAATTGTAGCGTGTAGTGAATGTCAATGTTAACAGCCACTTTTTGAAAATAAGTTATTACTACTATTAATAATAGGATAACTTGGGGAAGAAGCCATCCCCCTATTTTTTCAAGCTATCAGGCAATAATTAATGTTTAACCCAAGACAGCACATAAAAGCTTTGAATATTCATTTTATAAAATATAGAAACAATTAATTCTAATAACGGGTGAAATAATACAGCAGTGAGTAATTGTATTCGAGTGCGACTTCAGTAGAACTTTTTCCTTTATCTTACTGTATAAGAAGCTTTATTTAGCTTTTTTTAACTGTTCCAGGTGAAGATAACAAACAGGTTCATGACCAATACATAACCAGAGTGTAACCAAAATAATGTTTTGATGTGTTGCATGCTATTTTTAGAAATATTAATTTGCAATATTACATTTATTTGCCAGTGTAACGTTAGCTGGCTTGGAAGCTATAATGCTAACGTTAGCACCATTCACACATTCACATGTATGCTAGCAAGGGGTTTTAGCTCATATTTTTGCTCCCTCAAAAGGAAATGTGCATTTTTCTTGACTCCCCACATGATTCGGAGAAACTGTAGACATTTGTGGGAGAGTTTGGGTAAGCAGAATTACTTTAGGGCCTGTCCACACGTATCCAGATACTTTTGAAAATGTTCTTTTTCTGTGTTTTGGCCTCCTGTCCACACAAAAACTGTGGTAAAACCATTGAAAACGCTCTCCATGATGGACATTTGAGAATATTCAGTCTTCAGTATGTTTTGTGGACAAGCAAAGCACAGTTTTTTTTAAATGGCAGATGTACCTCAGTTATTACTGAATTTCACTCCATTTCAGATTTAACATTATTTACTCATCCACTGGAATACAGGCTAATTCCAAAAGATTCATCCGATTTCAAAATGATTTATTTCACTTGTAAATCATTACAGAACAATGCAGTAAATTGTAAATGGTTTAAGTGAACATAAAGTTTGTTCACTTAATTTTACAAGTGCTCAATATGAAACTCCTCCAGCTATAGATACATAGATAGATCCAAATTTGTCATTGCTCAGTAAATGTACAAGGCAACAAAATGCAGATAAATATATCTATAAAATATATAACTATATTAACAACATATACACAATTACACATATTTCTATGAATGTGATATATACATATAGCCTGGGGTACAAACTGATTCATTAGTTCTCTAGTGTTTGAATTATTCTATTTAGGTACTGTCACTTTAAGAACCATGAGTTAGAAAGACTTGCACAATCGTGTCCGAGAGACAACTTATTCTTTTAGAATTATTAGGATTGTTGAAACATCTGATTGAGTATTCAGAATGTCAACCACAGATTTCCCTAGCTTGATGGGTTAGGTGGATGGACTAGAGAGAGAGAAGGAGGAGGAGAGAGGGGAAGACGGCAGGAAAAATGAGAGGAGACGGCATCGAGAAAAATGAAAATAAAAGTTTAGGAGTTTAGGTGAGCTGTAGCGTTTTTCAAACTCTTTTCTTTTGTAAAAGAGCTTTAGATGAAGGCTGTGAGCGATGTAACTCTCTCTGAAGAGACATATTTCCACGTGAGTTATGGCCGTTTTGAGCACTTAGCGAGCCAGAACTAACAACTGTTGATGCTGGTTTTTATGTGCTTGTGGACTGGTTTCTTGCAAAGTGAAAGTGTGGCTCGTTGTGCATGGACTAGCTTGTTTCCGCTTAAACAAGCTGATCCTCCAACCCAGAAGCAAGGTCAGATAGACCCCACAGCGACCGGAAAGCTGTGTGGGCCCTCTGATTAAGATTTTCACGTTCGCCGCTGCGCTGCTCAACCCTGAGAAGAAAGGGAGTTTACTCCTCACCGCACCTCGAATGCTTCGTCCTCCCGCCGCCACTGAACTGTAAGTTCTACCAGAAAGACGCCAGAGACTAACCTGAAGGAAGGAAAATGGTTTAATCTTAATAATATTTAACAATTCAATAGATAACAATTTTTGTAAGTTAAAGTCCTTGGCACGGGCCCCGTCGTCGGCCCAGGTCTTCAAATGCGCAGAGCCTCGCAGATCCTGCCGTACAGGGACGGCAGGGAGCCTACCCCCTGAGCAACCGGGCGGGGACAAACTGGTGGCGGCGGGGAGGAAGGAGGGGAACGACGTTACGTCAGCATCTGAAAGCAGCAAGGCAGGTGTGTAAGTCGAGCCATTTTAAAAACAGGTGGAAGCTTGTGATTGGTCAGAGTATAAGTGACGTAGCATTGGAGTTTCCCTGGCAGAACTTGCACTAAAGCTTTAATTTCTACCAAAAAGATTCCAGAGACAAACGTGAAGGAAGGAAAATAGTTTAATCTTAATAATATTTAACAATTCTATAGATAACAATTTTTGTAAGTTAAAGTCCCTATACGGCTCTACACGTTTGAAGACCTGGGTCGACGATGGAGCCGCGCCAAGAACTTTTACTTACAAAAACTGTTATCTATAGAATTTTTTTTATGTAAACATTAGATAGAAGGGCTGCCATAAGCCCACACATGCACTATGTTCACTTGGGCGACGGGCCCACACATGCACAATGTCCGCAGGGCGATGGGCCCACACAGTAACACAGTTATGCCTGTCTCACATTACAGTACTAGTTATTTATGATTCATGCAGTATTCATCCAATTGCATTGAATTTAAAAGTCGATAGCTGCCACCAGTAGTTGCAAGAAAGATAATATACCTTGATAAATTTTTTAGAGAGCCAACTGAGCATCCATGATGAGATGAGCATCTGGCCTTATGTACGATTCATAGGCAGATGAGGACCATCTCCCAAGCAGCTTGATTGAATCGATGGGTAGACCAAGTTTAGCAAAGATGCATCAGTATATATCCAATAAAAGTACAGATTGTTGATGAGTTATGGGTAACAAGTGCGGTTAAATTAATTAATGATTACATGTACTAAGTGTGTTTAATTATTGCGTATGCTAAGATTGAGTGATGAGCAGTGGTTGACAGTAATGAAGTAAATGTATTTCGTTACTGTACTTAACTATTTTTTTTGTGTATGTGTACTTTACTGAAGTATTTTATTTTTGGTGACTTTTTACGTTCACTCCACTAAATTTCAAAGTCAAATATCTTCTTACTCCACTAAATTATGCAAAATCTGTTGTTCCTTTTGGCTTATGTGTGCATAAAATTGTAACGTCAAAACAAAAGCAGCGCGAAGCAAGCACACCAATCAGGGTACAGCGCACACTTTGTTTTGAGCTTGTTTTGACCTGTTGGACATTCCTACCCAGTGCAAGCATACGGTTCAACGTCAGTGCATCAAAAATTGGGGTGCCTATTCCTACATAAATGATGGAAGAAACTCCTGACTTTAACCAAACTTTGTGTAAATAGACCACAATATAGAAATATGTATACATATGCTGTTGTAACTGGCATGTTTCTTTTTTCTGAATTTATATAAACACTATTTTATTTTATAGTAAATTTGCTTTGGCTAGTTTATGTTTATGAACAGAGACCTACAGATGCAATATAGCAAAGGAAAACTCATTTGTGAACCTGTGTTTAAAGCAAGTTTTTATTAAATTTAAACTTGTAACTAAGTTGCAAATAAATCTTAAACCTAAACTTTGCTTGTTTGCAAAAGGTTATTTCATAGCCACTTGGTTCTACCTAATGGAAATTGTTTGCCTTAAGTGTTTTGTGATTTTGATAATATTAATAGACATCAGTGTCAGACTAATTAATGACATTCTATTAAAATATTGGTGTTACAAGAGTTACACTAGAGTATTTTCATTTAAAATGAGTTGATGAAGAAAGAGTCTGTTATAAAAATGATAATAGGACATTAGAGCCATTATTAATTTTTTAGTAATTTTTTTGTAATTCTTTAAGTGAAGGTCTAAAGGGAGGACTTCTACTTTTACTGGAGTAATATTTTACCTTGGGTATCTCTACTTTAACTCAAGTACATGGTTTGTGTACTTCATCCACCACTGGTGATAAGTCAATGGTATTGCGAACGATGAGCCTATTGTGGTTGGTGTAATAAGTGACAGGACTTAGTCGCTCTAGCGCATTAGGTCACCTGAAGTAAATAAGGGGGCTTTAAGGTTTAAATTATTGTCATGTTAAAAGGAAACTCCAAGATTTAGAGGCTGAGGCCTTGACGCTGCAAATAGTTGGCAGAGAGCAACAAATTCATGCTTAACACAACGTTAGGAGTACTGCATTATTTTTTCTGTAAACATAAGATGCCATGAGCCCACACATGCACTATGTCCACGGGGCGAAGGGCCCACACATGCATTATGTTTGTTGGGTGACAAGCCCACACATTTCAGTTAACGGGTCATAGAGGAATAGGCACAGAAGGAGGTATTTAGTCTACAGATTTTTATCGAAACACCAGTTTCCGAGAAGTCTGTCTTAGAGTTTTTTATGAAGAGGGTAAAGAAGTGAGGCGAGAACATATATCAGACAGCGAGACCTCGTGTGGGATTGAATGACTGAGTGTCAGAAGTGAATTCCCCTGGATGCATGAAAATATAAAAAGCCACGAGAAAAACAGCCTCAAATAAAGCGTTAATGTATGGTGTAAAAAGACCCTCACATAGAGTAGAGATAAGTATCTGCAGTATTTCTGGAGTTACTGGTAAACGTTTATCTGAAACTTTCAGTGTAGATTTATTTAAACTTTTAAGAAGCAAGCAGATTGCTGGATTGGAGAACAAACTAGGATAGCCAGTGTCATAACATCTAGCATGGAATTGGATACCTGCTAACATTCTGTGAATTGAAGGTTTTAAGATTGCGAGTCTGATAATTATGAACGATAAATGTGCAAACTGTTGTCAGGAGAATGGAAAAAAATGGAATTTGTAGAGAAAGACAGAACAGTATAAACCAAGACCATGTGGAGTTATAAGCTTTAAGAGTGGAAGGGGCTAAGCGTTTTGATGTATAATATTTAGCTGAATCTAGTGAGGCGTTATAATAGCTATTTAGTCCAATATTAGTAAGAGAAAAGGAGGGCAAGGTGTTGGATCCTTGTTGACATCTGAACTCCTGTAAACGAAATCGAGGGCATTAAAATGGCCAGGAATATTTTCAGCTGTTACAATAAAGTTAAGAATGACTGATTGCCATGTTAAACATCTAAGTAAGGATATGATTGTGCTAGATGACGACGATGACAACGAGAAAGAGGTGCCGTTCCATTGCCTGAGGAGCCAAGACCAGAACCGCAGATCGGACCGGCAGCCATCGTCAAGGGCAACGACATCAGGCAAATCACCACCAAGTGAGTGAGAAGGAGCAAGAAAGAAATAAAAGAATGATCCTGAGGAATGATGCACGTAGCAAAGTTGAGATGGCCAAGAAAAGAGAGAATGCCACACTTAGAAACAGACCAAGCTGAGAGAAAAGCCCCTAAAATAGATCTAATCCTAGCGAGCTTAACATCGGGAAGAGACAACAGAATCCAAAACGATGCTGAGAAAGTTCAGACTGGTGGAAAGACCAAGGGTCTTTTCAGCAGAGAGAGGACACCCAATTCACAAAAAATGCCCCTGAGTACATCTAGTGCGGAACGACAAGAAGACAGAAAGTCTATGAGAAAAAAAGTCATCTAAAAGATGGAGAACGAAAGGCAAGTTACAGACATTCAACAGGATCAAACAAGGCCTCGGAAAGACAATCAAAATACGAGGGCTGCTCCTGCAACCAAAAGTAAGCTGGATGTCAAAATAAAACCTAGACTTCCACTTAACGCTAAAGAGAGGCCAGTCCAATGGGTGAATAGGCAAAATTATAAAGGCGTCCGTAATATCTGCTTTAGCCAGCAGAGCGCCACAACCCGCAACCTTAATAAACCGGATAGCATCATCAACAGAAGCATATTACAGGGAAATGGGCTCAAGAGGAATGCATTCGTTGACACTAGCAACCAGATCCGAATGAGGAGAAGACATATAAAAAATAAGCAGCTTTTTGCCAGAATACTTGTGAGTAGTGAACCTAAAAGAATTAACACGAAAAAGAGGGGATTTAAAAGGACTGACCATATAACGCTTTTCAACTTTCCTGGCAAGGAGAGCAGAAACTACACTAGGTTCATCCAACGCTGACCGGAGGTTCCTAGAAATGAAGGAAGAGGACAGAGGGGAGAGGACACCAACCCAAAACCCCGCGAGAGCCCCGTGAGCAAATAATTAACAAAACAGCAGTCAGGGTGAGAAGAAAGATAGGAGGACAGAATAGTCATGTCAATGGGAGTGGACGGATGGCCGCTCAAAATTTCTTTGACAGAGGGGCCTTCCCCCGCCCTGCCAGATGAAACAGACTTTGGGTGGGGCTCCTTGCAAAAGCTACAAACATGCAAAAACTTACAATGAAGATAAGAGCAGACAGATTCATTAAAATTATTGCGTAAAACGTTCCCATTAAAATGAAAAAGTGGGTGGCCCAGCCTATCGCGGGGAGCGCTTACAGTTTCAGCACCATGGACAGTGGGAGCAGCCGCAGCAGCGTAGGTCCTAGGGCAGAAGAGTGGCCATGAGAGGTACACACAGCGCAAGTCAGCGCATGGTGGCCGCCGAAGTGGTGAACCTGCAATTCAGTGTTCATGGCAGACCAGTCCAGTCTGGAGTTATAAAAGGAAATGTATGAGGCAGCCTTAGCCGAAGAAGCTTTGTGATATTCATAAAAAAGCGTACCGCCATAACGCTGTCTAAAGTCCGCCATCATAGACAAATACAGGTCCAGCTCCTCCCTACAGTCAGGATAGACTTGGTGTCAGCAGAGAAGCCAGATTAACGTCCTTACCCTGAAGGATATCAGACCGCAAGCGAGATGAAACAGCTACTGCAGCAGGGGGAATGAAGGGCCTACTCAAGGCCTGCGCAGGCACAGCGGTGAAGAGACTGAAAGAAGGCAGTGACGAGACAGCAGAGCCACGAGGAAGCGGAGCAGCCAGAGCCACAGAGTGAGCAGAAGCCAGGACGGCCACAGCAGAGGTGGAGGGCCAGGGAGATCCAAAGTCAAAGGCAGACCACTCCCAGAGCAGAGTCCGCAAGATCCTGAATCACCTGAACCATTTGGGGATCCGGGGCAGTTGGAGCCTGAGGGACCGGAGGCGGTGAGCGGGGGTGGGGTCGGAGTAGCAGGAGAGCTGCAGGTCCTCTTCACCCAGCAAGGAGAGGAAGACTTCGCTGAACGCTTCCTTCTAGCTTTCGTGGTGAGCAGGGCACCATGAAAACAACAGGGGCGACACCATCGAAAGGAACGGGAGGGCAGCCCAAAGTATTAGCAGCCAGTAGAAGGAGATCACGCATCGACAAACCGCTTGCAACTGGAATGCCGTGATCACTCAGTAGCTCTCGGACAGCCAAGGATACCAGGGAGATTCCAGGCCATGAATGCAAGCACTCCTGCGCATAGATGTCGACGGAGATGGGGCAGCAAGCTCACCGTCTGAGTCAGAAACATGCAAACTGAAACTCGGAGTGAGACACGTCGGCTACGTGACTGGAATGACGAAACGTCAGCATCTGAAAGCGGCAAAGTCGTTGTGTAAGTCGAGTCATTTTAAAGACAGTTGGATGCTTGTGATTGGTCAGAGTAATGAGTGACATAGCATTGGAGTCTCCCTGGCAAAACTTGCACTAAAGCTTTCATTTCTATATTTTCCAACTTATAGAAGGGGCTAGTTGTTTAGCCACACTGCACTCGAGCATCACACAGGCCTGCAACATTTTTTTTTTCGGTGTGTGTGAGAAAGAGAGTGTGTTTGTGGGCCCACACTGAGTTAATACTGTAAAGGTTTCTCGTTTTGGTTATGTATACTGTTATGTATACTATGAATAGCTTACAAGCTTGAACTGCTGGTGTTGTTCACTTCTGGAGCAGAGCTATTTTGACTAGACTTATAGATAGAGCTAATTCAGTTTTAGTCACAAGCTTTAAATTGATATTTGGGGTGTTCCTTTTTGTCTGTTTTATGTAATCATTTTCTTTCTTTCTGAAACACCATTGTTTTTTTTATGAATTTGCTGTGCTTTTGGAACAGTAAATAATCTTGGTTTAATTTCAAAAGGAAAAAAGGACAAAAGAGTAAAGCGCAACAATAATTTAACTCTATTAATGTGTCTGGTTTAGTTATTTCTCATCATATACACTAATCAAGCGAATTGAATATTTTTATTTTGGGTTAGGTAATCCTTATACATTTTTGTTAAAGCTACGAACCCATGGCCCCGTCCTCTATATTTTAAACTACTTTTGGGTGCTTAGAGAATAAGAGTGTTACATAAAATGGAGGCACCACTGGGATGAAATAGAAGTATAACTGTTAAACCAGACGCCATGCTTTACCTTAGCCTATAAAATAATAAGTATTACAGCCTCAAACATTATTTGACATTATTCGTTTTACCAAGTATAAGCTCTATCTACTTTTAGTCAGATTTTAAGACACAACTTAAGCCAGTTGTTTACAGTTTGAGCAAATTACAAGTTAGCCACAACCCAGAGTATGGTGCAGCTTCGTCACTGGTGCAAAGGGGAAGGCATCAACCCTGATGATGCCTTGTTAGCAGTTAGATGGTTGGATAGAACAAGCTCGTCTCATGGTCGTGACCTGTGAACGACCAGATAAAGAGAAAACGTTGTAAATTATGGAGAGTCTAAAGGGCCCAGCATCTGAGATAGCCCAGGTAGTTTTAGCAACCCTGATGCATCCCCCCCAAGAGTATACTGACACCATTGAAAATGCATTTGGCACATCTGAGACTGGGGAGGAACTTTATTTTGCATTCAGGCTCCTTTGCCAGCATTCAGGAGAAAAACTCTCAGTTTTTAACGTGTATTGAGAAAAGCTTGAACAGAGTCGTACAAAGAGGCGGACTCCCAGCCTTGGCTGCTAATAGGGCTCATCTGGATCAGCTCATTAAAGGGGCCACTGGATCTGACATGATGATACTGACTCTCAGGCTGAGAGAGCGGGGGAACAGACCAACTAACTTCCTGCAGCTGCTGAATGAAATTTGCCTGGAAGAAGGCTATGAGGCTTCATGATACAAGTTGAATTCTACAAAGAAGTCAGTCCAAGTGCGAAAAGGAGTGTGATGACGCAAGCAAACCATGAAATGCAAGATCTTCAAGCTGAGATAAGACTATTGAGACAAGAGGCTGGTGATTACACTTCTTTGCAGTCAACACCTTTGACATTAACTGTTGAACCCAATGTGGCAGTCAAACTTCTGAGTCTCTAAAAAATGAAAAGGACTTGAAAGCTTTAAAAAAAGAGGTGAAGAAATTGAGGAAACAGATAAGTGTCATGACTATTAAGCCAGCTACTGAGAAGCCAGCTCATAAGCAGCTGCCCTCTGTCAATCAGTCAAGCTCTTCCCCACCCCTGGGCCCTAGTGACTTTTTCTGTTACCACTGTGGAGAGGACGGGCATGTTGCTGTAAAGTGTCAGGCTCCAGAAGACCCTCAGAGAGTGATTCAGAAATTCATCCGTGCATGGCGCATGGGGAAGGATGACAAGATGGAATCTGGGGCTGAGCTGGGGATGGGTCCTCCAAGATTCATGTAAATAGAGTGGTCATCAGTGGGAAAAATAACAGCGTAACAAGAAAGTTAGTAGGACCCCCTTCTCTAGCCCAGGTGAAAGTTGAAGGTAAGAATTGTCCCACCTTACTTGACAGTGGGTCACACATAACTATTGTCTTTGACAGCTGGTATACCAAGCACTTAGCTCACATATCTCTTCATCCATTAAGTGAGTTAGCCATTTGGGGTCTGAGTGGCTCTGATGACAATTATCCTTACAGGAGCTACATACAGGTTGAATTAGAGCTCCCAAAGAAGGTGGCTGTCCATTGCTGTCTTAGCTTTGGTATGCCCTGACCCCCAGTGTTCTGATGAGATACCAATTCTGGTGGGCACAAAATCCATCCTGTTGCCCCTGTTCTTGAAGAGGGGTCCAGTGCAGACCAGGTGTGCTCCATGAGAGTATGTGCCAATACATCCAATTCAGATCTGTTGTTCCAAGCTACAAGAGCTGCTGGTTCTGCCAAGGACAAAGTGGCTAATGTCAAATGGGCTGGGTCTGGTCCGTTGGTTATTCCAGCCACAGGTGAACACATTGCAGGTTCAAGAAACTAAGTCATTGGGTAATAGTATCCTCCTTACATAGCGTGCTTCATCCCTTGCTCTCCCCACTGTGTACTCCTTCCGGCGCCGCTGTGAGTGGCAGCTTTTCCAGTAACTCTGTCTTTTGTGTATTGTTTTTGCACTTTTTCCTTATTTTTTCTTTTTCTGTATGTTTATACTGCTAATTTAGTGACTGTTTTATATGTGCTAAGGACATGAAACCTGTTTTCATGTGTGGGCAGAAATAACTTTGTTTATACAAAGGAAGAGCAGCTAGCGCTCCACACAAAGGGTCGCACCCGCACAACGCACCCCATTCTGGAGGAGCTGTAGAGGAGCTATCGGGGTTGCAGAGCCGGCGCTAAGCTAAAGGCTAAGCGCATGTTGGAGAAACATTGGAGGTATAAACCATCTGTTCCTCCGGTGGTGATGGGGAATGTGAACTCTTTGGCCAACAAGACAGACAAACAAGCGGCACTGGTTCGTAATCAGCGGTTATACCAGGAATGTATTCTTTTATGTCTCACGGAAACGTGGCTAACCGGCAACATTCCCAATGCTAACGTGGACATTCCCGGATTCACCACTGTGAGAGCGGACAGGGACGCTAAACTGAGCGGCAAAAGCAAAGGTGGGGGACTTGTGCTTTTTGTGAACATCAGATGGTGTAACCCAGAAGTAGTTATTAACCCCGGTAAATGTCAAATTGATTTATGAGTTATGCCTGACGTCACGTGTGAAATATGTAAAGTATTTTCCCAGGGGGTTGATGTGTATAAAAATGTATGGTGTGTGTGTGTGTGTGTGTGTGTGTGTGTGTGTGTGTGTGTGTGAATGCTTTTTGATAACTACCCGAGGTTTGCCCGGTATGATGCGTGGGAATAATTTTCAAAAGATTCCCAGAATGTGTCAGACCGTCTAAGGCTCAAGCTGGATCTCCGGTCTTGAATTCCTTGAGCAAATGGCGCTATCGCACATTCATTCGGGACAACTTCCAAAAGCGTGGAATACCTTATTTCATGTGGCCAAACAGCCTAAAACGACTGAAACTGAAGGAGCAGCCCCTGAGGACCAGTCAAATTTTGAGCGCGAGGAAGGCCTGCGTTCGCAATGACATACCTAGACACTGCTGGCCCCGTTCGATTCGGGAAGAAAACGATGTTACACCTTCGCAGAACAAAAAGCAGGAAATCGACAGATTCAGAGCGGACGACAGTCTGTTTAAACCGAGCATAAAGAGGAGATGTCTTTCGATGACGTATTTGACAATTTTGCCGAAAGAACCCCGGCTGAACAATCGCTACATCGTTTTTCGTCAGAGCAGACTGTTTCACAGTGACAAGCCGACTGAAGTCTCCATTTCTGAAAATGAGTTGTACCTGTTAAACCAGACCGTCCCGAAAACGAATGAAGTGGGGGAATTGCATGCTATGATCTTACAGGCCAGAAACAGGTCATGCATGGTTCGCGACACAAAACACAAGACCGAACTGTCCAGGTCAGCCACAATCACACTGAAGGTCAGATCCGCGCATTAATTGCGTCAAATCACCCTGACCATCACAGGGCTCAAGACCACTGAGTTTACCTACAGAGTTCGACTGGAAGTGTGCACGTCACCTGTGATAAGGCATGAAAACGTGTGCTCCAGCGATGATGACCAGTGGGTTTTTTATTTTGCCCCTACTGAAAAAGAAGAGCACGTCCAGCTGATTGAAATAACTTCGCGGGAGAGCGAACTACTGGATATTTATCACGCGATCAAACATGTTCTGACAGGTAAGAAAAACGCTTTTTTTCTTAAGAATTCATTTTGACCGTTTGAGGTACCGTAGTTTGTGAATATAAGCCGTGAAAAGGGTTATACCGTTTCAAGTTGCAGCGTGTGGCCGAAGAGTAAGCATGTACAAGCCCGTTAAACCTTTTAACGATTTTCTCTCTCTATCACCAGCCAGCGTAATATGCGGTTGCGACAGCTGTCATATTCCACGCCCGACAAGTCTGATGTCTAAATACCAACATGACAAAACAGCGATGCGCATGTGCGAGGACATGCCCAGCGGGAGAGATTGGGGGTGTTCCCCCACTCACCAGCCAGAGCACGATGAAGAGAGTTCTGATCTAGACCTCGTGGAACGTAAAAAAAGCGGTCAGATTCGACCAGCGCCAGCGAGGTAGAAGAAGAGGAAGTCTCCGGCGTGACCGATCTGGACAGCGATGAATTTATCGTGGTGGACGAGGACGGCTTACAAAGCCGACCTTCTTCGCCGGCTGACATCGAGCAGCGTGAGAGAGAGAACGCGAGCGCTTTCTCAGGAACGGGGTCAAAATGTCAATGCGAGGAACCTCTTGACGCCGGCGCCAGCTCGGAAAGTCAGAGCGAGAAGCCTTCGGACCCCAGTCTGAAGGACCGAGCCACGAAAATTGTGGAATTTATCTGGGCAAGAGCGATCATCCTGGCTGTTCGTGAATGGGTCACGAGAGATTGCGCTGGGTGTCAAATTGAACACCCATCACAGAGACAGCACAGTTGCGTGGAAGGCGTCCCCGTAAGCTTTCTGGACAACGAGTTAAAGCAGAAGTGGCTGAATACCATTCCCGCTTGTGAATTGGAAATAAAAGAGTCTCTAAAGCAACACTTTGAATTAGAAGAACCTCATGATGGTTTTGTAATAAACATTTTGCGTAGAATTTACACGCTGGCGCAGGAAAAATTGAGTGAATATAACCCGCTGTCCGAGTACCTGAGCAGAGATCCGTCCGAAATTCTGAGCCCGTTCTACATGCGGCCGGATGAACCTCTGAACAGCGCTGCGGAATCAACGGCCGCCGACGTGTGTAAAATTCTGATGGGGTCTGAGGATGACAGATCGGTGTAGTGATTTGCGAGAGAGATTGTGTATTTGTACATAAGACATTTATGACACCGATGTTTTTTTTGCTGCTAGTAAGTTTATACATTGTATTTTTTTTATTAGACAAACCATAAAACATTATTATTATTAGAAAAAACTGGGACCTTTTTGTTTTATTAAAAAACACCACATGTTTTTCATTTAATATTTTAGTCGTTTGAGTTTGTGTAATTGTTTATAGCACCTTTATGACATCTTTTGATCGCTGCTAGTAGTTTACATATTTTTTGAACCCCTTTTGTGCATGTTTATTAGACAAACTGTATTGTCTTTTCATTTTAATATTTTAAACCATGTAATCATTTTAATATTTTTAATAGTGTAATCATTTTAATATTTTTAACAGTGTAATCATTTTTATTTAAATGTTTTAAATAGTGTAATCATTTTTTTTTCATATGTTAGTAGAAATGTGTAACCTTTTCATTTTAATATTTTAAACCATGTAATCATTTAAATATTTTTAACAGTGTAATCATTTTTTATTTGAATGTTTTTAATAGCGTAATCATTTTTTATTTGAATGTTTTTAAGAGCGTAATCATTTTTATTTTCATATTTTAGTAGAAATGTGTAACCTTTTCATTTTAATATTTTAAACCATGTAATCATTTTTTTATTTTCATATTTTTAATAGTGTAATCATTTTAATATTTTTAATAGTGTAATAATTTTTCATTTTTATATTTTATACTTCAGTGTTCATCACATTTAGTTTGAAACTAATTTACCTATATCTCGAACTAACGGTTTGTCAGTAGATTAGATACTAACAACCAAAAAAATTATAAAAGAAATAAACCGTTTATAACAAACACATAAAACCTTTAAACAAAAAAATAAAAAAACATAAAAACCTTTTGAAGTCGTTTTCTGTCATCAGTTTGTTTTCTCCACATTTTATTTTAGACTGTGTTTTACCCAGAAGAAAATATAAAAACCCTAACGTGTTTCACACCTAGACCATTTGGACATGTTTCAGACGGCACTGCAAGAGTTGTACCATAAACCCGGGTCGGAAGGCGGTCTGTGTGGTAGGGAGCCCTTTATCAAAAGCGTAAGGGAGGTGGGGTTGGCTAATAAAAATAAAGATGAAATTGATAGGTTTTTACAAAGTTCAGACACTTACACGCTACACAAACCCAGAAGAATAAACTTTAAAAGGAGTTTCGTACTGGCGTCCGAAAGAGATTCACAATGGCAGTTAGACTTGGCAGATTTATCCTCTCTATCGGAACACAACGATGGGAAAAAGTTTATTCTAACATGCATAGATGTGTTTTCAAAATACGCGTGGGTGGAGCCGTTGGAAAATAAGAACGCCAAGAGCGTAACGAAGGCCTTTGATCAAATACTTTTACGAGGTAGAAAACCCGTAACTCTTCAAACTGACAAGGGGCGAGAATTTTGTAATCATTTATTTAAAAAACTTTTAAACAAATATAAAATAAGACATTTTTACTACGGCTAGCGAATTGAAAGCCTCTGTGGTGGAGCGATTTAACAAAACCTTCAAAACGCGGATGTTCAGATATTTTACAGGTTTTAACACCTTGAGATATTTAGATGTGCTTCAGGAACTAGTGAGCGCTTACAATCGTGCCTTCCACAGATCCATTCAAATGCGTCCCGAAGAAGTGAACGAGGGCAATCAGATACAGGTGTTTCATCATCTGTACGGGAAAATAATTTAAAATAGGTGACGCGGTTCGGATTTCGAAAGAGCGCAGGGTCTTCACGAAAGGTTACGAACAGTCTTTCACGGATGAATATTTTTTTGTGGATAAAATTATTAAACGAGACCCGCCGGTATATAAACTAAAAGACCTCGATAATGAAATAATAGAAGGTTCTTTTTATGAAGAAGAAATGCAGAAAATTATTGTACCTGAAAATAAAGTCTATCGTGTAGAAAAAATACTGGCTAGGAAAAAACTAAATCCGAGGTTCTCGTTAAGGTGAGATGGAAAGGTTGGGATAAAAAATTTGACTCCTGGGTAAACGAAAATTCTATCCAGGACGCTCGATAAAAACCCCGTGAGAGAGCGGCGCGAGCCCTATTCGGAAGCGCGGACCCCCACCACGGAAGAAACTAGAGATTTTTTCATCACTCTGCCGAGTAACGCTAGCGACAAATTATACCCTCAAAACGATATATCCAGCTACAGGGTGAAGTTAGCCAAAACCGTTCACCTCAGGGGCGGTTGGGAGGTCGGCTTAGCAGAAATTTCATTTCCCCAGAGTTGGTACACGCTGGCGGACGGCGGGCGACAGGAAACGGACTTTTGGGTGTGCGAAGGGCCGGATCTCAGTAAACAGGTGGCTTTTAAAGTAAAATGCGGTTATTATACTTACATCGCTGACATTTTGACTGAAATTAACAAATATTTTAGAACCACCAAAACCTACGTCGAATTATATTTGGATAAGGTCACGAGACGGGTAAAATTAGGGGTCACACCGGAGGAGATTATACGACTGACCTCGCTGAACAGATGGCCTATTCGGATTCGAACGCACGGACAGTTGGCGCACATTCTGGGCTTCGAGGAACAGAAGTGGACTGACCCGACCGAAACTAAATTCCCTGCCCATATTAAAGGCGGAACGTTTTATTTGTTTCTTTATTCGGATATTTCTTCGCATCAGATTGTAGCTGATACCTTAGCACCTCTTTTGCGAACCGTTCAAATACCCAAAGCGCATCTGGATTTCGTCACGCTAAACTTTGACAAGGTGCACTACAACCCGCTCAGCAAACACGTCTTTGATGAAATTTTAATAGAGTTAAGGACGGATCAAAACCGAAACGTCAAGTTCGAATTTGGAAAAGTGATCGTGAAGCTACATTTTAGACCGATCCGATAAAAAATGTCTGCTTATCACGCCGACCCTAGCCCCTACGTCCTCTACTATACGCGACAGGCGGGGTCCGGTTTAGAAGGTTTCAGCGGAGCGCCCGTGCAGTACGGAAGAGGGATCGGCAACGTTTTTCGGGGTTTGTTTAGACTGGCGGTGCCTCTGCTAAAATCGGGCTTCAACTTGGTCAGACCGCACCTCAAGACCGCTGCTAAAAATATCACGAAAGACGTGGTTTCTGCAGCGGCGGGGAAATTACTGGGAAACGCGTCGGAAAGGCGGCAGGAGGGGGAAGGCCTGGTGGTTTTGAGCCGCGCGAATCGACGCATACGCCCGCCGGGGCGTCGCGGTTCCGTACCTTTTAAAAATAAAAGCGTTTTTTCAAAAGGCCTCAGTCTGAACAGGAAGCTGGCGGGTGCGCTCGTCCGCGCCTCTCGTTTAAGGAATAAGAAGAAAAAAAAAGAGCGAGCGGAAAACCCGTGCGGGTCCCGACATATTTTAAAAGATGTCTCTCATACACAGCGCCTCGGCGGAATGCATGAAGTCCGAGCTGGACCTATTTACGATCCCTATGACGCAACACAGTATAGAATCCTACAAATATGTAGAAACGCCACCGATCACGGCCATCACCGAAAACGGCCCCCTGGAATTTTTTATAGCGGGGTCGGGGTACACCTACGTCGATCTGAACCGTTCGCTTTTGTACCTCACGTGCAAAGTTACCAACGCGGACGGAACCGATCTGGCGGCCGGCGCGGCCTTAGGTTTGATCAATTACCCCGCGGCCACTCTTTTTAGCCAAGTCGACCTGTCCCTCGGCGATAAGCTCATTTCTCAAAGCGGTTCCACGTACGCCTACAGGGCCGTTCTGGAGTGTTTGCTTAACTATTCCGAACCTACTCTGAATTCGCAATTCGCAGCGGGGCTGTTTCGCAAAGACACGGCGGGGCGCATGGACGAAGCTGACCCGAACAGAGACAATGAGGGGTTAACGTGGCGAAGCGCTTATTGCGAAAGGAGCCGAACGTTCGAATTAATGGGACATTTGCATAACGACTTTGCATTTCAGGAAAAGTATCTTTTAAATTCTGTCGCCGTGAGAATCAAGTTAGTTCGTAATAAAAACGAGTTTGTCTCCGGATTAACTGTAAACCGCTTGACCTTCAGAGAAACTTGCCCGCCGGCTGTGACGAAACAATAGCTTTTGGGTCCTGTAGACACAAATTCCTTGATATAATCTCCATCCGTTAGCTGATTCGACAGATCACCGAGATAAAACCCCGTGGGAGGAGTGTATTCCCCCGGTTTCGCCGTGAACATGACAGAATCCGTATCAAAATATAACACCCGCTTTTGTAATTTTTCTAGCACATCGTACAGTTTTAATCGTCTGTAAGCCGCCGTGAAAACGGCTACAAATACGTTAGAAACCACGGGTTTTTGCAAATAATCCTTTTTGTACTGCCACTGGACCAAAGCAACGTCGTCGTTAATAAAAGTAAAATAAGAAATGCGTTTGTTTGCAAAACATCAGTTCTAAAAAGTGACGAGGCTGCGTTATTAATTCCGTGTTCATCCGATTCGTTCTCTGTCCAAATTTCCCCCAGAGAGCGTTCAGAAACAGTTTGCTAATACTCCTCTGAGCGGGGTTAAATCCGATGTTTGACATATCCAGTTCGACACCTTCGTGTCGCTTAAACTTAAACAAATAGTCATTTTTCCACGTTGGCCATGGACAGCACTCGTTCTCTGAATATCATGCAGGCTTTTCTTAAAATAACCACATCATTCTTACAATATTGGTACAGTTCCTTTTTTAAATTAAACACACCGTTTTTTACAGAATCGTACCAGTTTATAAATTCAGTCCGCTCCGTAGGAGCCATTTGTGAATATCCGTACATTTCAGGTTTTGGGTAACGTCCAACATAACACAAATTATCTTTTGTGTGAAAATAATAAGGAAAATAACCCTTTTTCTCATTTTCAAAACCCAAACTTCTGGGTAAATCAGCCAGTTTCGTTTGGAAGAAGCGCAGGCTGTCTATGTAACGTTGTTTGAAAAAAATATCGGTCATGCATAAGATTTTATTTCCTTGAGTAATGAGATGCGGTACTATTTTGTTCTTTGTTAGGTAATTTAGCATAAATACGAATCATAACCGCTGCTGTTGTGAGCGATAAATGTATACTTTTTGTATCTGTTTTTTCTAAAACGTTTAAAAAACTTTGCTATGCAGTCGTGACCCGTGGCGCACCAATGTCGACCTTCGTACGTGACGGTGTGTATATGTATCGCCGCGTGCTCGTTATGTTCCGTAAAACGGGACTCTATGTCAAAAAATACATATTTCTGCGTTTGCGGCCTCGGCAAAGTGGGTCTGATAAAACATTGGTGTTTAGAGGGATCCTCTTTCTCGGCTAAAGGCGACTTGCAAATGTTACACGTGGTCCGGGGACACTTGTGGAGTTTGGTCGTCACTATGTATGAGCGATTACAGTTTTCACACCATTTAACCTTCTCACAATATCCCATTCGTTTGTGGTGTGAAAAAACAATCCTGTGATCTGCAGAATCTAAGACACTCCGCGCACCTCAAAACGTTCTCAGTTTTTAAACAAACCCTCTGACACACGTTACACATAAAATCGCAGCAGTGCGTGTATTTACTGTGCGAATACGGCTTGTGACAGGCTTTGCACACATGTTTAACACCGAGAAAACCTTTTAAATTCAAAATACCATAATAATGATTGTTTAGCAAAAGAAGGTAATAGGTCTTCTCGTGCGGCTCTTTATGCGTTTGGAAAGTCTGAAACGAACCACCGATGTTTACTCTGTAAAGAATCACAATTTTGACGTTTAAAAACTGTTCGAATAAAGTCGCGTCGTTAAATGAAACTAAATGTTCCGGTGAAATATTTAACCGATTTAAAAGTAATAGAGCTTCCTTTTGACATTTGCTTTGGGTCAAACCCGGTTTCATCACACCCGTCAAACTACACGCGAAGCAGGAATTTTGGTAAGCGTTTAAAAATATAACTAAATGCCTACTTTTTTTGTAAGTATTTCCGATGACAAATTACTGTTTATCATTCTGGAATAACCTATTCCGCCTCGAAAGTTTCTCACTATCTGAACGTTCAGTATGAGTGATTTGTCGCTTAACAGTTTTTTATTGGATTGAACAACCGATTCTACGTAATTCAGAAAATGTTCAGCATTCAGCTCCTCTGTGTTAGTTTGAAATATCACGGGCGAGAACAAGCTTTCACCTTTCAAACTTACTTGGATAATGTCATCCCCTTGTGAAACCTGTCTGGCTTTTTGTAACAAACGGTCTACTTGGTTGTGTAGAGCCTGCGTGAACTGAATTAAATTCAAACCTGTACCTAGATCCGATAAATGTATTTGATAATTGTATTCACTGTGATTAAACATGGGTCTGTGTCTCTCCCTCACCTCATCCCCCTCACCGCTTGAGGAGGGTCTGCTGATCGAACGGTCTTCTGCGTGAATTTCAGGGTCTGCCGCCTGACACCTCCGTTCACACCCCGTCGAAGCGCTCCCATTTGCTCCATTGTTAACGTGTGACGCGTGTCCTTCGCTCTGCGGTGGTAACCCTCCCAAAGTCGATGCGTTGATATCCTGCATAAAAACATCTTGATTTGCTCCATCATCAGCGTGTGAGGTAAAATCCGATAAATCCCATTCGTTCTGCGACGGTAATCCATCCTCAGCTTCGTTCTATTGAATGAAGTCGCAGCGAAAAGTTCTGTCCACTAAAGTTTCAAGTTTAAACAAATCGACCGGATCTTTGACGTTAAGAAAGTTCACACCTCCGTTTGTCGCAACATGGTCATAGTCATCACTCTGTATCCTGTCATCAAAAAAAGATACAGCGTTGTCGTTAAATAAAACAGATCTCATCGTTGACGTCAAATTAGCAGAAACTCTCGACTCATCAACTCGCTCCTCGTAATCGGAGACCGGGCTGTAATCTGCGATCGATGTCCGTCACCTGTGTTGGCACCGACTTTCGGCGTGTTGCAAACACGGTCGCCGGGTCTTGGCTGACAAACCCCCGGAAATTCTTCCTCCTCCTCCTCTTCCTCCTCGTTGTCGTCGTTGTCGTCCGAAATGAAAACGTTGTCTGTTCGCGGTGGCGAGCGGACCGTGGCGGTGATACAGTTGACACAGTTGGTGACGTTGCAAACGATCACGCTGGGTCTTTCTTGAACCGCCGCCGAGTTTGTTGCATCTTTTTCAGTGGTGATACAAATAACTTCATCCACCGCCCCCGCTCTGAGTGATTCGTCTGAACCAGTGCCGCTGAAAGATCGCCACACGATCACGCTGGGTCTTTCCTGAACGACAGCTGAGTTTGGCGTGTCCTTTTCTGGGGTGTTGCGAACAACACCATCCTCCGCTGTGGATGATTCGTCAGAATCTGTGAGAACCATCGTACTTCTCGCAGATTCGGTGTCAGACTCGTACTCAGAGTCGGTCGATAAGTTTATCACCTCAGCTTCACCCCCAGCAGGGGTATTGTAATTGCTCGCAAACTGGTCCATAATGAGCAACTTTTTACAACTATTATGGCTCTCGGCCAGTTTTTATAGTATTGTGAGGAGAAAAACACCACGACACCTGTTCAATTATTAGTCACGCTTAGCAGAACGGGCCCCCCACTTGCTACTGTCACTCAAAAACACAACAACAACTACATCATACCATTACATCCTGGGAATCTTTTTTTCCAAAACATATCTTTTTTTCCAAAACACATCCTGGGAATCTTTTGAAAATTATTCCCATGCATCATACCGGGCAAACCTCGGGTAGTTATCAAAAAGCATTCACACACACACACACACACACACACACACACCATACCCCGACCCAACCCCACCCCACCCCACCAACGGTAAGTCCTCGCATCTTTTTTTTTTTTCATCCTTACTCTTAATTTTTCACCCTTAAACTTTTACACAAAATTCACATCATTTTTTTCATTAACACTTCTCAAGGGGAAAATTTGCTCACGCTTGCCACCCCTCCCAACATGCACCCTGGGGAAAATTGAACATTTTATCACCGGAAAAAAAAAAAAATCTTAACAACCTACAATAGTTGTTTACATTTTTTACACACATTACCTCCTGGGAAAATTAGTTGCAATTTTCACACGTGACGTCATACAACTGATGTTTACATTTTACACACACCAACCCCTGGGAAATTTTTTTACATATTTCACACGTGACGTCATACAACTGATGTTTACATTTTTATACACATCAACCCCCTGGGAAAATACTTTACATATTTCACACGTGACGTCACGCATAACTCATAAATCATTTTGACATTTACTGGGGTTAATAACTACTCCCTGTCACTGTGAAGGAGATAATCTGCTGTCAGGATATTGAACTGCTGGCAGTGAGTCTCCGTCCCTATTACATGCCTAGGGAACTGTCCCATGCCATTGTTGTTTGTGTTTATGTTCCTCCTCGCGTTGATGCTGAGACGGCATATGATATCATACACGCAACCATCATGATACTTCAGACCCAGCACCCTGAGGCTTTCATTGCTATCTCTGGTGATTTTAACCATATTACACTGGACTCAATGCTCACTGCTTTTTACCAGTATGTAGACTGCCCCACTAGGAAGAACAGGACAGGATCTCCTTTACGCTAATGTGAAGGATGCATACACTGCCACACCCCTGCCCCCCTCGGAAAATCTGACCACAACCTGGTCTACCTGCAACCTCAGTACAAGCCCTGTGTCCGAAGACAACCTGTAACCACACGCTCCTTCAGGAAATGGTCTCCTGAAGCCGAAGCGACTCTCACTGTAGTGTACTGCAGGAGCCATATGGGGAGGACATTGAGGGGATTACACACTGCATGACGGACCACATGAACTTTTGCATGGATATTGTCATTCCTGTGAAAACTGTGCGCTGCTTTGCTAATAACAAGCCCTGGATAACCAGCACTGCCAAAGGCCTGCTGAACAAAAAGAAGAGAACCTTTAAAGTCAACAACCAGGAAGAGCTCAGGAGCGTACAGAGGGAGCTCAAAATCCACTTGCAAGAGGCCAAGGAGTCCTACAGGAAGAAGGTGGAGCAGAAGTTAAGGGAGAATAACATGAGGGAGATATGGAATGGTATGAAGACCATTACAGGCTGTAAGCAGAGGATGGACAGTGCATTAGACAGTGACGCAGAGAGAGCCAATGAGTTCAACATCTTCTATAACAGGTTAGACTGCCCTGTTCAGATCTCCACAGCTCCTGTATGTCCAGCGGGCACGTCCACACCCTCCCTCTTCTCAGCTCCTGGTACTTCAGTCTCTGTCTGCTTGGACATCAACACCTCATCTTCTTCTATTGATATTCATGCCCCCTCCCACATGCTGAAAGCACAGACAACACAGCCCCATCTCCCTCCTCTTCACACATTAACACTTCAGATCTGATCTGCGGCACTGCTGCAGCCCTGCCTTCTCCCCCTCTGCACATCTTCACTGCAGATCACTGCAGAGGTGAGCTGAGGAAACTCCACACAAGGAAGGCAGCTGGACCAGACACAGTGTGTCCTAGACTACTAAAGTCCTGTGCTGCTGAGCTGGGGGCACCCCTAGAGCATATTTTCAACCTGAGTCTGCGCTTGGGGAGGGTTCCCACACTGTGGAAGACATCATGCCTTATTCCAGTACCCAAGAGGGGGTGATCCAGTGAGCTCAATGACTTCAGGCCGGTCGCTCTAACATCATATATCATGAAGACCCTGGAGCACCTGCTTCTACACTTTCTCGGACCCCAGGTTCGACACGCAATGCACCCCTGCAAGTCGCGTACAGGGAGAAAGTGGGAGTGGAGGATGCCACTTTCATTTTTCCAGTGCCTTTAATACCATTCACCTCCTCCAACTGAGAGATAGGCTGGCAAGGATGCAAGTTGATCCGCACCTGGTCTCCTGGATTACTGACCACTGACTACCTCACTGGCAGACCTCAGTATGTCAGGCTGAAGGACTGTACATCGGAGACTGTAGTCAGCAGTACTGGAGCACCACAAGGGACTGTACTTTCCACCTTTCTCTTTTTCACTGTACACCTCAGACTTTCAGTACAACTCTGAGACGTGCCACATGGAGAAGTTTTCGGATGACACTGCCATTGTGGCTTGTGTAAGAGAAGGGCAGGAGGAGGAGTACAAGATCCTGGCGAAGGACTTTGTGGCATGGTGCCGTAGGAACAACCATCTACTGAACACTTCCAAGACCAAGGAGATGGTGGTGGACTGTCGCAGGGCTAGGCCATTATGGAGGATGATGGCCACCCGCTGTACACCATCATCACGGACAAGAGAGCATGTTTAGTGGCAGGTTGCTGTTGCAGAGTTGCTCAACCGACAGATTCAGGAGATCCTTTGTCCCAAGAACCATCAGGCTCTTCAACTCATCCCAGTGAGGCCAGAAGAAGAAGAGAAGAGAGAAGAGGGAAGAGGATAGATGAGGACTGAATCTGAATCTCATGCCAAATCATAGGTTTATCTCATGCTAAATCATAGCATCCATCTGCACATATGGACACCTTACTGTACATATTGCACATTCTGTAACCCCATACTGTGCATCTTGCACATCTGGACACTCCACACCTAGACACTTTATTTCAGTACTATATATATGCACATATTTATTCAGTATTGTCATTATATGCTGTTATTGCACTGCCTTTTTCATCTCAGGTTATAGATCTTATTGCAGATTTTTTTATATTTCTGTTTGTATATATGCCTGTAGATAGTTTTTTTTTGTATTAATTTTTCTCTTTATATTGTTTCACCCTTATTATTATTATTACTGTCCTGTGTTGTGTGACTGCTACTGGCTGCTAAATTTCCTACGGAATCAATAAAGTATCTATCTATCTATCTATCTATCTATCTATCTATCTATCTATCTATCTATCTATCTACCTATCTGTGCAGCCCACTGTGTTATTTTCATTTGCTTTGGACAAGAAGAACTTCTTAGTCATGCTGCGGAACAAGTCCCTTAAAGAGACCTGGCGGGATCCAGAATGGAGAGGCTGAGTTAATCCCCGCTGAATCAGATGATTCCAATTTTGAGGTTTTCCGGCCTGTAAGCCTTAATGGAGGCCAGAGTTGGGGAGATTTGTTGCAGGGTTTTGACTCGCCTGCTGTGCCCCAGGATTCTAGTACCTACAACAATCAAAAAGCCCCCTCGGCAAGCTGCGCTGAACAAGTTGAGGAGCTGCGAAAAGATACCATTCATACCGCAGAGGTTACAGGTACTGAGACATTTCCAACCCTAGACTCAGTTCCTGAAATACGTGTAGCGGGAGCAGCAGCTGAAGGTGTGCAGAATGATGTTGGAGAAAATGCGTCCATTGAAAGGCCAAAGAGATAAAAGAGACCAGTGGTATGACTCAGCTATGACGAGCTGGGAGAACCCTCAAATCACCCCCTGAATACCTTGAGCATGGGTGTGGGGTATGGTGCCTATAGAGTTGCCCATGTCATACCATCTGGTGTCATCCTATGGCATTGCGCTCTGGTTGAGCAAAATAAAAAATTATGACAGCTACGGTATAACTGTATAAGCTGATAAGTCATGTTGCATTCTCAGTTTCATTAGTACTCTAGTGTTTGAATTATTCTATTTAGTACTGTAACTTTAAGAACCATGAGTTAGAAAGACTTGCACAATCATGTATGAGAGACAATTTATCCTTTTAGAATGATTAGGATTGTTGAAACATCTGATTTAGTATTGAGAATGTCAATCACAGATTTCCCTACGTTTGATGGGTTAGGTGGATAGACTAGAGAGAAGTAGGAGGAAGAAAGAGAGGAAGAAGGGGGAAAAATGAAAGGAGACAGCATTGAGAAAAAAAAATAAAAACAGTTTAGCTGAGCTGTAGCGTTTTTCAAACTCTTTTTTATTAGAGCTTTAGATGAATACTGTGAGCGATGTAACTTTCTCTGAAGAGATATTTTCATGTGAGTTATAGCCGTTTTGAGCACTTAGCGAGCCAGAATTATTGGTAATTCTGGTAATTGGTAGAACACAAAACACAAAAACTTTTTGCTCAGGGGTCGCCATCTCCTAGCAGACTGAAGGGAGCCATCTTCCGGTGACAGTCAGAAACTCTATGACCCCCTCTTTCAATTTGTATGTGATTGGTTCATAGGCGACTCACGGTTGTAAAAATATGGCAATTTGAAATCAGATTAATCTTTTTGAATCACCCTGTATTTAACCAGAGAGGAATCAGACAATCTTTGATTTGACTAGTTAGCTACTGGTGTATTTCATTAGGTTTTTGACGGACACCTCAGTTAACGTTACTAACCCAGTCACAGCTTGACCTCCTTCACCTTCTACCATGTACATTTGAGCTGGAAAACATTGCATTTTGAAAAGTAAAACTTTGTTGATTGGTAGTTGATTGGTAGACCCTTTAGGCGCTAGGAGCGCGCATAGGTATAGGAGCCTGGGAGAGCTCATAGAGAGGGACCGAATTAAATGTGCAAGTGGAAAGGCCTTAAGTTTTGTGTTTGTGTGAATTCATCTTGTCCTTAATAAGAATAAATGGAAATATTTTTGTACTGATTATAGTAAAAACAAGAAGACTTATTACTATCTCGATAATAACTAGAACATTTAGATTAAGCTATAATAACAATAAGTTCTATAGTAATATCTATACCAAAACATTTGCTATATGAATGTTTTATTGAGCGGTGCCTGGGAATATGCTAATGTATTACATGATATAGATAATTGTAGATTTAGATACGAATTTGACCATCACAGAATTCGTCCGCAGAAGTGGACAGATGATGAACTAGCAGCACACCAAGAATACCGACAATAACAAGCCATGGTTGACCAGAAGTATTAACAAGCATACAGGTAGCTCAAGACAATGTAGATTAGAACCAGCAGAAACTAAGGCTATTAAGGCTTATATTGTACAATTGTTAAATCCAGTACCGATTGCCTTGTTGGCTGCTCAGGTGCCCTCAGAAGTCACACTAGACTTGTCAGATTTAGGACTTAGATTACCAGTACAAGTACCAGTAGGACACATTGAAATTGATGAACGTGGTAGAAGGTGCAGAGAATTGAAAGTTAGAATTAAGATTGTCAAACACACAGTAGAGTAGGAAAGAGGTTTGGGCACATCCATATTGGTAGACAGAGTAAATCCACTAAACCCTTAACATAGACAAACTTCTGGTCGCACACCATCCATACTGGTGCGCAGGGTGTGAAATCCTGAGATCGGGTTCCCAGTTGTAGAGCAGAAACGGTAGCAAAAATAGAGGCAAAACTGCTCTGGATTGAGTTAATAGTTTTTCCTACAGACAGACAAAGGAAAACAACACCTGGATTGTATAGATTAAAAGCTATAATGGAAGAGTAAAGTCTGTTTTGAGAAACAGATTGTAGCACGGCATGTGCTACCCCGGGCTCAAGGAGGAAGCTGGAGGCAGGGTTCAGTTTTGCAGCAGCCATGTTTCTTTAATTACACACCAAATAAATACAAAGCAAAACCTAACCAAAGGTACACTGGCCACTTTTCAGTGGCTTCAGCCAGCTCAGCTTTTCAGTCTTTCTACTCAAGCCTTTCAGCTCTTCTACAGTCTTTTGTCGTTGCTGCTGCTCGTCCCTCTCTCTCGCTCTGTTCCCTCTCAGCTCTTTAAAAAGCCAGATCAGCATCAGCAGGCTCTGATCACCCGAGCCGAGAGGGAACGACAGCTCGGCCGCCCAGGTCGAAGGTAAGGTATCGTGAAGCGGCCTCGCTGCGGCACAGGGGGCGGGACCCGGGCGGCGGAGCTCAGGACTCGCTCCTTTCCTTGGTGCCTCTCGTGGCCGGCACAATCGTCCTCGTCCTCGTCCTCCTCACACCGTCACTTGCGTGACCTGCGTCCGTCAGCGGCGCTCAGGCTTTGCGCTCCGCCCCCTCCCCACTCGGGTTGGTGTGAGGTGTGAATGTTGAACCCTTTCATGTAGGTTTTCACTGTTTGTAGTTTGATTGTGGATTCTTAGCTATGTGTGTTGTGTATGTCTCCAGCGTGTTAAAAGCGCCAGAATGTCTAGACGGATTAAAAACAAAAGGGGGTTTTAGAGTGGCGTGTGGGGGGTAAAATCGTTGTTATCAGTGTGTCTCCAAAATGTGTTAAAAGTGTCAGAAAGTCTAGATCTTAAAAACACAATTCATTTTGAAACATTTATTTAGTTGTATTGAAACTATTTGCTTTGCTAGTTTTTTTCTTTTTTTTTTTCTTTTTGTTAATGATTGCTCTGGCCGTGTGTACAATAATTCCTAGAAATAAGATTCCGGAGTGCGACCAGGTTGGTGTTTGTCCAAAGATCGTGTTGTCGGTTTTAACTATGAAAAAGAAAGCTGTTACACTATTTATTCTCACACCCGAAGAAATTGACTGGAAATACGAACGAGTGACTTTTGGTCATACGACAATGTCCACACTGGGTATAGATAGGAGAGTCACTCTTATGTGTATAGAATAAAATTCTAATTGTGCTTTTAAAGGCTACAATAAGGTTTTCAGTTACATACACAAGCAAACACAACAAACCACGCGCAGAATCAACTGGAGAGATTCTGAAATTTATTTTGGTTTTGTCAGGGGATGACGCTACAAGGTTCTTCCATAAGATTGATGATCTGTTCAGGGGTTTAGGTGCAATTAAAAAAGAAATACCCTTTTCGGAATTTAGCTTTGGAAACAAATATTAAGTTCCAGCAAGGCTGTGTGTGTGTGTGTGTGATAGAATTTTTTTTTTTACACTTTTAGACCTAATTGCAACTTTAAACTTTAAAACTTGTAAGACCATATAGATGTTTTTTATTTAAAAAGTGTTTAATACACTTTTAGGCCTAATTTCAACTTTAAAACTGGTAAGACGGTGTTGTGTGTGTGTGTGTGTCGGGTGGGCGGATCGGCTTGGGAGGGTGTGTCTCATATGACACCATCATTACAGCTACCCAACCAAACCAATCAAACACAAAGGTATTCAACAGGTCATAGTAAGGGGAGTGCCTTGAGTAAATGATGTATAAAAACGGATCACAAAGACCCAGCATTCACCCCGTTTACTGTTGACGGCTTTGCTGTGTACGTGTTGTATTTCGGGAACGAGAAATGGACGCCAGCTTTCTCTGTAAGTATGTACCATGCTACAGACCTTTTGCCTAATTTTCCGTTTATAGTAATAACTAAAAGACTGCTACAATTTGTATTTAACAGGAATGTTCTTGGTCTAGGTAACTCTGAGCTTGAAACAATCGAAGCCATCAGAAGCATTGAAGGTTTATCGCAACTGTTTGATGGTATGTCACTGTTTGTTTATAGCATTATTTACTTATTTATTTATTTGCAACTCTTGATGTTCATTAAAAAATATTTCCTGCATTTCTACAGAACCTGATAGCGCATCGGCTTGTGAAAACCCCCTTGGTGAGATAAAGTTTATGTTTTGATTTTTGATTTTGTAGCAAAATGATATGTTATACTAATTCAGACTATTTGTTTTCTGTAGTAGGTTTGAACCGTTTGGTTGAGTCCGTTGGTCTCCTAACACCACCTGGATTCGACGCTGTACCCAGCACCTCTGCGGCTTGCGATCCCCGCGCTTTGTCGATGTTTAAGCCTTGTTTAACATGCAGTCCTGGGGGTCCGCCACAGAGTGGAAGGAGTCAACAGCCGGTGATAGCTCTGTTTCCCGCGGAAAACGTCCTAGGATATGTTTGAGCACTAACAACGGGTCAATTTCACGTGGGAAACGTCTTAGGGTTGATGATAGTTACAAATCCGTGGGTAAGAAAAAACTAATTAAAGTGAACACTTTTTACAACGTTATTTTTAACATTAACAGTTGTGTGTAAATGTTTTTGCTTAAACTGTTTACAGATTTACGCACCGGTAACCATACTGCATGTGATGATGTGGCGCGGACAGGAGCGGTTTCGGACGTTGACACTGTCGTCTGGACTGAGGAGCTTTTGAATACGTGGGACCAGAACAGTTTCACAGAAAAGCCGGATGAGGCCGAGGATACTGGACCAATTAATACTGGACTAAATCCAATATCGGAAGAAGTGAGAGACATTGATGGAGAGGGTTTAAAACCAAATCAGGATCACGAACGTCGGGTAAGCGGCTCTTACCTTTAAAACATTGCTGGGTCAGCATTCTCAAGAGATTACCAAAAATACAATTGAACAGCGTAGACAAGGTGCTATTGTGCGTAGATTAAATAATATTGTTCAAAAACTAGCTGAAAATAATCGGGAATTAGTAAAAGAAAACCGTATACTGTTTGAACAGGTATCAAAGCACATACAGATGGTACAGGTTATGCGTGAAGAACAAAATGCACATTTTAAATCTTTAACAGATGTAATATTTAAACTCAACAGGGTTTTACAGTTAAAAACTTCAACAAAATTGTCTGTTGCAGGACCATCCAAGTAGTTATTGTGTGGCAATTAAAAAATATTTTTGTTCTTTACACATATTTATACCTATGAAACAAACCACATCATCAGCACGTCATAAATTATTGTTTAAATAATTATTAGTAAAAGAAAGAAACAAACAAAAATAATGGGATCTAAAAGGTGTCGGGAGTCAGACAACAATCCGCGTGTTAGCGACTTAAATGATGTTTGGGAGCAAACGTCTATTAGCGATCGATTGCAATGTTTAAATGATGAGTATGAGTCGGCTACCTATATTAATCTGCAAAAAAAAAAAAAAAACCTATATGGTCTTAGAAGTTTTTAAAGTTTAAAGTTGCAATTAGGTCTAAAAGTGTAAAAAAAAATTCTATCACACACACACACACACACACACAGCCTTGCTGGAACTTAATATTTGTTTCCAAAGCTAAATTCCGAAAAGGGTATTTCTTTTTTAATTGCACCAAAACCCCTGAACAGATCATCAATCTTATGGAAGAACCTTGTAGCGTCATCCCCTGACAAAACCAAAATAAATTTCAGAATCTCTCCAGTTGATTCTGCGCGTGGTTTGTTGTGTTTGCTTGTGTATGTAACTGAAAACCTTATTGTAGCCTTTAAAAGCACAATTAGAATTTTATTCTATACACATAAGAGTGACTCTGCTATCTATACCCAGTGTGGACATTGTCGTATGACCAAAAGTCACTCGTTCGTATTTCCAGTCAATTTCTTCGGGTGTGAGAATAAATAGTGTAACAGCTTTCTTTTTCATAGTTAAAACCGACAACACGATCTTTGGACAAACACCAACCTGGTCGCACTCCGGAATCTTATTTCTAGGAATTATTGTACACACGGCCAGAGCAATCATTAACAAAAAGAAAAAAAAAAGAAAAAAACTAGCAAAGCAAATAGTTTCAATACAACTAAATAAATGTTTCAAAATGAATTGTGTTTTTAAGATCTAGACTTTCTGACACTTTTAACACATTTTGGAGACACACTGATAACAACGATTTAACCCCCCACACGCCACTCTAAAACCCCCTTTTGTTTTTAATCCGTCTAGACATTCTGGCGCTTTTAACACGCTGGAGACATACACAACACACATAGCTAAGAATCCACAATCAAACTACAAACAGTGAAAACCTACATGAAAGGGTTCAACATTCACACCTCACACCAACCCCCTCGCCATGCTCCCCCAACACAAATGTTGGTGGTAGGGGGTGTGGGGTGAGGGGGTGTCGTAAAACACCCAACCCATGACAGACCTGTCCCTCAAACTGACCTGTCACAGAGAGGGGGTGTCATAAAACGGGCTGTCGCACAGGGGGTCGTAAATCTTTGGGGTGAGGTGTGGTGAAGGGTGGGGGTGATGAGGGAGGTGATGGGGAGGGGTGGATGGGTAATGTGGGGAGAGGGCCCCCTTGTTAAAATGTCTGTTCAATCTGTCCGTCACAGAACCACAAATCATATGGGTCGTAAATCAGAATCATAAATCAGAGCGATAAATCAGAGCCATAAATCAGGGTCATAAATCATACTTTGAAAAACAGTGTAGGATATATACTACTGACACCAATCGCAGACTATTCCAAGTCATGCTAAAGAAAAGTTTACCTAAAGAAGTACAAGAAGCACTGGCTTCATGGGCTTGAACAACAAAGATTGGCGGTCCTTTAAGGACCATGTGGTGCATCATGTGGAGAGGCACAGGAAGAAGAAAGAACAGGAGAGGAAAAACATGGAGAAACTGCTCAACTCTGCAAAGCTCAACTGAATGAGCTCATGAAAGGCAACAAAAAGGACAAGAGGAAAGATGAAAAGAAGCACCTCAAGCTGCTGTGGTAACTCAACTTGACCCAACACCTGTGCCCACTTCAACCCAGGTATCCCCACCAGCACTAGTTACACCAGCCCCACAGTTACTCCAGCCTCAACAACACCAGCTCCAATTACTCCAGCCATGCCTCCCATCAATGTGTTTGTGGGAGGATGAGGAAGAGGTGGATAAAGAGGCAAAGGAAGGGGACGTGGACGGATGCCAAGACCTGTGAGTGCACCACCGCAAGCAGAAATGCTACAGACACACTATCAAAGTCAGCAGGCCCTACCACCCCTGATGACACAATATAGCATGCAGCAACTTCCACAGTCACAGAATCAACAGGATCAAGCACCACAATGGCAATGTTGGATTTGTGGACCGATGGGACACATCAGCCGCAATTGCCCATCCAAGCCAGCCTCCCAGAACACAACCAATACTTCAATGGGCGTGCCAAACCATGAATGGTTCTGAAGGGGCCAGGAGAAGCAAGAGGGGGAGTTTGTGCAATTGGTAGCCACTACTTCTCCAGTGGTTGAGCCCAATGTGCAAGTTTCAATTAATGGTCAGTGAAGTATACCTTTCCTTGTGGACACTGGTGCAACCCGTTCAGTGTTTGGCCCACAAGGACCGAATCTTCCCCTGTCTAGAAAGAACATCTGGACACAAGGCTTCTCCGGGAAAGCACACATCTTTCACTTCACTGAACCACTAGAGCTGACCATTGATAAACAAAAAGTGACCATGCCAATATTATTCTCTGAAAGCACCCCTGTCAACCTCCTGGGAAGAAACACTTTATACAAATTGAAAGCTGACATCAAGTTTACACCAGATGGAATTTTAGTGGATTTTCCAACACCTGTGTGGCAGATGATCATGACAACACTTGAAGAAAAGAACAGGCCATGCATTCTGCCATCTGTGTATTGGCTCAGATTGACTGAGCCACACCTGAACAACAACTTCATCAAATGGACACCCTGGATTCAAGCCATAATACCTAGAATAATAATAACAATAATAATAATAATAAGTTTGATTTATATAGCGCCTTTCTCAAAACCAAGGACGCTTTACAAAAAGATCAGAAAATAACAACATACAACAACAGTAACAACAATAAATAAAACAACACAGAATACACACACATACACATACACACACCTCGACATTTCCAAAAGCTAGCGAGGGGGAATTACATTGACCACAGTATACATACACCACCAGTTCAGGCAGCCTCATAGCTGCAGCACAGCGTCACCCGAGAGGCCGGCCCTGACAGCCACGTAACTGTGATGTAGTGTCGCTTAGACAGCCGGCCTGAGAGGCCTCGTAGCCGTAGACTTGTAGCCGTAGCAATGCTCATGCAGCTGAACACTGCCGGTCCAGGCAGCCCCACAGCTGCAGTACAGCATCATCCAAGCTGCCAGCCCAGCAGCCACTTATTGACGATGTCATGTTGATCAGGTCCCCGGTTCAGGCAGCCTCATAGCCATGATACAGCGTCACTCAAGCAGCCGGTCCAGGCCACATTATAGCTGTGATGTAGCATCACCCAAACAGCCAGTCCAAGAAGCCTCTGAGCCACGGGTGGAAAATCATTCTTAGCTGCTATGAATGCAAACTCCTCAGCCAGCAGGGAAACTTTAAAACATTCACACAAACAATACAAAACAAAAAAAAACGGAAAACCCATGTAAAGCGGCAGCCATATTGCGCCAGCGTACTTACAACAGAACAAACGCGCATGATGATGGATGTGCCTGATGATCTTCACTGCACTTTTATGTATGACAAACAGTCGAGAAGGCTATGACATAGCATAGAAGGAAAACATGCAAAGACACTGAATACTTGTGACCACTGGTGACATCGTTATTGGACCAGAAGGAATGGCAGTTGAGGCAGAATTAAACTTTGCAACTGCCCAATGGTATGATGTGAAGAATGCCATCCCATGTCTCCTTGATGGTCTCCAGTTAATATCAGCCAAAAGATCTTGGTGCTATGATGAAGAGCAATGAAGTGACCTGGATAAAGACTGATAATCCATACATCCACACATCTCCAGATGGCACATATTTTAGACTAGCAGTAAAATCAGTTGACAGGGCCATTGCTGAGAAGGTTTAGGTAGATAGAATAGAAGCAAGTTCACAATATGTTTTTAGTGTTAAATATGAGGAATTGCTCAAACAGGTGCCTGTCAACCTTTGGACAGAACACCACACTGATGTAGGACTAGTGCAATCAGCAGGACAAATAATCAAACAGTTAAAGCCGAATGTTAAGTTACTTTGGCAGAGACAATACCCTTTGAGTATGGCAGCTGTAGATGGTATTAAACCAACCATTAAGGGTTTAGTAGAAGCAGGAGTGTTAGTTGAAACAACAAGTCCTTGTAATACACCAATCTTTCCTGTACGTAAACCAAATTAAGACAAATGGCGACTGGTGCATGACCTTCGTGCAGTGAATGCTGTGGTAACGGCTGAGACACCAGTGGTGCCAGATCCACACACACTGTTGTCAAACATACCAGCAGATACCAAATATTATACAGTTATTGATTTATGTTCAGCATTCTTCAGCATTCCCTTGCACGAACAATCCACGTACTTGTTTGCTTTCACATTTGAGGGTAAACAATAAACTTACACGAGATTGCCTCAAGGGTATTGTGAAAGCCCATCTATCTTTAACAGAATAGTGGCTAATGATCTCAGCGGCATTGAGCCGGAGAGTACCTTGTTGCAATATGTTGATGATCTGTTGATTTACAGCCCAACCAAGGAACTATGTGAGAAAGACTCTATTGCTGTTCTAAAAGTGCTGGCCAAAAAAGGTCACAAGGTCAGTAAAGACAAACTCCAATTTTGTGTAACAGAAGTTGATTATTTAGGCAGACGCTTAAGGGGAAACGAAAAGTCTATTATGCCAGCGCATGTCAAAGCTATCCAGAATGCACCCAAACCCACTACTGTGGCTGATATGTTGACATTATTAGGCATGGCAGGATATAGTAGAAAAAGGATTTGTAATTTTGCTTTATAAACAGCTCCTTTAAGGAGACTAATTCATAGTGCAGGACAACAAAATCTAAAAGGTCAATTAATATGGGATGATGAAGCAGAGCAGGCTTTTGTAAATATTAAAACTGACTTATGCACTGCTCCTGCTCTGGCTAGTCCAGACTACTCTAAAACTATGTTAATGCTGTATTGGCCCAAACAAATGATGGTCAAACCCAGCTCAATGCCTATTTCAGTACACGGCTTGACAAAATAGAGCAAGGCATGCCACCCTATAGAGGATTTGCAGCTGCTGCTTATGCCTATGAAAAAGCAACAGCAATCACAATGGACCACAAAGTGGAACTGTACACAAGTCATGCGTTGCAAATGTTAACAAGCTCATTCTCTGTTTTAACCAATGTGAGACGTACTGGATATGATGTTATTCTTTCAGCCCCAGAACTTACAAGAACACACAAGTGTTCCAAAGTAAATCCTGCAGAAATAACGATTACTCCTGATGATGGTGAGCCGCACAATTGTGAGCAAATCACTGAAAGTTTTCTCAAACCATGTGCAGATACGCAATCTGAAACCCCTTGAATGACAATGATTTAATACTGTTTGTTGATGGATCTTGTTACAGGGGTCCTGAGGGTAACTTGGCAGGGTATGCAGTTGTGCAGTCCAGTCCTGACAGTGATTCTTTTCAAACATTGTTTAAGACTAGTGTGCCTCAACCATACTCAGCTCAACTAGCAGAGATCAAAGCACTGACCACAGCATGTCTAGTGGCAGAGGGTAAGAAAGCTACTGTAGTGACTCAGCGTATGCATATGGCGTCTGCCAAATGTATGGGTCAATCTGGGCTCAGAGAGGTTTTGTCAGGGTGGATGGATCAAACATAGCTCATGGCAAGGCTATAGCTGACCTATTAGCAGCTATGCAAATGCCCAGTAAACTAGCAATAGTCAAATGTGCAGGACATAAAACAGATGATTCAATTGTCACTAGGGGCAACAATGCAGCAGATGAGGAGGCTAAAAATGCTGCATCTGTAGTTCATCAATGTCCACTTCGTAGAGGATAAGTAATGGGCCTAGATGAGGACTCTGATCCTCAGACAGCTGATTTGACAGATTTAAAAGAATTGCAAACTCTGGTATCAATATATGAGAAGATGGTTTGGCAAATTAAGACAAATTAAGCTCAGATAATGGACAACAAAATAAAATGAATAAAATAAAAAATAAAATAATTCAGATAATTGCACAAGCTTTGAGAATAAAGTGAAGATTAGGATGTGTGTATCACCCCCAATCACAAGCGATGGTAGAGAGGCAGAATGGTGTACTAAAAGCGAAAATTGCAAAAATCTGTGCAGACAGTAAAATGAACTGGTTAGATGCATTACCAATTGCACTAATGAGCATGAGAATGTCTACTAACCGCAACACCTATCTAACCCCACATGAAATGTTTACTGGAAGACCAATGCCTGTGCCATTTTTGAGGGGCCCTTATAAAGGATCTACACTGGAACAGCTAGAAGCTGAATTGCAAGAGTATGTGACTTGTCTAACTAAAATCCATCGAGAACTGTTTTCCCAGGAGAAAGGTGCTACTGTTGGATGAGACTCCAAGATTCGTGAGGAAGGGGTAAAGGAGGTGCTTCCTGGTGACTGGGTTTACATCAAGGTCTTCAAGAGGAAGTGGAACCAGCTCAGAAGAGAGGGACCCTTCGAAGTGTCTACTCCAACAGCAGTAAAAAGTTTAGCAGAAAGGTCTGGTACCACCTGAATCACTGTTCCAGAGCTCCAGAGCCAGGACGTTCCCTGAGAACAGTGCAGGACGACGTGAGAGCCGCAGCAGCAGAGGGCGAACTTTCACAGGTGCCAGACCCAGAGCAACCATTTGTAACTTTGCAGACAGCTGAGCACCAGCCTGGAGGTACTACACCAGTAGCAGGCCCATCACAACAACATGGAAAGGACATTACAGGAACAGAGTATGGAGAAACTGTTGCCGAGGCACAAGAGGAAGACAGCAAGGACGGGACCAACAGTGTTCTTCCTAATAATGGTGATGGTACTCCTGGTGTGGGTAGTGATGGTGATAGCGAAGGAGACGAGGAGTGATTATTGGGATCTTGACTGTTACACAACCCCTGGTACAACTAAGATGGGACCTGTTAGCAAGACCCCTATGTTCCACCAAGCTCTACCAAAAACCACAATGCCAAAGAATTTGCAGCGCGTGAGAAGGGGAGTTAAGGGTGAATACGAAGTCACAAGTGAACGGATCAATGAAACATGGGGATCTTACTTTTCGCTGATTGTGCTGACAAAAGAAAGGTGGACAAGGCATGATGGAGTGAAGTGTGAGCACTATTGTTCCTCAACAATCAAAGCTGCACTGGAGCCATATACTGTTATGATCACAAGGATTCTGAAGCTGATCATGCAGATTATGTGGATTATGTGACACCTGTGTGAAATACTAAAGGGGAATTAGTGGTTACAAACTTTGATAAAGGCAACATGTTGTACCAATAAATGCAATTTACAGTTCAGGTTAATTCAGAGGATTCATGCAATGTTGCAACAACAAAGTGCTGCCAGAGATCTCTCCGTTGAGTGACCTGTACAAGTGTACGAATGCTGGAAGACAGTGCCCATTGTTCTGTTTGTTGCAATACATAAATCCTCATTATTATATAGAGGATATCATGTGATTCACAAAGGCTCCGTAGACCTATAAGACTCCCACCTAATGTGGTTCTGGATCCAGGAGTGCGTCTTCCTATTTGTTTTTGCAGTTTAAAGTAACAAAACCGTGGGAATTTTGCAGAAAGATGTGACAGACACTTGGATGCTAAAGGATCCTGATTATCTTCATCAGACAATGGTGACATGAACATTGATGTGGATTATACACAAGGAACTTTGCCAGTGGCCGATGTTTCCTGGGTATGTGAAAACAACGATCTTCTGCAGACTTTACCAAATGAATGGGTTGGTTGTTGTGCTCCTGTAACCCTGACAGGTAACATAGTCTTATTTACATCTCACCCATTGCATGGAACATCTGACAAAACATCTGTAGTAAAAGATCCATTAGGGATGGACCAACTCTGACTTATTCAGGGGTCCCGGATGACATACCCAATGAGTTTAAGGCCATGACTGATCAAAGTATAGATGACTGTGTAGCCTTCTTTCCATGGTTTCAGAATTATAAAAATGCACACTGGTACAATCAACAGAGGTTTATGAACTATACTATTGGGGCATTAGAAGCATTAGGGGAACAGCTAGATGTTACATCTAAAATGGCCATACAAAACAGATTTGCTATAGATGTGATGAGAGCTCCAGAGGAGGGTGTTTGTGTTCTGTTTGGTAACTTTACCAAAATGATGGATAAATTGAGAGCACTAAGGGATGAACATGTCAGGAATACTAGGGGTGAGAGTACTGTAGAAAATTGGTGGCCGTGGTTATTTTCTGGTGGTTGGAAAGCAATGCTTACTAAGCTGGGGATGGTTGTAATGATTGTAATTGATTAGTGGTTTTTCTGGTACTGTCTTGTTGTGTAGTGCCTATGATTAAGGGTCTAGTAGCAAGGACCATGAGCTCCTTGACAGGTCAGTATGCAGTGACCATAAATGCAGATCAAAGCAGAGTGCAGCATACTTATTCTGATAAGCAGCCTGTAGTAGTGATTAAATCTAATACTTTTAAGGTACAAATGGAGATTTCTAGCATTCCATAAGGCCTGAAGTGCTGTTGAATCCGGAAAGACATACTTGTGATTCTTAGCTAACCGTGCGTTTAAGTCTAACATGAATCCTATAAAGTGATTAGGTCGTGATTGACTTTATGCTATATTTGATTGATTTTTGTGATTTAAGAAAATTAATTCCTAGTTTAAATTACGATTCAGTTTTTATTGGTTATTGGCTAATGAAAGCTGACCTGTTACACTTATAGCAAGGATTGATGGAGTTATTAATCAGTGTGCGGAGAGGTTCTTCCCACTACACCCATCATACTATTTGTGGTAACTGTTTTTGAAGTGATTTTGCTATATGTCTTCAGAATATGATAGTCTATTGTTAATCAAAAATGACATGATTGTTTTTCAGTCACAAAGTGGGGAGAAGCATTTATTGAATCATTTATTGATTACATTGTGACTTTCAAGTCACGAAGGGGGGAATTGTGAGGGAGAATTTTAATAATATATAAGACTTTTCATAATAATTAATTATCTTAATCAGAATTAAATAAACTATCAACTCCTTTATAACATTGAAATTATTCTAATCAATAGATTATTTAAATCATGATTAATCATATATTAATGCTGTACTGTATGTCTTTTTCTCATATTATTTTAGTACAGTGTCTTTCTCTCACTCTGTGTGTGTGTGTGTGTGCAGTTTTCTCACAGTGAAAGTGTACCAGTGTGTGACCATGAGAATGTTTCAGGTGATGAGTGATGTGTGCCAAAAAAGTTTTTCCCAGGGGAGGCACACGCTTGGGATGACACCTGCTTATCCTTTATCGGTATTAATGACACCTGCTCATTCTTTATCAGAATTAAAGATATCTGCTTATTCCTTATCAGTATTAAAATGTCCCTAAGGGAGAGAACACATAGAGAGACTAAGTTGTAAGGTCAAGGACCAATAGTGGCCTTGGCCTGCTTGGCTAGCAGCTATTTTGAAAAAAATATGTTACTTTTGGGTTTGGAAATATTGGTGGGAATCTTCTCGAAGATAATGGTGACAAATCAGAAAAGAGATGACATAACTGGGAGGCCCCAAAGAAAGTATAAAAAGTGTGAGTTTTGTGAGTTGGCCAGTTGCTGCCCGGGCCAACTCAGATTAACGCTTGTCTGTTGGAGAGCCTTAATCTTAATAAAGGAATTGTGCCTTTCCTGCCAATCCTGGAGTTCTGATTTTTGCTTTAATTTTTATGTTTTGAGCATAAGCTGCTTACTTTTTGCAACAACACAGAACAGCGAGCTGTTGTTCAAATGTAGTATCGCATTGCATCGCAAAGCCTTCAGGATGTCTATGCTGGAAACTTCAAGCGCGCATCAAACGTTAAAAAACCACCGATCAATCAAAGGCAGCTAGCTGCTTTACTGACGGGGCTGTGGTTTGGGGCATGCATTTAACAGAGTTTGTAACAGGTGTTTAAAATGTTTTTTCCCCACATTTAACATCAGGCTTCTAAATACCATAGCATTATACTGCCCTGGTGTTGGGCACCTACCTTGTATGTTAACTTGTATCTACTTAGCTAACCTAACCATCTGCCTAACACAAAACAGACGCTTTCAGTTCTAATAAATAGCTGTTAAGATTTTCTCATGATTGCTCGTGGGGGCCCCCTAATTGGCTCGGGCACCTGAGCATGCGCTCATAAAACCCATTGGTTGATCCAGGCCTGCATGCTAGTCACCTCTACAAACATAATTAGTGACACCATAAGCTACAGATCAGCCCAAAACAAGTAAAGCAGATATCAACCATATCAACCATATCAAAAAGGTCCTTTGCTGGTCACAAAATGGGCAAACTGTGACACTGAGCAGGATGCTTTCTTATTTGGAAAAGTGAGAAGAAAACACTTCATTTCAGGTGCTAAACTTAGTGCTTTCACTCACTGCTGGGATCTTAGCTAAGTTTGAGGTGACTTTTGGAAATGCAGCTCCACATTAAACAAAGCACAAACAGGCCGAATGTCTTGAAGTGCAAATAAGATCCAATCCTTTGCTTCCAGCAAAACAAACAAACGGTGACAATGGGCTAGTTTAAATTGATGTTTGTAGCCCACTTTGAGCTGCTTTTGGATATTCTGTTCCTTTTAGCATTTGTGAAAAAGTTGCCAAAACACAGCTGCTCCATCAGCTTTGTTGTCATCATGCCAACAGCAGAGATGACTGTGATTGGTCATTAAGTTTATGTCGCTGATGAAATACAATTTCATCGAATACAATAATGTTGAGTTTTTTTTTTTTTTGCCATCCAAAAAATTGCATTTTGTGTGCAAGACAACATAAGTTATACACATGCTTTTTTTTTTACAACTATATATGCAGTATTAAAAATAACACTTCATGTACGGTCTGTATATTCAATTAATTTATATTGTATGTAAAGGCACTTAAAAAGTGATCCTTTGACATTGCCTAATTATTTCATCATGAACACAACAGTGATAAAGCAGGAATATTTCACCACTTTACTTTGAGGGCCAAAAACATTGTGAACGCATGAAGAAGTAATGCTTTAGTAATGGTAAAGATATGACTTACATGTCGCTCTGGAAATTAAGTAGAGAAGCTGTTCTATGAAGTGATGGCTCACCATTCAGTTTTTCCACAGGTGCTGACTATCATAAAGACTTGTGTGAACACGTATGATCAGGAATAACTGATTTTAACTGATGATATTGGTACTTCAATTACTACATGAATTAATATATTGGTCCTGCATTAAGGCACGCATGAGACATGTTACTCTATGCATATTTATGATGACTTATGATGTATTGCATGTATGAAATAATTATTACTCACACATGAAATGATGCATGAATGAAAACTATTTCATGTACCTTTTTTGTAAAGTGTTACTGTGTTTACCACTGAAGTGAGAAGGGTCTGGCTGCAGACATGCACTCTCATCTGGAATCATCCCTAGAATACCTGTTACACTGTTAGAATCCTTTACACTGTGATATCAACCCATCAGGAAAACACAAAATACCATTACTGACTACTGGACTCTACCAGGAACCGATAGAAACTTTAATGGGTTCTATGATTTTGTTTTCCAACAGTGAACTAAATGGAATTCCCTAGCTATATTATGTACAGAAAATGAATGTGTTATATCTCTAAGCAGAAGAAGCCAAATGTTAACATGCCATTGGGTTGCTTCTATCATTGTAGCAGAGAGTGCATGTGCACGTGACATCATGCATGTGCATGTGCAAAAGTGCACCTAAACCCTATTAGGGCTGAACTGGAAATGTCACTGGTTTTTATTCAGAAATCTGGTCACCTTCCCAGCAGGCATTTCAACATTTATTCAAGTTGAATCAACGTGGTAGATCAAGGTTGAAACAACGTTGGATTATGTTTCGATTTTGAAAAGTGAATCAATATTGATATTGCGACATTGTTTCAACGTCTTACCTTTCAACATTGAATCTCCCAGATAGCAACAATCAGTTGGGCCACATCTAGGCCAAATACTGCACGCCAAGCTTGAACCTCATTGGCCTTTGGTTTGAATCTCGGCCCAATTCTGGCCTAAATGCTTGGCTCACATCCGGATATGCCGTGATATTAATACTCCCAGCTGGCAAAATATACTCATTTAATTTACTTCCATATAGTTTCTGCGTACATTTGCTTAGACGTAGACTAACATTCACTTTTATTCTGAAATAGCATAACAGAATCCAGACAACAATAAAACGAAAACCAATTGACCCAATCCCCAATGAATACAGTACAGCACAGGTGAACACAGCTGAACAATCAATAGTCTGCCACAGTTTTAATGTGCATCATCGTGTATTAAGCTAGTATGCATTGTATCATACCTTGTGAAGTAAATTCTTAAAGCTCACCTGTATGCACCTGTATGCATGCATGAATTTCAATGAACACACAAACACACACACAGCCACTTTTTTTCATTTATAGCTACCTTGTATTTACTCATTTTCCATTTAATTAGGTCCACCTGCATGGGAGTACTTTGTGGATCTACAATTACAGACTGTAGTCCATCTGTTTCCCTGACTTTACATCTACAAGGACTAGCAAGGTAGGAGTGTCTAATAGAGTGGACAGTGTCTGATTTACCCACACCAGGACAACACACACTCTCACGCCACCACCACATCAGTGTCACTGCAGTGCTGAGAATGATACTTTGTTAGGCTTTCACCCTGTTCTTCAATGGTCAGGACCACCACAGGTGGGTCATTCTTAGCACTGCAGTGACACTGATGTGGTGGTGGTGTGTTAGTGTGTGTTGTGCTGGTACAAGAGGATCAGACACAGCAGTGCTGCTGGAGTTTTTAAACACCTCAGTGTCACTGCTGGACTGAGAATAGTCCACAAGCCAAAAATATCCAGCCAAGAGCATCCTGTGGGCTGTGTCCTGTGACCACTGATGAAGAACTAGAGGATGACCAGCACAAACTGTGCAGTAGAAGATGAGCTATCATCCCTGACTTTACATCTACAAGGACTAGCAAGGTAGGAGTGTCTAACAGAGCGGATAGTTTCTGATTTACTCACACCAGAGCAACACGCACAGCACACACTGGCTAACCTAGCTACCTAGCTTATCATAGCAGACACCGGCTAACTAGCTAGCTAACTTAGCAAGTGACGCTAATTTTCAATTTATTGTATAAGGAGTTCAACATATTACAGATTATAGGATTAAGTCTAAGCAAACGTCCAATTAAAAATTGTTGGTACGTCAAATAAACCAAGCATTACTCACCAAACGCGTTTTGAAGCCTTCCGAAGTTTCCAAAAGCAGCTCTAAATGCTGTTCCCGCTCAGTTGAATGTTGCGCGCACTGCCGCAGCACAGGCGCACTCGGGCCGCCCTAAAACGGGTGTGCTCAGCTCGCCTCAGTACGGGTGCTGATTGTCAGTTAACATAGTTTTCATGCTGTCCGCAAACTTAATTTGCCAGTTACTATTATTGTTGCTGTTGTTTTATACTTTTTAACATATAAATTTAGATTTTTGAAGTGGTCTTACGATCAAAATATTAAAAATGCTAATGAAATATTAATAATGATCATATTTATAAAGCAGGATGTTTAAGACATTATGTTGATTTAAAGTTAAAATTTCAACATTGATTTATTATTTTGTTAACCTTTTGACAACCATTAACAGTTGTTTCAACGTTTTTTCAACTGACATAATTTCAACCACATTTCAACATTGAAGGTCGGTCATGTGCCAGCTGGGTTATGCAGAGCTGGATTGGTATTTTTATTTTTATTTTTAAAACTGCAGTAACTGCATTACACATGTGAATACACTATGTTTTAGATTCTGTACTGTGGTGCAACAATCAGTTGACTAAAATCGACGACCAAATTAATTGGCAACTAATTTAGTAGTCCATTAGTTGCTGACGTCATTACACGTCTTTCTCGCGTTCACTAGGAATATTTTGACATTACCGCTTACTGGAGAGTTAACAAAAGTGCAATACCAGCTTCAAGAACAAAATCCTCAAAAGTGTGGGAGCATTATGCTGAACTCAGAAAAAAAGGTTGTCAGTTGTGCTGTTTGTAAAGCCGAGTTTAGCTGGCACGGGAGCACATCTGAAGAGGAAGCTTGTTGGTGCACTGAACGAAGAAGATTAATCTCGGTAAGATACGCCGCATTCCAAACCGCATACTAGCACACTAAATGGTGCGTAAAAATAGCGCATATACAATTAGAAGCTCACTCATTAGTGTAGTGTGTGAAGTACAGATGTGTGTGGTTTGAGCGCATCTTCTGCATCGTGTAGTATCTGTTCTCAGAGGAGATCGGGCCACTCACAGGAGCACGGAAAGATGCTGACTTTCCTCCGTTTCAATAAAGACTCGTGATTGTAGAGTTTAGTTTCAGCAGAGCGTAGACAGACCACAGACTGCACTGTTTAAATTTGCAATTTAAATTCAGATTGATTTTTCTATGTACTTGATTAAGGGAAAACTGATTTAGTTTTATATTTTATTGCTGCCACTTTGCACATCCATGGTTTTAAATTTTGACAGGAAAAATATTTTGGAGTTTTATTTATCTTTTGTATTAGCAGGAATTTCATTAAAACAGTGATTTTTTGAATGTTATTCATCTTTATTGTCTTCATTGTTAGTTAGCAAATGCATAAAACAACCTCAAGCTAAATGTAAAAGCTAATAGCTACATAACAGTTACTTGCTAATGTAATGATTCATAATCCGAATAATCGATTATTCAGTAATCGATAGATCATTTGACTATCAAATTAGTTGTTTGTTGCAGCCATATTCTGTACACATTTATTTCCAAGAAGTGCAGAAGTGCAAGTGTGAATTATTGAATATTAGGTAATTTCTAGTCAGTTTATATCCAAAGGATTCATGTGCAACTGAATGTTTTACTTTGCATGTATTTCTTGGAAAATGTGTAAGAATAGTCTAAGTAGTTCCAACCAATACTAAATACTGTTTGGAAGTTGAATGCTTATGTCTGCAAATATCCAGAAGAGGGAGCCAGAGATTAAGTCAAGCGATTAGGTTAAAGAAAGTCACCACTGATTTTCCTGTGTATAAAACAAAAGATGAAACACTATGCCTGAGGTTTACATCTTTTATTAGCCCCTGTTCAGGGGTACAACAACATATTTCAATAAACATATACCCCACCATAAAAAATCTCTGTAAAATTACAGTAAAATACTGGCAGCAGGGTTTCCAGCTGTTCACCATGTTGTGTGAGGGTTATCTCCACAGCTGCTGAAGTTGCACTTACCTAAAGAAAAAAAAATCATATCCTTAGTATAACACTAAAATTAAAAATAAATTAACAAAAAAAAAAATAAATAAGTAAACATGCATCTGAATGAAACATGAGCTCTTCGGTATTCTCTTGAAAGTGTGCCATAGATATCTGTACAATGCGAAATGCTTCTTTGACATCTTCAGTTTTAGAGAGGACAGTCTTTTCTTTTGCATTGTTAGATTTGGTTTTAAAGTATTCTGTAATGGCTGTTCCACATTCTACCATGTAAAGCTCAGAAATTTGCAACACATTAACGTCAGCAACTGAAGATAGACTTCTGATTGAAAAGGTAAGGCCACTGGCTCCTTACGTCTTCAACTGAAGGTGGTAGTATTGCATTTAAACACCGATGCAGAAGACAGAATGTAGTTACCATTAGATTTTTCATGTCAGCTCTCTCTACTCCTCCCATACCCTCCTGACTATAAATCTCTTGTCTTTGGCGTTTGGCCTCCATTGTTTCCTCTGTTTTTTTCAGGCAGGAGCTGAGGCTGGAATCTCACACAACCATAAGAGATGTATAACCTCCGGCCTATAGTGAACCATCAGAAAACATGTCTGCAAAAGTATTAGGATACTGTCTAATAATGTTTCTACAGACAGTGAGACACTGTATTCGTGTACGGCACAGCTCAAACTTCATCTCTTCTACAAGAAATATGACCATCTGACAACATTCTGGAGATTTAGGTCTCTTCCCAGAAGAAATTGCTGTTTGGATTTCTCATGGCATTCTCTCCCAAGGGACTTTAAAGCTTTCAGGCCATGTCTTTGAAATGTGTAATGGGCCTCTAGTGTTTGGGCTGCTGTTGTCTGTCCCTGAAGGCAATGATGTGGAGGGTGAGCTTGACTGTTTAGATCCACTGGAAAGAGAAGAACTTGCTGTTATGCTGGGGTGTGGTGAATTGCTTGATATTACTTCCAAGTGATGGTCTCTAAAAGGCAGCAGAATGACCAAAATTTCACTTAAGTTTTTGAAATTTCATATTAGAAGCAGTTAGACATTGTTCATAAATGTTGTCACAATCCAGTGGTTCTCAGTCCTGGTCTTGAATTACCACTGATCTGCACGTTGTTAGTGTTAGACCTCACTATAACACACCTGCTTGTTAGTATCCAAATTAGTTAGATAATTTGTAGTGCAAACAGGGGAATCTCTAAAATGTGCAAGGCAGTACTACACTCTTCAATCGTTCTTCGAAGGGGTCTTTATTAAAGGGAAAGGTGCATTTCAAAAAAGGTTCTTCTGTTGTTACAAGCTTGACATCATAATAGAAGAACCATTTCTGGTGCTATATAGAACCCCTTTCAAAAAGAATTCTGTATAAAACCATGTACAACGCATTCTCCATTAATCTGAAGAACAATTGCTTCATGCAAAGAACCATTTAAGCATAAAATGCTTCTATATAGAACTCATGGTTCTAAACAGAACCATTCCCTTTACTAAAGAACCCTTGAATAACCATCTTTTAGGAGTGTGCTTTAGAACAGAACTAAAAACCACTGCTCTTCCCTAATGATATACTTAAGGTCTACATTACCCATTTTGAAGGCCTCCAGTAGTTTCCTAAGTTGGATTACTGGCAAGACTTCAAAATATCATCTTGTTGTACATATTGTAGTTCTTCTTTGTAGTTGGTTCTCTGGCCAAGTCTTGAGAATAGTGGCCTTTATGTCTTCAATTAAGATAGACATCTTTGTACAAAGATGGAATAATGGAATTAGTAATGGCATGCCCGACATCATATACTCAGGCAAGGGGTAGTAATCCAGCAGATTCTCTTGACTAACACAACATATTTTCTGTAGTGGTTTAGGGATATAAGTACCCATGTGAGGAAGATGTATGGCCTGATGCTTCTCTGTATTAAAATGTACTGCTGAAACCTCATGAAAGAGAATTACTTCAATGTTTTTCCACTACAAGGCCTTCTTCAGTCAAAACATACTTGTTGTTTTTGTATTCTGTCCCCTTCACTGTAACCTTGTGGGCTATCTCAGTGTTGAAAGACTCAAAGTTGAGATGTGAAACTGCTTGTTGAATTTCATTATTAATAGTCCCCTAAAAAGAACTGTGCTTTTCTCCATAACATCTGCTGTATTCCAGCATAAAGAAATGCTTGCAACAGCTGATGTCTCTCTGCCAGGGTCCCACAAACATTTTCAAAGTTGTGCAATTTTCTGGCACACTGCTAAAAAAGTGTGTTTTACTCTCAATTCTTAGTGTCCACTGACATTTGAGAGGCCAAAAGTAGACAATCAGCTCAGGATAATGACTGAGATAATGATGCTTGGGTTTTAGTGGTTGGTTGGGAAAGGCTTGCCATAGAAAGCCAGTGAAAATATCTGGTGCACATATGGGCTCAACAATCTCTCTTAGTTGCAAAACCACCCTCCATATTTTACTATCACTTGGATTACTGGTTTTGTCTCCAATCATGACTGGCAGCATCCTGGGCAAACACCAATTTTGTACTGCATGGCCAGATAGCTTTTCACTCCTTGAACTAACGCTACTGGGTTATTGCCCAAGTACTTGAATTGATTTATCCATTGACAAGAGGACAAATGTATAATGCCAAATCAGATGACGCAACCCCTTCAAAAAGGTCGTAGCCAAGACGTGGAGGTAACTCTGACTGACATACATGAAAATAACTGAGCTCTTTAAACACTGAGTCAAATTTGATACCACCACTGGAACTTTAAGTTGCATCAGTGTTCAGAGACTGGCTGTGATCTCTATGTAACTGCACTGTTCACTTACTGCTTTTGAAAAGAGGAGCTGATTTGAATGCTGTTCTGTCAATAGTGCAATAGCTACAGAAGTACTCACTCTTACTGAAATTCTCTATGAATCCTCCTATATTATGCGCAACCAGATTGTCTCCAACAATGGAACACAATGCCCCTTTGCAAACTTGTCCATCAAGAAAAGTAATGCCACTCACCTCTAGATCTTGTCAGAAATGCTTAAAATCCTGCTCTCTGCAAAGTAGAACACATTGCGGTTGGTCAGTACTCGATCTAAGGTATGGTATAATGTCTGCAAGAGTAGCATACACGCAATGTATTTTGTGTTTTTTCTTCCCAGATCCTAGAGGATTTGCTACTTTTAAGGCATCCTGATATAGGATTAATCCACTAACACGTTTTCTGACATATTTTGTCATCCTAAACATCCTGAAGGATGTCTTTAGATTGGGAAGTTGTGAACACTTGTTTATGATGTTCCCTAACTGAGTCAATCTGAAACAAAGACTAAATAGTTTCTTTAATTTAGCAGTTCAAAAGAAAGCTTCGGTTTTCAAGACATCAAGAAGTTACTGTGTTAACAGCAGATGTTGGACCCTATATAGCGGTATCGAGTGGAATCATCCTTCTTCGTCAGAACCGAGCAGGAACAACTGTTAGCCAAAATTAAAAATTGGTTGCTTTACATTTAACAGCTCAAAGGTGTGTGAGAATCCAAACTTTTACATTATTTTATCTTTGCTGTCAAATTAATTTGTTTAAGTAATATAATGTACGATTAGTTTAAGATGTAGTTATTTATTTTATATATTTGCGAATTGGTTTGGTGGACCAAATAAAGCCAACTGACTGGCTAGCTTTGCTAAAGTTAGCCAGCTAGGGATTTTCCAAGGGTGCAGCTACCATAGATGGCTGTGTAGTTAATGCTACAGTTAGTTGTTTTTCTAGCTAAGGTTTAGTCAGCAGGAGACATACTTGGAGTTCATATTTACTCTTTAGTTTAGAACTCCAGCTGCAAGGCTAGTGTTGCTATCAAATACTAGAATTCGATACTCACCCAAAAATCCCAATCATTTTGTAGAAATACATCAACAAAACTTCTCTCAAACTGCATAAGGTCACACAGACTAGCTGATGTGTTTTATCAAACAATACGACTGACTGTAAACTATAAAAATTACTAAAACTTCACCGCTGTGTGCAACCATTTCAGATAACAACAGGTCTGGTAGAGGGCTGATCTTGAATCAGATTTCTCTGTATTTACTGATTCTAGATCAACACTCTTACTCCTGAGGTGGTTGTCTAAAAATAAGTTTTGTTAGCTTTTGTAGTTCACAATAAGTGAAGGTCTGCAACAATAATTAATACCTGGATGCACTTTGAGCATGTTGAGTGAAGTTTTATAATTTTAAATAGAAACAATTGGGCTATTTGGGCTGTTAGTAACATTGACTTTGCAGCTCCAGTTCTAAAGAAAAGAAACAAAAATATTAACCCGAAACATATCCTGGCAAATTCACTACTTTTAGGGTAAGTGGAAAATTATGTAAATTAGATTTTGGCTAAACCATTCCTTTAAAGATTTTTAAGAAAATTGAGTTTATCATTCATTTTCAGAATGTTTTCATTTGTTTTTCAGCTGTGATCCTCATGTTACCAACCCTGTCTCATGAGTACATTCATGATCTATTTCCTGGACCTGAATATTTTCACAGAAGAAAAACTATATGGGAACTGTTTCACAAGGAGCAGGAGGTACACGTTACATTAAGTTGGCCTATACTGTACTCTCACTACAAGCATTCAGTTAGCTTAACAAACAAAACTTGAATTAAACTATTAACCTGTAATTTGTTTTTTAATTCCTAATGGTATGCGTGTTTGATGTAGTCCATTGGCCGAGGATGTGCACTGGGACATATCTGTATCTATATTATTAAAGTAAATTACTGACTATTTATTTACAATACTTTCACAGTAACCTGCTGTACCATATTCAAAGTAAAAGTAGTAAAATAACGGCTGTATACTGTGATGTCCCAGTGAGATACGTCTCAAAATTACTATAAAAAAAAAAAGCTATAGGCTACTGGTACAATCGTTATTAAAATGATTTTCCCACAGTAATCTTGGTAACGCTTTACTTGAACCCTGCTGCATAACCATGACATAAACATGTCATGAAAGATGTCCAGTAACATAATGTTGTCATATTAACATTGCCAGCTGTCATTATAGATGCTACAATGTTGTCACATGCTAATTTAGTCATGACATTAAACATCATAGTGTTTTGGGTTTTGAAACTTTTTTGGCAAACAGCCCCAAATGGATATGGACATGGACAATTTTCTGCAACCCAAGCCTGTTGACCACCCACATTTTTAAATTTCATATTTAAAATGGAGCTTCTCAAAAGATGATTTCAGCACTGTTATTCTCAGTTACTGCCCGTTAATTTAATTGGTTTAAAGAGATTATGGTTTGTTGGCACATTCTTTATGAATGTCTTTTAAACTTGCTTGGCTTTGTGCTCTATGTTGAGCATAACCCCACTTGTGCATCAAGTGTGGTCCTGACCTCTAGTTTGGGAACCCCTGTTTTAGTACCATATTAATTTACATAATCTGGCATGACAGCTTGTAATTGTAAAATGATTAACTCTCAATCAAGAAAATGATTCGGGTGACAGAGGACTGGCTGCTCTACAAGTGAACCCCAGTATATCTCAGAAACTCCTAGGCCCAGCATTCCTGGATCTCCTAGACCTAATGTTCAAAAAAAACATTGAACCCTCCAAGATCCCTACAGCTACCCAGTGCTGAATATGTTGTATATATTGATAGTGAGCTAAAACACATTAGAAAGCAGTATTTTAAAATGCAGCGCATTAGCCAAGAAGATGGATGCATGTGAGATATATTTAAAGGAACATTTTTTATAGAAGATGGTAAAAACACTCTTAACTTCTAGTATAAGTTGAGGTCTGAAGTTCTATGCGTCCTGTGTTTGCAGAATTTGGAATGTTTAAATTAAGGGGGCCCCCTGGTCCAAAGGCCCCATAGGGAGTGGGCCTCTCTCTCTTAATCCCAAATAGATGAGATCCTTTTAATAAGGACCATATGTTCTGTCTCCTTTTTCAAAAACAAGCAGCCTATATAAGTCATTGGCTATAGTGGTCTGAGGGGGACACTTTAGAATTGGCATGGATCCTCTCTCAGGTACTTTATAGTGCTTGATATGATACTGTTTTATTTTGTAATAAAAATCTTATACAATGAAGACAGTGTCAGCGGAGTCTCCTTCATCATCTTCACATCATCGCTACTTAATAAACAACAAGATTTGGCATCACGAACAGGATCGCGGACAAGATTTTGGCGTCACGAACTTCGGACGTGTTGTGGCTGGCTGCGTTGCCGACAGCTTTGGCGCACTTACTCCCACACCTAGCCGACAATTCAGGTGAGCGCTGGTTTGTTCGTTAAGGCTGTAGGATGTTTGCTGTCTAGTCGCATCGTAAAAAATCATGTGTGTGTGTGTGTGTCATGCTGTGTTGATGTTTGGAGTGCTTCTCCATTCTAAATTGGGGTTTATTGCATTGTAAACGCCGCAATGAAAAGGGGGAGTATTATAGAGAAAAGGAAAGCTGATGTGAAAGTGTAGAATAGCCTAATTAGTAATGATAAGGTGAGCTAAATAACACCATGTGAGATTAATGAAGGTTGGGCCCTTATCGTCTTAACGGTAAGACATGTGTATATTAGTCACTGCGTGAAAGTTGGCTTAGAGAAATAGTCAGATCAGGTTAAAAAGGGAAAAAAAGTGGGGAAATTAGATTAAGGGAAAATTGGATTAATGGGGGAAAAAAAGAGACGAGAATAAGAGAAGTTAAAGAAAATAGAGAAGAGAAGAGTTAAAGAGAAATAAGAGAAGTTAAAGAGAATAGAGATGATAAGAGTTAAAAGAGAAAAGGAGCCACAGATTTGGACCAAAGCCCTCTGGGAGGCGGTTTTAGGCGGTCCTAAAATCCTGGAAAATCACTAGGTTAATTTCGGGTCAGTTCAAAGGAACTGGAGGTGTGGAATGGAAAATTCAATTGTAAAGTTCCCACTCGAACACTAGTTGATGAACAGTGTCTAAAGCAGCTTTTTATTGAATATTCACACCTCATAATGTCTTGGCTGTGTTCCAGTTGTGTGACTGGCTTTAGGAATGTATAAATGATAATATGTAAAAGCATATGAACCTCTACGAGAGGACATTTCTTTGATTTTGTTAAAATTCATGAGCTTTCTTGAGGGACATTTTTGGATTTGTTAAGACTTATGAGCTTCAGAAAAAGGGGACTTTTATAAATGTACATACTATTCATGAGCCTCATTCAGGGGACTTTGATAAGCTTTATGAGCCCCCAAAAAGGACGTTTATGATTTTTGAGAGGAGTGGTGAGACCATTGAGGATGTTTGTGTGCATGGGTAAAGAAAAATTAGTAAGTATTTAATGTGTTATTAGAGTGAAATAAACTGAAATTTCTTTATTGATGATAATTTAGTATTTAAAGGAGGAAAACATTTGGTATAGATAAAAATGACCTAAGTGTTGGCAGATAAAGTGTGTGAATCATATGGGATTGCCTATTGTGTTGTTAAAAATACCTAGTGGGTTCATTTGGTATTTAATTCTGATTTGTTTTTCCCTTTATCCACCTATGGGGTGTGTGAGAATTGGAGAGGAGAAAGAGGGAGAAATAAAAAAATAGAGAGAAGAAGAAACAGAAAAGAGAAGAATAACAGAAAGAGGGGAAAAAAGAAAATGATAAGAGAAGGAGAGAGAGACAGAAAGAGAGAAAAAGAGAGAACAGTGTATGTGTAGAGAGAGAGAGAGAGAGAGAGAGAGAGAGAGAAGAGAGGAAGCAGCAGGCCAGTGCTGACACAGAGTGAGGTCTGATGATTTAGGAGGCAAAGGGGTCAGCTCATGTCGCAAGGGGGGAAGTTAGGAGAAAGATTACAGAGAAGTAAGTTGCTGAAGGTAAAGAAGAGAGGAGATGTTGAAGGCTCAAGAAAGCTAGAAGAAAATGTGTGGAGAGAGGGTTATATAACTCGTAAGGTAGTAGTTGTGATAGAAGATTTGAGTTCTACTGGGAGTTTTCATGGTTGCTACAAGAGTTCAGGAACGATTCACCACAGCAACCACTCCAAGGGTGACTGTTGCATCGATGAGGCTATGACTTTAACTACGACTTTGAAGGGGATGAATGCTACTACAGGGAAGGCAACAAGTTCTACTTTTGTTTCTTCTGGAAGTGAGGTTGGGCCAAGGGCAACCTTTGCCAATAAAACAGTGACGACATCTCTGTCACCTACGAAATATGTAAATGTAACACAGACACCTGGTATGACATTTTTGAACTTTAAAGAAGTAGTAAATACAACCCAGAAACCTATGTTAAAAATAGAGCTTAGTGTGAATAGTAGTAATGAGATATTTGAACCTAGAGAACAGATGGCGGAAGAGAATGATGCAGATGACAGCTCAGAGGACTATTTTAGACGTGGAAGAGGAGTTTTTTTTAACTTTGACTGGACATCAGAAGACGTGACTGACCAATATCATGTATTACAGAAGAGAGAAACTAAGTGGAGGGCATATGGATTTGATTTCTAGGTGTCACAAATCGCAGACCCATGGGCAGGTAGGAACTCATGGTTCCAGCAGTTAACTCATTCTGTAGGAAACGGAATTGTCCATCTGTGGTGAAAGTTCCAACACCAGGCACATGGCCTTTAATTTTAGAGGGGTACCAGAACCATTAAGTGCTAAATGTCAATCTTATGCATTATTGTGGCTGTTATATCAGCAGCAATCAGCAGAAGATAAGGTAATGGCTCTGTCAGTGCATCTGTTTAGACCTAAACATAATTGTTCTTGGTTGGGAGAGTTACCATATGTGAATTTACTTGATCAGTGTAACATGACAGAACCACTCAGATGCTCGTGGATAAAAAGACCAAAAAAGGCTTTACAGTTTGAATCATCAATCAAAATCATTGTCAGGAAACAGGCACAGGTCAAATCCAGAAAGGGCAGCAAGTAAAGAAACACAAACATAACAACAGGCAAAAACAATCCAAAAGGGGTCAGGCAAAAATGGGTGAGTCAAAATACAGATGAATAGTCAAAACCGGAAAACACAACACAGAAAATAAATGCTCAGTAGCTCTAGAAAGAAGCAATACCTCACACTGAACTGTTCTAAAAGCCCAGGCTTTATACTGAAGCTGGTGAGAGGTCACAGGTGTAACAGATCAGTACTCAGGAGAGAGAGACCTGTGATAGCAGCATGGTGGAGGGTCAGGAGTCATGTGATCTCCCAGAGGATTCAGGGAGATGGAGTCCAGGGAAACCTCTGAGCCATAGGGATGCATGACAATCAGCATGAAAATATGATAACGGCGATCCCTGATCCGTTGGAAGTGAAATCTGTGGGGTTTGTGGTGATAAGGCATATATATTTCTACCGTATGGGTGGATAGGATGCTGTTACATTGCAACATTGAAGCTGCCACATGAGGTTTTTACTGTCCAGAAGGGAAAAGTATCTGATGAGATTCAATCTGATGCTATTTCTGGAAGTAGGAAAAAAAAAGAGAACTGGCACAATTTCATAATCTGGAGTCCTATCATTGGAGGATAAGTCTAGGAGAGAAGTGGGGTATAGGATTATTTGCATGGTATGGTGTGATATTTTTGGCAGATCACATTGATAATATTACCTACACCCTACAGGGTTTTGCAAATGAGATAAGAGGTTTTGAATACTTGTCAAATACTCAAAAGAGTCATAGACTGACGTTGCTGAAACATGACATGGCTCTTGATTATCTTTTGGCCAAACAAGGTGGCCTATGCGTGGCTTTGAACTTAACTGGTGATGCCTGTTATACTTTGATTCCTGATAGTTCTGACAATATGACTAGTGTCATAGATACATTGAAGCATATAAGGGATGCATTTGGACTATCGGAAGGAGCTGGATGGTCTGTGAATGCTTGGTTGCAGGAGAAATTAGGACCATTGGGAGCAGTGTTGGTTCAGATTATGGTAGCAGTTCTTATATCATTGAGTGTGATGTTCTGTTTCTGTACATTGTTGTTAACTTTTGCAAAGGCTATGATATTGAGATGGGTTGGCATTGTGATGCCTGGAGATCAAGTTCAGATGCCATTACTACATAGGACTGACACAGACAATGAGAGGAAGTGGTGATAGAAGGCGAACTGATGGAGAAATATCCATTTTGAATATCTATTCTTATTATAATCTTAACATTTATTTCTGTTACTATTTGGGTATTTAGCAGCCTCTTACTATAGAGTGGGATGATAGCAGGGGGAAATGAAAAAGGTGCTTTATAACTTGGAATAATGTGAAAGTATGATACTGTGAATTTCACATTTATTTATAAGGTGTTAATCTGTATTTGATGTTTCAGTTTACATCTGTTATTTTTGCAAAAGATACTGGTTGGTGGTTTTCTTTTCTTTCCTTCAAGAACGATGTTGGGGGAAGACCACTGTAAGGCTGGTTGGATCTTCGGGGACCCCGATGTGCATGGACAATAAGACTGGACTGAAGGACTTTGAATAAGGACACTGTGATACAGTGCCCAGAGTCAGCACATCATCGATACTACACTGAGAGTCGACGCTGCTGAGGAGCTGCAGTGTGATACATTTTTATGTCTTCATATATATATTTGCATAGTACTGGATTTTGTTATATTATATTGTAATGTGTGATATTGATAGAGGACATTTATAAGGTAGTGATAATCTTAGTAAGACATAATAGTTGGATTGAGTGTTTGAGTTGTTTATTGCATAAATTTATAACACTTTCTTTGGTTATAAATTGCTTGAAGACTGATGTTTTCTGTTATGGGGTAAGTACATTGGGACCTCAGATGTTTTTTTTCTTTTTTCGTGTGCTTAGGGATATTGGTGTTAGGCAGGGAAAGATCCATTGGAAGGTCCGATGGGTCGACCAGCCTGAATGTGGACATTGTTTTGATTTTATTTTCTGAGGTTTCCGTATGTATTTGCTTAAGTCATATCTCTATACAATTTGTCAAAATTCCTCCTTTTTAAAGTGGTCTGGAGTACTCTATGTGGTTTCCTAGGGCAGAGGGACCGTGAGAGAATTATTCCTGTCTAGTTTGTTTGATGGACATTTCAGGAAAGATAGCCTGACAGGTTTTTTCACTCTCACTCCAGAAAGTTGTTGCATTGCTAAGGTTATGCTGTAGGAAGCATGTGTAGGTGGAACTATTATTTTGTTACAACTGCAAACATATATGTGATACCTTTTTGTTTTTTGAGACTTTGTGGAAGTCTCGGAGGGGGGAAATATGAGGTATATTTAAAGGAACATTTTTATAGAAGAAGGTAAAAACACTCTTAACTTCTAGTATAAGTTGAGGTCTGAAGTTCTATGCGTCCTGTGTTTGCAGAGTTTGGAATGTTTAAATTAAGGGGGCCCCCTGGTCCAAAGGCCCCATAGGGAGTAGGCCTCTCTCTCTTAATCCCAAATAGATGAGATCATTTTAATAAGGACCATATGTTCTGTCTCCTTTTTCAAAAACAAGCAGCCTATATAAGTCATTGGCTATAGTGGTCTGGGGGGGACACTTTAGAATTGGCATGGATCCTCTCTCAGGTACTTTATAGTGCTTGATATGATACTGTTTTACTTTGTAATAAACATCTTATACAAGGAAGACAGTGTCAGCGGAGTCTCCTTCATCATCTTCACATCATCGCTACTTAATAAACAACACATGCTTTCAAAAGAACTTCGCTGCCGATTAGTGAGGAACACAGTCACCAACATAGTGTCTATCATCAGAGCAACAACTACTGAATTTATGTATCCATCCAGAAATGATGTCCAAGCAATGGTAAAGTGGCTGGTAGAGTATTATCCCATGCTTTGTGATAACTCTGAGAACTGCAGAGATACTTGGGTAAGTGTCTGCTACAATTTGTGCACTATGTCACTGCAAGACATTAACTTGTTGGTAATGTCATGAAATGCAACTTTAAATTTCTCAGTGCTGGTAAACGCATTGCACCATGCATACCACGTATATTACCCACAATATTAAAGTTTTTCATTGGGTAATGCTTTCTTTTGTAGTCCCTCAAGTTCTAGGTATTAGCAAAGTAAGTATGTGGTATAAACTCCAAAATACTAGATAATTATTTTGGGTAACATGATGGTACGTGTAGTTTAGTTTGAGGTACAATCACAGTAAAACCACAGTAAGAAGCAGTACTTCCTTTTATGGTCCTGATTCAGTTTCATTTCTAGGTAAAGATAAATACATGCTATATAACATGCTATATAACATACTATATAAGACTTCAAGACAAATAAGTCTTTGTACTGTGTTTTTACAACCCCAGTTCCAAAAAAGTTGGGACACTGTGCAAAATGTAAATTAAGCCATAATGCAATGATCTGCAAACCATTTAAACCCTATGTATCATTGAAAATAGTACAAAGACAACATATCAAATATTGAAACTGTGAATTTTTTTTGTTTTTTGAAAAATATTTGCCCATTTTGAATTTGATGCCAACAACATGTTCCAAAAAAGTTGGGATGGGGCAACAAAAGGCTGGCAAAGTTGTGTAATGCAAAAAAACATCTGGTGGTAAATTGGCAACAGGTCAGTAACACGATTGGGTATAAAAAGAGAATCCCAGAGAGGTTGAGTCTTTCAGAAGTAAAAATTAGAAGGAGTTCACCACTCTGTGAAAGACTGCATGATCAAATAGTGCAACAGTTAAAGAATAACGTTTTTCAACATAAAATAGCAAAGAACTTTTGCTTTTCATCATCTATGGTGCATAATATCATTAAAAGATTCAGAGAATCTGGAGAAATCTCTGTATGTAAGGGACAAGGCCAAAAACCAGTATTTAATGGCAATGATCTTTGGGTCCTCAGCGGCACTGTATTAAAAACAGAAATGATTCTATAGTGGAAATAACTACATGGGCTCAGGAACACTTCTGAAAACCACTGTCTGTGAAAGCATCATTAATGCTGAATGATACATACATGATTTGGCCACATATGCACATATTTTCAGGGAAAGCCTTACATATATTAGCAAGAGAATGTAAAACCTTATTCTGCATGTATTACAACAGCATTGCTCCGTATTAAGAGTCCAGGTGCTAAACTTTTTAAAAAACAATACAATTTCTTAGTTTCAACATTTGATATGTTGTCTTTGTAGTATTTTCCTTTAAAAATCTGGTTTACTTGATTTGCATATCATTGCATTCTACTTTTATTTATATTCTGCACAGCATCCAAACTTTTTTGGAAATGGGGTTGTACTTGTAACCTTCCTGCATTAACATGCAGCATTACAGTGACATATGGTTAGGCTGTTTTGTTCATACTATCATTTTACCATTTTACCCCAAATAATTTCACAGTACTTTGGTGAGGTGCCTCATACCTCGTTAATATCTAGAACCTTTTGGGCATTTCAGTGTAATTTAGTTCAACTGTCTTTGTCATCATGCTACCCATTGTGTCTAAACAAATGATTGCTTTTGATTTTGCGAAGTTAAACAAGGAAGAAACGTTGTCACAGGTGTCGCTTTAGACAAGCGAACTAAGCAAAAATTTCACCACAGGAACAATTTCTAGAGATGTACAAACACAAATATGGTAAGTACTTTGTACAAATACAACGATCAATAAAACAGTAAAGTCAGAAGTCAAGAAATAATTTACATTTATAAACTCCTCGGCAGACACCCAGCTAAAAAATAACTAGATTATCTAGTTATTGTTAATGTTATCTAGTTAATGTTATCTTTAGCAATAATGCACAGATAAATTAATTAAAAGCTGAAATTCAGTATTGATTATAATTGCTGTAATGACCATGGGCCAGAAATATGGAAAATCATCAAAAAATGAATGTCTCTCTCTTTGATGACAACGTCGTTTTATTCTGGTCCAAGGTGAAATTAACTGTCACTATGGCACATTGACCAGTAATACACATGAATAAAAGGCTAAAGTTCTTCAGGGATATTGAAGGCCTTATTCATGACAGGCCATATAACAGTGAAATAACCAAAAAAGAACAGTTCCCCCTGTAAGAAAAAAACAAAATTCAATCTAGCTGATACCAATTTTCTACCTTAGAAATAGGTGCCAACATGGCACAAAAAAGCAATAATGCATTCAAATAAATGTTATTAAGAAGCTGAAATTATAGATGGATTTTGAGATCCTTAATGATGGGCCAAATGAGAAATCACCAAAGGAGAACAAGTCCCCCCCTTAAAAAAAACTTGATCTGGCCCATGGTGATTTCATATCATAATACTGGTAATGTGGCACCTTGAGCAACACTACACACCATTAAATGCATAAGAAGTCGAAATTTCAGATAAACTTTGAGAGACTTATTTCTGTCACAGCAGATAAAATAGAAAGCCCCCAAAAGAGACACCCCCACCCCCAGGATAGGATCTTTAGACAGAATATTTGTTGAATTTTTCTGCAATAGATTCTGTGCATGATAGATAGCCCAACAACAAGACATACAAAAACGTATTGCCTATCAAACACTGATACAGATATCCTGTTTGTATGTTAATCACGCATAACGCTTCTGACTCATAAAAGAAATTAGATCAGTCTTATCTAAGAAAATATAGAGTAAAAGAGGCCTATACAATGTTAGTTGTGAGGCCAGTTTAAAATCATGGTGTAGCTCAAAGCATTGCATACAGAAATGAATTACTCATAGATTTGCCAGTGAAAGAATACAAAACCTACATTTGGCAAAAGAACATGTACAATGTTACATAATCTGACATGGAAACAACATCCACCAATAATTTAACCTGTTGTGGAAATGTAAAATCACTAATTGAATAGTTGATTTAAAGTACACTATAAAAAGTGGCTCGTCAGATCTACTTAAAAAAATACTTATTGTAACAAGCAATGAAATAGTTTTATTCAACTCAAAAAATGACTTTGATTGAAAGAATCATTCACACATTTACACAAGTATTTATTTAGGTTGAATAAAACTAGTTAATTTACTTGTTACCACATGACGTAATTTTTTAATCTGACAAGCCACTTTTTACAGTGTATATTTCTTTTTAGTATTGTATTGATATCCAGCTAATAGCTCAGGTCAGTTCAGTAATTCTGTAAAACTTTAAAAATTCAGAACTAGAAACTACTTGGCGCACTATGAAGTTTTTGCTTGTTTTTTTTTCATGGAAATCACTGATGTGACCAGAACCATTACAGCACACTGTAAAATGTGATTCTGACTCAAAGCAAGTTAATAATTAATAATTTTTCTAGACCTCAGAGCAATATCAATAAACTGAGTTGGCAAACGTATTTTCATTCAGTTCAAAAGTGCAGTGAGGCACTCTGAAGCACAAGTGCCGTCGTTATCCTGTGACTGGGTAAGGTAAGTAAGGCTAAATGCTTAATATTATTTAAAATAATAGGATCTCAAAACATAATTTATACATTTAAAATAACTTTGAAGCCAACTTCAGCCTTGTCTAAATAAACCTAGTTTGTTTAGTATGTCCTGCTTCCAAGCTAGCTAAATAAAGAACATTATAAAAGTTATTTAAAAAACTCGTTACTAGTTTTTGATAGGGTTTTTTTGTTCAAATGTGGCACTGCTTTGTCTGTTCTAACTGATCAGATGTCACAAAAATAAATATTGCGGCACATGGTGTGTCATAAAAAAAATTCCTGATGATATAGTAATATTATGTTTTGCCATATTGCTACCTCTAATCCCAATTTTTGTTTACTTTGGAAAGATGATAATAAGATGATAAACACTGTAAAGATTCCTGTAAGGAATACATTTTAGTTGTTTCCTAACAAGTGACTGAACTCAGAAATATTCAGATTCAGATTCAACTGTGCTGTTTGTTTTTAACAAGATGTGGATGGAGCAGTTATTAAGAAAAAAGGTGCAGTAGAGGATTACATTTTTTAGGCAATATTTTATGTTTATTTTTACATGTAGTAAATTTAAAGTTTAAAAATTGAATGGCATATCTAAACCTTTTTGCTGCTTGTTATGTTATGCTTGTATTCTCAATAAATGTGGCAGATGTAGTCTGAAAATTATTATTTTTGAGTAGTAAGTAAGTGGGCTTATATTTTAAGAAATGTTAAGAATGCAAAAACAGAAGTTTGCATGGATCTTTCTATGTTGGAACAACTTGAATTTAAGAATTAAATTCTTAAAGTCCTTATTTAGTCTTATTTAGACTTAATTTAGTTGTATTTACTACAAAACTTGATTAAATTCCAACTATTTTCAGTTTATATTAAAAAATAGGTTGACTTAACATAGTGATTTTGAGCATACTGTGGTAATTTATTTGAGTATAATTTAAGTGGTTTAGATCAATATACTTAAAATAACAAAGTAGAAATAAATCTAATAGTATTGTGTTTGAGGTTTTCTACTTTAAGGAGCCCAAATTACTACCTGTTACGGCACAAACAAATAACTCTAAAAGTTTAATTGTTTTATATAATTAATCTTACTATTTAATAGCCAAAATTAAAACAAAGTTTTTCGTCAGAAATTGAGTTTACACATTGCTTTATTAGTTCAAGCAAGTAAACAAATAAACAAACAAATAAATAAGCGAATATGTACATGAATTATGTAAGTAAATAATAGAAAAAAATCAGTTACAGGAATAACTAATACATAAAATTAAAAAAAAAATTATAACTCTGTTTCTGAACACCCTTGTAAGAGCTTAAGTCACAGACATTCTGAGAATTCAAAACAGGATGGATTGCACACATGAATCAAATTTTTTTCCAAAAAGTTTCTAAGATTCATTTTGTCTCTTACATTTTCCAGAAAGTAACACATTTCTGGGAACAAAAAAGAAAAATTCACAAGCAAATCTGCTTTTTCATCTTCACTGAGAATTTGCGCAGGGCCTCATAACTGGTCATTTATAGCAGTGGAATTTGTGCAACCTCTAGCTTGAAATGGGCTTTGTTCTCAGGGCACCACCTGTCTGCCTTATGTAGGTATATATTGTGCTTCTGGAATGAGGAAAAAATAATGACTTATGACACATTGTGCAGCTGACAAAGCCATTATTACGACACTGAAGTAAATTTTTACCAAATGTGTGCCTTGTAGCTCATCTGTGTCACTTGTCTGCAGATTCTCCACATCAGTCTGTGGAAGATGACAGATAAAAAGATTAAACATTTAAAATGCAGAACAAAAACAGGTTTATGTAGTTAATGATTAATTTAGTGGATTAAAATTTAAAAGCTTATGTAATGTGAAATAATAATGACTGAAAAAAGCATCACAAAATAAGTTACAAACAGAATGGACAACAGCCCATTTTTTACTTATAAAAACATATGTTTCAGTTTTATGCACTAGTAAGTACTAAGCAGTTTTATATAACTCCTTGAACATTTGGCTTCTGTGTTCAATGTAGTGTGAACTTTTTTTGGGTAGTATATTCACTTCTTACCATGTTTTCCACCCTGTGTTTCTGATTTGATTACTTGTTTGCATACCTAAACACAGATGATGAAGTTTAATTTCTTTTTCTCTTTTTTTCTCTCCTTCTAGTGGCCTAGCAGTGGCTGGGCACACTTCAACACTTGTCAAGGCATCACACCTGTAATGATGTTCTGACACCAAAGGAGCTTTGAGAATGTGTTTGAGAATTAATACAAATGTTTGAATTATGTGTGTAAAATTTAACTTTTGGGAAAATAGAGCAGCACTCTTAAAAAAAAAAACAAACACTTGAAATATGTACAATGTTAGAGAATTACGTAAATACATTAAGTGTATTACCTATGAGTGTTGTTATATTTATATGTTGTTAATACAGAACCTGCATTATTGTTTACACCTTAAGTACAGTATTTATAGACTTGAACCATTTGACCATCTTCTATTACAAATTACAAAGTATAAAATAAATGGCCATTTAAATACAGTGGTTGTACACTAAATTTAATTTTATAAATTATGTTTTAGTTACTACAAATTGAAGAGTTCATGTGCTCCACTTTCTGCTTTCAAAGCTTGTATCACCAGGGGTCTACTTTCACCATGCAAAATTTGGCATTGATTCCTCCTACTGATTTGAAGTTATTCACGCTAATTCAAACTAATGTTCTGTGCCCCTAGTGGCCTCTCCAAGTGGCCTTTTTGACTTTTCCAAGTGGCCTCTTGTGGCCTCTTGGTACCTTGGTTGCCTATATTGGATCTTTAATGTTTCAGATATACTCTTGTATATACAATATGATTGATTTCTGGCCTGCTGGTGGGGCATGGCTTTTTAACAGGATCTCTCAAACACATACTTAAGTATATTGAACTAGTATTGTAAAAGCACAAGAATTCTTTTATATATACAAATTATATACTGGGATTATATAACTTGACATACCTAACATGTGATTAAAGTTAGTCTTGCACACATACTTTTAGCATGCTTTAAATGTATTTTTACAGTTCTTTTTGGCAGCACAGACTAGTAATATTTAATTATTCCTTAAGAGAAGTGAAAATAACACGACTAGTATACCTAGTATACATAAAGCATGACTTAAATATATATATCAAGTACACATTAGTAGTGATTAAGTACAAATTAGTGGTTCCAAAATAATGTAACATAAGTTAACACTATTTTGAAATACCTTTTTGTCACAAGGGTAGGCTACTTCTGCTCCCCTATCTTTAGAAAATTCTGAGTGTTTACATTTCACTTCTCTTTTAGATGCCCTTTAATCAATGCAGGTAAAGTTGTAGCAAGCTATTTATACTAAATCCGTCTTTGCCCATGACTGTTGCTAGGCCCAACAAATGTAGCTCCAGGCTCAGCAGGCCTGTCTCCCTATCCCCATACTCCTACCAATAAATCTGCCCTGTGTCCCCATTCCCATACCCCTACCAATGAACCAGCCTTGTGTCTCTATCCCCATACCCCTACCAATGATTCAGTTCTATCTACCCATTCCCATACCTCTACCAATGAACCATCCCTGTGTGCCCATCCCTATACCCCTACCAATGAACCAGCCCTACTCCCAAATGAAGGAGCTGAAAATATTTTTTAATTCTTTTCAATTATAAAAATTATAACACTAATTGTTTTTCCACAATTCATTTTCAAATATAGCTAAATGTTTATAAACTATTGTGCATTGTGTTGGTTTTTATGACAAATATACACACATGGCAGCATATTTGTGATTTTAGTTTAGTGAGTATCCATTTTACAGCTTTTAGTACATTGAGGGATTAGCATGATAATTTTGAAGCTGTTGTTTAAAATAGCCAGCTGATGATCAACTAAGTAGCCAAGCAAAGGTTAAATTACATTTAAACTGTAGATGTAATAAAAAACAGGTAATAGAGGGTATCTCTGATACTGTTTCAGTTTTACATCAAATAGTGAATTTCACTGTATTCAGAATGTTGGATGCATGTCTGCACAGTGTTATATTCTTAATATCTATTTAATATGTAATCTTATCATATGTTCTAAATAGCATAATACTTACAATGCTTATAATGAATAATGCTTTCACTTTGTGTTATAGTCAAGGTATGTCCAGGTATAGGTTTATTTGCAGATTATGTGCGTAGCCTGTACAGTTATACAGATAATATGTATATTGAGCTGAAGCTCAGTAATAATGAATTACTTTTGTATTTTCACATGCATCTTGGCACTGGAGACTCATTTAAGACCATTTCCTACAATTCCATACTTCATGTACTTAACAATATGCTTCCAAGGCCTATATTCAGTTACACCTGACCCACCTCTACGTTTGTCTTTTGCTCTGTATTTTGTTTTTGTCAAAATTAAGTGTCCCTTAATTTTTTTCTGCTTCTGGTGGCATGTCTCCTCTGAATGGTATAGAAAGTATATTACATAAAATGTTCAGATTAAGTGCTTTAGTGTGAGTTAAATGAAAATGTGTATTTTGCTGCACTTTGCTCTCAAACCAGCTTCAATTCTTCATGGCATGGATTTCACAAAATGTTGGAAACATTCCATGAGATTCTGGTCCATGTTGACATGATTGTATCATACAGTTCCTACAGATTTTTCAGGTACACTCATATGCTATGAATCTCCTGCTCTACCACATACCAAGTGTTCTATTGGATTCAAATCCGGTGACTGGGAACGCCACTGAGAAACACTAAACTCAATGCCATATTCATGAAAACAGTTTGAGATGACTTTTGCTTTGTGACATGGTGCATTGTCATTTTCGAAATAGCCATTAAGAGTTGGGTAGCCTTAAGGGGCCTGTGCATGGTCAGCAACAATGCTCAAATAGGCTGTGGCATTCAAGTGATGAATGATTTTAAATTACACAAAACTGTGCCAAGAAAAAACATTCCACACACCATTACACCACCTCCATGAGCCTGGACTGTTGACACGAGGTTGTCCATGGATTCATGCTATTGGTGCCGAATCCTAACCCTACTATCTATGTACCGCCGTAGAAATTGATATTCATCAGACCAGGCTACATTTTTCCAGTCTTTACCTGACCGGTTTTAGTAAGCCTGTGCCCACTGCAGCCTCAGCTTTCTGTTCTTGGCTGACAAAACTGAAACCCAACATGGTCTTCAATGTGTTGTGCATTTTGAGATGCTTTTCACACACATGCTCACCACAATTGTATATAGAGTTTTATTATATGGGTTACAAGTAATTTCTGCAGCACTGCTGCTTCCTGGATGTTTTACCTTTATTGCGTCATTCTGACTTAACTGTAGAGGCTGTTGTGCGTGAAAACCACAGCAATTATAGAAATATTCAAAGCAGTCCGTCTGGCACCAAAAATCATCCTACAGTCAAAACTACTGTAAAGGTGTTGTAAAGGTGTTCCTAATAAAGTGCTTGATGAGTGCGTAAATTGTTGATTTTATGATCAGATATTACTGGTTTTATTCCTGACCAGATAGGTGCTTTGAATTGTTGCAATTCCCAAAAGATAATCTCTGCTAAAGTAAAAGCTATTTCCACTGGTACACCCATCATCATTGTTTTATGTTTGAATGATTTCCATTTTAATCATTTTCCAGCTGGCTGCCTAATTTATCTTTGCTCCAGGTTTGAGGTGGGAACAGAGCTTGCAGATTAAGCTGCTGCCTTTTTAACCTTAAAGCCAAAGGTATGTACTATGCCTTAGCCTAATGCCGGGTGCTATTTGACAATTATAATCGCTAACACTGTATTATACTATCTGCACATTCTTTTCAAGTATACCTTCATAAATACTACACTTTTAACTTGACTGGAGACATTCCTTTTAAAAAACACTTAAATAGGGATTGAAGACACCAATTATTTCTGTTTTAATTTTTTTTTCCGTTCTTACAAATCTTTAGCTGTGCAAAAGTACAGGGCCTTTACTGTCATATTACACATTTCATACAAGTCACACAGTTTCAATGGGAGGCAACTGTGGACTGCAGCCAGGCCAGTCTGGCACCCTCACTTTATGGTTATGCAGCCATGCTATTGTAACACATGCAAAATATGGCTTGATGTTGTAATGTGAAAACATGCCTGAAAGAGATATTGTCTAGAGGGCAGCATATGTTGCTCCAAAATGTGTGTACTTTAGCATTAATGGTGCCTTCACAGATGTGCAAGTTGTAAGTTACCCATACCATGGGCACAAATAGACCCCAATACCATGGCGTTTTAGCTTTACATTGTTAATATTCTGGATGGTCCTTTTATTCTGGCCTAGAGAACATAATATCCTGCCATACTCATAATATCCATTGTGCAACAGTCCATTTCAGACAAGCTTGAGCACAGAGAAGCCAATGGGTTTTTTTTTGTTTCACATGTGACTTCTGCTGTGCATAGTACAATCTTAACTTCAGGGGTGAAGCTGGACTACTAGAGCTAGACCTTCAATTCAGTAAATGTCAAAACTCAGGCAAAACATGGTGAAAAAACTCACGTATAATAGTGCTTATAATAAGCTTAAAATAATGCTTATTCCTGCTAGCATCCCTATGGGAATCTAGTGGTTTGTTAGCACACAGCATTTCACATGAACATTTTTAGCTATTGTAGATTAAACACATATATTTGAAGCTACCGTAAGATGGTTTATTTTTTACTTGACACTTGTCACACACATATTAGCATATTTTTACCTTGTAGTTTCACAGTGACTCAGTAGAGAGTACTGGAATACTTGCAGAGTTTAAACACAAGCATGACTCTAATGATTAAAAAAAAGAAAACCTTAGACCTTCTATGAAGGCTTCCCTGAGGGTTCCCCTTTGCTTAACTTGCATTTGTGGATGCAACAATCAATGTTGTTTTTTTAAAGGTTTGTCAAAGTATTCCTGTGCACATGTGGTGATACTCATCACAGAAACGTGCTGTTTTTTTAAATGCAGTGCTTTGCGGATAAGATCAGATACCTCGGGCCAAATTTTTTGACAATATAACACACTTTAAAATTGCAATCGCTTGTTTAACACTTTCTGAAACATTCCGTTTATGTTAAATCTATTCACACACCACAACAGTCAGCCTGATATTCTAGCCATAAATCCAAAAAGCATAGTCACTGTGTAAATTTGTTGGACAGTGGTGTCTGTGTGGGTAAAACATAGACAGGACAATTTTGACATTTTATAGTGATCTGCTCATCCTCTTGTTAGAATACCTGACCCATTTTGACTGAGCTAAGGTCTTAGCTAAGGAATTAACTCTGCTTTAGTTTAGATGTTAAAAAAAGATGTTATGAAAAATTGATAAAAGGAGTCTTCAGCAAGTCTTTTCAGCAAATGGTCTTATTTTATTATAAGTGAGTTTTGCAGAAATAGGGCACTGTATCTCTAATGCCTGGGGGCACCACATAATCTTAATTTGATGCAGATCTTGTAGACGTAACTTTTTCTAGTTCATCCATCAGACTGCTAAATAGTGAAGTGCAATTGGTCAATCCAGATAATTTGTTTCCTTTGCTCTAGAGTCCAGTGGCAGTGTGCTTTACATCACTCTAGCTGATACCTGGCATTGTGCATGGTGATCTTGTGCAGCTGCTCAGCCATTGAAATCCATTTCATGAAGTTTTGGACGCATAGTTCAAATGCTAATCTTGCTTTTAGAGGCAGTTTGGAACTCTATAGGTGTAACAATCCCCTTGTAAATCTCAACCAAGAAAACAGTTACTGAAGTCCAAGGACTATACACCCCAAGTATAAGAGTAGAGGAGATTGCAAATAAGCCCAAACAGGAGAGACAAAAACCCGTTGAAGTTATATTGGAAAAATCAGTGGAACAAACACATACACATATACAACCCCTATATACACATAATAAGTGCCCAGTGTCCATCAACTCTGAAAGTCCACCAAGTCCAAAACTCAAAGTCACAAAAAATCCAAAATCCCACAAGTCCTTAGCAATGCATTGCAGTGAACGAAAAAAGAAAAAATCCAGGATAGATCTCACCGGTGGAGCAGGCCTGACATCCAGTTACATCCAAGACTGTTAGAGGAAATCCACCTTCTAGTTCCTCCATGCGCTTGTCTTGCCCTTTTAGATGGATCCTCGGCCGAGCTCATGAGTTCCCAGGTTGAGTGGTAGGCTTTGGGTTGTACTGCTCCTCTCACCCCAAACACATCACCACCCCCACTTCCACATGGCCAAACTTTTTTCTCTCCTTCCTCTTCCTGGTTCCAGTCACCTGTCCCAGTGACTCCACCCCCCTTTTCCAGCAGAGCTCTTAAAGGGCCTACGCAACTCTTAGTTCAGTTTCAGTTAGGGCCCCTGTATAATACATGGCTAATACAGAATAAAAAAAACTCCATTCATTTAATACGGTAAACACACACAAAGAAGGTTTAACCTTGCAAGGATTTTAATTTAAACCATTTTAAGACTTCTCATGTGGCACTGTCACAGATCAGCCGGAGGTACGAGGGACTCAACTCCAAAATAAGGCTTGAGATTTCCCACATGCACTGTGTCTACTCTGTCAGGGTTATTCTGCCATTGTAGCCTATAATTAACAGGACCTAGGATTTTCATCACCTTAGCTGGACCTGTCCACTTTGGTGCTAATTTGGATGAAAACCTATCAGAGGCTTTGGACTGTGGGTGTGCCCTAACCCAGACCAGATCTCCCACAAGAAATTGCGCTGGTCTCCTGTGGGCATTATAATATCTGGCTTGTCTTTGTCTGGCCACTCCCACTTTCTGCCTTACCTCCTGTGCCATCTGGTGTTGTTGTTCGAGTAGGGTATATGATTGCTGTTGAGGATGAGGTGCTGGTGTTTGATGAAATAGCCTTTCTAATGGGCCTTTCAGTTGCCTTCCCAGGGCCAATTCAGCCAGAGTTCGCCCTGTTGTTTCATGCTGGGTGCTGTTGATCGCAAACCGGAACTCTGACAACCACTTATCCCAGTCATCATGGCGATTACCCACAAAGGAGGCCATCATAGTTTTTAGAGTGCGGTTAACCCGCTCTGTGAAGTTGGCCTGAGGATGGTAGCTGGTGGTCATCTTCTGTATTACTCCCCATTTCTTGCATACATCAGAGAGGAGCTGGCTGGTGAACTGGGGGCCCCGATCTGAGACAAGGTATTTTGGCACACCCCATCAGGTGAAGATCTCATCCCGCAGCAACTGACAAAGATGTGGGGTTTTACTGTCCCGTAGAGGGAATAACTCTATTCACTTGGTGTAATAGTCTACCACAACTAGCAGATAACTGTTTCCCTTCTTGCTTCGAGGAAAGGGCCCCATAAAATCCAGTCCCAGCATATATCCAGCTTCTTCCACTTCAGTTGTCTGTAAAAACCCAGCAGATTTCTTGTTGTCCGGCTTGTACTGCTGGCAAATCGCACACAGTCTCACATGTTGCCACACATCTTTTCGGACTGTGGGCCACCAGGCCACCTCTAAAATCCGCAACAGAGTCTTAAGTCTGCCCAAGTGACCCCCTAGTGGATTGTCATGAAAATAGTGGAGAAAAGCGATGGTCATCTCCTTGGGCACTACCAGTTGATACTTCCAGCCTGCTCCTTTAATGGGAATCTTGAAGTATCTCCCAACCAATGCACTCTGTCTGCTTGCTGATGTCGGCCTCTTTGGCCCGCATCTCTCTGACTTCTTGATCTTGTTTTTGAGCATGTGCGACCTCAGCCAGAGAAGTGGGCAAATCAGAGGTGTAGGCAGTTGGGGGTGTAGACACATAAGGGGCCATCACTGGTGATTGGTCAGGCTCCACTGCCCGCGAGAGCGCATCTGGCATGACGTTCATGCAGCCTTTACGATAGTAAACATCAAAGTTAAATTGTTGCAGCCTCAGAGTTCAGCGGGTAAGCCTGGAGCTGGTCTTTGGACAATTGAATGCCCAGGCCAGAGCACTATGGTCCGTGAAAACCATGAACTTGTCTCCCTCCAGGTAATGGCGCCATTTCTCTATGGCCCAAACCACTGCTAGGCACTCCTTCTCCGATGTAGAGTAGTTCTGTTCTGCCCCATGGAGCGCTCTGGAGGCATATGCAATCACTGTCTCCCCCTCTGCAGTCTCCTGGGTCAGAATTGCTCCTAGCCCTACATTACTGGCATCAGTATGTACCTGGAAGGGCCGAGATAGATCAGGTTGGGCCAGAACAGGAGGTGTTTTCAAGGCCTGCTTTAGCTGATCAAAACTCTTCTGGCATTCCTCTGTCCATGCCCACTCAACTGCCTTTTTCTTCAGGTGGTTCAAAGGCGCAGCAAGGTCTGCAAAGTGAGGGATGAATTTGTGATACCATCCCACAAGACCCAAGAACCTTTGCAAGGACTTGATGTCTTGCGGGACAGGATAATTAGTCACAGCCTGGGTTTTCTCTTCATCAATCTCCACCCCCTTTCCTGAGACGATATGTCCCAAAAACCTAAGCTGAGGTTGCAAGAAGTGGCACTTTTTCAAGTTCAAAGTGAGGTTTGCAGCCTGCAGTTTGGCGAATACAGCATGGAGATCTTTTAAATGCTGCTCGCGGTTAGGGGAGTAGACAATGATGTCATCAATATACACAAAGCATATGTGGCCCCGTAATTCCCCTAAAACTGTTTCCATAAGGCGCTGGAAGGTTGCCCCTGCATTTTTTAAACCAAAAGGCATAGATTTAAAATGGTAAAGTCCTACAGGCGTAATAAAGGCTGTCTTGGCCTTGCTCCTTGGATCCATTGCTACTTGCCAATAGCCAGATTTCAAATCTAAAGAGCTGAAACACCTTGCCCCATGTAAAGATTCCAGGATGTCATGAATCAGTGGCATAGGGTATGCATCTTGGAGTGTCTTGGCGTTCAGTTTTCTGTAGTCGACACAGAAGCGGTAGGATCCATCTGGTTTTCCCACCAGCACCACAGGCGAAGCCCAAGCAGACTGAGATGGCTCTATGATGTCATCTTCCAACATGCATTTCACATGCTCCTCTATGATGTTTCTTTTCAGGGGGGATACCCTATAGGCCCTAGTGCGAACTGGAATCTCATTACTGGTATATATATGATGCTGGGTTATGGTGGTCCTTCCTAATTTTGAAGAACACACTGAGGGCCAGGTTTGAAACAGCACCTGCATCTCTGGTGGATGAGATTTCAACAGAGCTTCATGGGCTTCATGGGTTCCAGACGCAACAGTGACCTTCACACTGAAGGAGAGAGGAGGAGCCATAGCCACATACAAATTCACAGCCTTTCTTGATTCCGCCGATAGTGACCAGGTCAAATCACATGGAGAGTGGTTTAAAAATGGAAAGAAAGATCTTTTCCCCTGGATCAACACTCCATATGTATGTCCCCCTAAATTAAGCAGGACTTGAGCTTTTGTTAAAAAATCCAGTCCCAGAATAAGAGGAAAGGCTAAGTTGCTGTCTGCCATAATGTAGGTCTCCAAGGTCCAGACGGCCCCATGCCAGGTGTATGCCAGTTGAGTCTTCCCTTCGGCCCGGTGTGACTTGCCATCTGCCAACACGAAAGTCAGAGGATCCCCTGTACTCAGAGTCTCTCCAACCCTGGCCATCTTGTGCCAAAGACTACTCTGCATCAAAGTGTAGGTGCAACCCGTATCCAGCAAGGCTTCTCCTTGGAGCCCTCGTGTTTCAATAGGAACAACCAGCAGGTGTGGAGATTCTGCTTTAGCTAAGGCCACGTGGTGACTGTGTTGGCCCCGGTGTTCCAGATTGACACTACTGGAGCTTTTGCTGTTCTGTTTCTTCTTGGTCTTGTCACTAGAAGCCTGGCTATTCACTCTGGCCCAGTAGTCCTTTTTTGCAGCCCAGTCACGCTCTACCATGGACCCAACTTTAACTAGTTGTTCCACAGTATGGATTGTCCCTCTCAAACTACTGACTAAGGCTGGATTGCTGTTGTTCATGATACGCCTGACCAATTCGACTTCCGTCATGTCAGGCTTCCATTTTAAGCACAGTGCCCTGTAGTCATAAGCAAAGTCTCTTATGCTTTGGTCAGGGGCCTGGACACTGACACGCAGCTGCTCCTCCACCTCAGTCAAGTAATCAGTGGGCAAAAACGCAGACAAAAAGGAGTGCTTAAATTCAGTCCAGTTATGAATCTTTGTCTTCTCTGCCATCCACCAGCTCTTTGCAGATTGTTTTAGGACTGTTGACAACGTGGCTATGAGTTCGGCATCAGACAAGGGCCTTAGTGATAAAAAGTTTTCACACTGCTCAATAAAGCTTAACACAGCAGGAGTATCACGAGATTCCCCAAAAGTCGGAAAATCTAAGCGAACAGGAGGCTTAGCAACGAAAGAAGGGGGGCCAGACACAATGCCAGAAGAGGGTGTCATGATGTTACTAACATTAGGAGATGGATAAAAAAAGGAGTTTTGACTCATAGGGGTGCTAGAGCGCTTTAGCTTACCAATCTCCCTTTTCCATTGTTCATCTCTGCGCAACAGACATTCAACTACCCCCTGCTCTAATTGTTTTAGAGAACTTTTTAAAAGCAGCTCAAAGTCCTCAAACTTTTGATCCACATATTCTCTAAGGCTGTGCTCTCTATTCACTGCACTCTCTACTGAAGCTCTAAAATCCCCCTCTAAAGTATCAACCTGGTTTTGGAGGCTGTTAACAGATTCTTTTACCTCTTGTATCATACTGTGGTTAATAATGTCTGTAACTGTTGAATCTTCCTCATCCGAAACCTCTGAGTCATGAATATACATTTCACTTAAAAGAGAGGAAATTTCTGCGACAGGTTGCCTGAATGTTACAAAGGGTCCAGGTCTGATAGCTGGAGTTACATCCTGGCCCTCCTCTGGTTCTCAAGTGTCAGCCATTTGCATTTCCATTTTAACCTCACAAACTGGGCTATTTGCAACTCACAACTCTCTATAACTCTATTCTCTTGTAGTGTATATCCCCGTACGGGCCACCACTCTGTAACAATCCCCTTGTAAATCTCAACCAAGAAAACAGTTACTGAAGTCCAAGGACTATACACCCCAAGTATAAGAGTAGAGGAGATTGCAAATAAGCCCAAACAGGAGAGACAAAAACCTGTTGAAGTTATATTGGAAAAATCAGTGGAACAAACACATACACATATACAACCCCTATATACACACAATAAGTGCCCAGTGTCCATCAACTCTGAAAGTCCACCAAGTCCAAAACTCAAAGTCACAAAAAATCCAAAATCCCACAAGTCCTTAGCAATGCATTGCAGTGAACGAAAAAAGAAAAAATCCAGGATAGATCTCACCGGTGGAGCAGGCCTGACATCCAGTTACATCCAAGACTGTTAGAGGAAATCCACCTTCTAGTTCCTCCATGCGCTTGTCTTGCCCTTTTAGATGGATCCTCGGCCGAGCTCATGAGTTCCCAGGTTGAGTGGTAGGCTTTGGGTTGTACTGCTCCTCTCACCCCAAACACATCACCACCCCCACTTCCACATGGCCAAACTTTTTTCTCTCCTTCCTCTTCCTGGTTCCAGTCACCTGTCCCAGTGACTCCACCCCCCTTTTCCAGCAGAGCTCTTAAAGGGCCTACGCAACTCTTAGTTCAGTTTCAGTTAGGGCCCCTGTATAATACATGGCTAATACAGAATAAAAAAAACTCCATTCATTTAATACGGTAAACACACACAAAGAAGGTTTAACCTTGCAAGGATTTTAATTTAAACCATTTTAAGACTTCTCATGTGGCACTGTCACATAGGGAATGATGTAACAAAGAATAGTAGATTTTTACTCACTATGTGCTTCAGGACTCTGTGGTCGCACTGTGTTAGTTTGTGTGGCCTACGACTTTGTGGCTGAACTGTTGTTGCTCCTCAACACTTACATTTTACAAAAATAGCACTCATAGACTGGGGCAGATCTAGCAGGGCAGAAATTTCAAGAACTGACTTATGGCAAAGTTGGCGTCCTATGACAGTGCCATGTTTAAAGTCACTGAGCTCCTTAGTTCAGCCCTTTCTGCTGCTAATGTTTGTATTTTATACAACTGTTAGCAAAGTATGTGGCTAAATCACCTGAACTAATACTTCGGGCAGTATAGTGTATCTAAATACAATGCTTAATGGACATGCTGATTGGAAATGATCACATCAGTATATTACTTAGTGTAATTAAATACAACCCCAATTCCAAAAAAGTTGGGATGTTGTGTAAAATGTAAATAAATGTAAAATAAACAATGCAATAATTTGCAAATTTCATTTTTTTTACAATAGAACATAGAATACATATCAATGTTGAAAGTAAGACATTTTACCCTTTCATGAAAAACATTAACTCATTTACAACTTGATGGAAGCAACGCATTAAAAAAATTTGGGACAGGGGCAACGAAAGGCTGGAAATGTAAATGGTACTACTGAAAAACAGCTGGAGGAGCAAAACTAACTCACATGACTGGGTATAGAAAGAGCATTTTAGAGAGGCACAGACTCTCAGAAGCAAAGATGGGCAGAGGTTCACCAATCTGCGAAAAAATGCATCTAAAAATTGTGGAAATCCCTGTGGAAATCCCGGGACAAGGCTGATGCTCAATATTGGATGCTCGTGATCTTCGGGCCCTCAGGTGGCACTGCATTAAAAACAGGCATGATTCTGTACTGGAAATCACTGCATAGGCTCAGGAACACTTCTAGAAATCATTGTCTGTAAGCACAGTTCGCCGTGCAATCCACAAATGTTAAAGCTGTATCATGCAAAGAAGAAGCCATATGTCAACACGATCCAGAAATGCTGCCATCTTCTCTGGGCCAAAACTCATTAAAATGGACTGAGGCAAAATGGAAAACTGTCTGTGGTCAGATGAATTAAAATTTGAAATTCTTTTTGGAAACCACGGACACCGTGTCCTGCGGACTTGAGAGGAGAGTGACTATCCAGCTTGTTATCAGCGCACAGTTCAAAATGGTATGGAAAGGCACCATCAATGCTGAACAGCATGTAGAGGTTTTAGAACAACATATGCTCCCATCCAGACAACGTCTCTCTTTCAGGGAAGGCATTGCATATTTTAGCAAGACAATGCCAAACCACACCCTGCATCCATCACAACAGCATGGCATCGCAGAAGAAGAGTCTTGGTGCTGGACTGGCCTGCCTGCTGTCCAGACCTTTCACCAATAGAAAACATTCAAGTTCACGGCAAAAAAAACCCAGGACTGTTAAGCAGCTAGAATCCTACATCAGACAAAAATGGGACTCCCAAAACTCCAGCAACTGGCCTCCTCATTTCCCAGACGTTTACAGACTGTTGTTAAAAGAAGAGGGGATGCTACACAATGGTAGACATGGCCCTGTCACAACTTTTTTGAGTTGTTGCCATCAAGTTCTAAATGAGTTAATGTATTTCATGAAATGGTAAAATGTCTCACTTTCAACATCTGATATGTGTTCTATATTCTATTATAAATAAAATATGGGTCTATGAGATTTGCAAATCATTGCATTCTGTTTTTATTTATATTTATTTACATTTTACACAGCATCACAATTGGACTTGGGGTTGTAATTACATAAGTTCTCACAAGAAGAGCCACTGCAAAATAAATTAATTAATAAATAATAAAAATCAGTAATTTTTCAGTATATAAACAATGTAATTGGAATAAATGTTTAAATTGCAAATGGATCATTGTTTCCGCCTTTGTGAGGTTGGTACATGGATGTAAAATAGGACATAAACAAATAAAAAAAAAAAAGATTTAGGATTTAGATTTTTTTTTTTGGTGAGTTTTTAATGTTTTATATTAATGTATTTTATGTTTAGCTATATTTTACTAATTTATACATATTTATACTTTGTTTTATGTTTTCTATTATTGTTATTATTATTATTAATATTATCATTTTTATATTGCTGAGTTTATATTATACTATCATGTGCCCATGTGGCATAACAGTAACACAATAGCTTCAGATTAGTTATACATATGTAAAAGAAATGTGAAATATTGCAAGTGTTGTGTCACTGCATTCTTATTCAAATAACATATTCACAGATACTATTAATTCAATAGGGTATTACAAATAAAAAATAACAAAAAGTGCATGGATTTCTTTGAGGTCATAAATGTGTCCTACATAAAGAAGGACTTCAGTTCAGAAGTTTTTCACTTCTGTATTTCTTTCCAATGCAAAGCAAAATGATTTTGATGATAACATGGGGAATGGTGACGATGGGAATGCAGACTCAGTAATCCTGATCTAGCGCTGAAAATATTTTAGTAGATCTCCAGTTATCTGCATGAGTGAGTCTGATGTCTGATTCAGGCGGAACTTTAGGATCAGATAAAGGGCGAACAAGGCCTGTTTGTTTAACAGGGGACTTTCACACAGTTCAGAGGAACTCAACTAGATAATCAATAACAAAGCTTGTAGAGTCCATGGCTCCCTCACCCTGACACAGGTATGCTAAGACATCAGCAAGCATCACCCACAAAACGCCAGTGAGGCAGAAAACCTTTGGTCAGCTTAACACAGCGCGTTTCAGTTTTGGTCATTTCAGTTTTAAACATATTTTCTTAAGGTATTTGTACCTGCTTGAAAAAGTGAGAAGAATTATAGGACAATTGGTTTGTATGGCTATAGATTTAAGACTTTAAGCTTGCAAACTAATTTTGAAGATGAAGATGTAAGCCCAAATATAGGTATGGCATGTTGTAATGAAATAAATGTTTTGTTTTTCAATAAGATTGATGTCATTAATAGCTGAAATTTGATTCACCAGGTTATATAGGTTTGGTTTTAGTGTCAGTTTAGGATTAGGTTTTGAGTTAGTGCTGGACTTGTGTTCTTGTTCTCTGCTAGTATTTCAGAGATGAGTGTGATCTAATCGGTTGGACAGCTTTGTGAGCCCAGTTCCCAGTGCTTATATGTGGAAAGTAAGTGTGTGTGAGTGTTTTCACAGTGTCACACATTCTCCCTCTAGCCCTTGGGCTCTCACAGTGAAAAGGTTAATGTGGTTCCTCAAACATGTAGTCAATTCAATTCAGTTTATATAGTGCTTTATAGTGGTTTTAACCGAAGTCGTTATCATAAAGAAGCTGTACAGAAATCTAAGTCATGATCCCTACTGAGCAACAATGATAATATTCTTTCTAAGAGTAATAGGAAGAAACACTAAGGGGAATCAAGAGTCCTCTGTATAGGTGGTTCTAGCTGAGTACAACATTTGATCAGAAAAAGTATCTGATTTAATAGGGAATTTCATAGTTTTTTCATAATTTTATTTATAATTTTATCAGCTTATTTAAATAGTTAAGATGTAAACAAAGTCATTTGGTGTATTTTTTTTTTGTGAAATGCTCCATTCTAGAGAATCTTACCAAGTCAGAATTGTTTATAGTGGTGGTGCTACAGACTAGTTGTCTAAGGAGTCTAATGGCACTACATGCCACGTTAGAAAGCAATTACATGAAATGGTTATGGATATGTTGTGTGATGTCTGAGATTCTGTGTTACAGAGGTTTTACAACAAGTGTTTGGGCCTAAAATGTATTTATTCATTTATTTTTAAAATGATCTGTGGTGGAGAGGGCTTTCCGCCCAATGACCTCTTGGATAAGCTCCAGCTCCTCCCGCGACCCAGAAGGATAAGCGGCTTAGAAAGAGTGTGTGTGTGTGTGTGTGTGTGTGTGTTTGTGCTGGAGATGTACATGCAGTGTGTTCTAAGGTAATATAGTCCCCAAAAAAAGCAAAGTGGTTTTGGATAGTAAATAAAATGGATGGTTCCTATTGCCAGAACTGCAGAGAAATCCAAAATCATTTCTGTACAACGAACCTTTTCACACAAAACCATTCTAAATGATAAACCTGCATTTTGACGTTACAAAATATCCTGGCTGTAAGAGTTACTTTGATGTGATGCACGTTGCGAGGAGCAAATGTCTTGTTAATGCCATACCTGTTTTTCCTAAAGTTTGCAATTAAACAGTATGTGTAGCATAAATCTGCAAGCAGCACTGTTTTATATAATGTGAATTCTGAATCATCAGCTACACAAAAGGTTGCAAAAAGTAGTAGAAATGATCTTGTGAGGCCAAGTATTGTGTTGGTGCATCGTGAGGAGCTAGATAACATCACCATTCATGATGTTGTATAGTTTCATGGAGTATTTAGTGGAAAGGGGTATTAAACTGTTTTGACGGGTGAAAGACAATTCAGCAGACAAAAAGTGCAAAAGGAGGTACACTCTCTCGTCACTAGGGTGCAGGAAAAGCTCTGTCATTGCATCTTTCACTCTCCAGGAAGCAGAAGCAGAGTGAAGTTGACAGGTATATGAAGATCGGAATGTTGACCGTTGTAAAACCTGACCAGTACACGCCCACTTGTCCCACCTCTCTTCCATTCACTGGCTAATTTTGTTATGACAGACACCAAATAGGCTTCAACCACTGGCCCTGAGAGGTACCCTGACTGAGAGCTGAAAGGGAGGTAGGTGGAGTAGAGGGGGAAATAAAACTCCCAGCGAGGTGTCTGCAGAAAGATATGAAGTGCACTGTATATGTAGTTGAGCTCTATGAAGACTAATAGACTAAAACCTGTGAATGTAAGAGGGACTCTGCATCTGGCACCTGACTGATATGAAACTCAGTTCAATCACTGAGTGTGACTTGATCTGAATTGCGTGCATTCTGACAGATGTGGACAAACATACAAAGGCAGCGACACAAATCCTTCTCCACTCTTGTTCTTACTAGCAGTGACTGCTGGAGATGGTTAAAGAAGACTCATTTCTCCATGGCGCAGCGGTGTGAATTATGTCAGAAGGACAATGGAAAGAGCACTTGGAGCTCTGTGTGGGATGTAGGAGATTCTTCTCATGGTCACTCACATCTCCTTATCACTTTTCCAGCCCAGCTAATGATGGTGAATCCGTTGGACGGAGAACTGATAAGGGCATGTGCCTGACACTTACAACCAGTGTCTATTTAGGACACATCAGAGGGCTCAATATGTGACAGAAGTTAAGTGAATGTGACTGATTTCGTAAGTGCTCTTTTTCTTAGAACTAGAGAGCCCAGCTTCCCAAGAGCGTTGTAATTTTTAAATATTACTAAGTGTTTAAATATCTTTTGATTATCCTGGCATCTAAGATTATTTTATAAAGTTACTGTGATATATGTGTGTTCAACAAAATGTGTCTTAGCCCTCCATTTGATTAAGTTTGGCACATCTGGGATATACAGAAGTATTTAATCAGGCAGTTTCAGGCAGTAAGGGATCATGCGTGTTTATCTTTTGTTTTTATGTACTCTTCTGGCACTCTTTGAATCTATGGCAAGTATTTTGCCTATTTACATAAAGTAAAGTTAATTTCAAATTATCTAAAACTTTTATGCTTCACAAACAAAAGGGAACAATCATGAGGTTATATTCTATGACATATTATTTATAGAAATGACAACTGATTTATTTCCTATTCCCAAAAGCCTGGTTATCTTTCACTGTGAGATGGTATTAGCTTCCAGGAGGGAACCAGTGTCGCTACTTATATGTAAGTCTTGATAATTTACTGCATTAAATTACAAAGTACACTATAAAGTGCCATGTCTCTTATGAACTAGTGTTAATCAAACATGATTTAACCCACAGATATAGTTAGCAAAATGAAACGTTTATTATATATAGCAGAGGCAATGAGGATTGCTTACCATTAGAGGTTAAGAGTATACTTTGCACTATATATAGCACTACTAGTCAGTACTTTTAAAATTTAATTATTTTTTTTTTTTTTTACAGAATGTTACGTTAGCAATTCCAACTGATAATTTCTTTTTAAGCTTTGAAGAACAGTTGTAGTACACATAAAATCGGTTTCATAAAAGACCAAATAATGCAACATGTAAAGCAGCATCAGAACTATCATAATCAGCGGCACCCATAAATAGTGTAAAATACAGCACCATTCAAAAGTTTAGAATCACCATTCAAATGTTTGGAATCAGTATTTTCAACACTATAAAACCATTTTTTTCTGCAGCTATATTTATACAATGATTATATTAAGATGGCAGTACTCTACAAACTTATAGGTTCCATCAAATGATGATGTAAAGAAATAAAGAAATTTAAGATGTGTAAGAGATGTAGAGGATGCCACTATGATTGACAAAGCTCAAAAATCAAGAAAGATTTTCTAACAAAATTAACATCTAGCATGCTCTCAGTGGAAAAACCTGAAAAATCAAGAACTGAGAATTGAAACAGTGTGTATATATATATATATATATATATATATATATATATATATCTATTTCAGTATTTGACATGAAAATGCCTGTTGCCCTTTATATTGTGTGTAAATTTCATGAAAAAAGGACCAAAAGAAATGGCCCAAAATGACTTGGAAAAAAGTCTAGTTCCATTGACTTAAATTAAAAGTAAAGTAGGTTTTTTTCTTCTGCTGCAAAGCTATCATTTTGGAGATGTGTATAATATTTTACTAATATGTCACTCTGATAGGCTTCAGTCGAATTTAATCTAAACACTTCCGTCCAATGGCAGGCTCATTTCTTTTCTTTATTCAATATTCACTATTTGCTCATGTTATTGTTTCGCTATCCAGTGTAGACAAGAGTTTTGGTCTTTAGTCTTGGTTTCTTTCAAAGTAACTGTTTAGAACAGGGGAAAAAATGTGGGCCCACTACAACCTAAACAATCTATAAAAACAACCCATTATTGTCCTGTTTATATGTGCCTTTAAAATCAACTTAGAGACAAATATGCTCAAAATTTGACAAAAATTATCTCACTGAATATGAGTTTTCTCAACGATTAATGGTATTCTAAACTGACTCACCCCTCAGTACCTGAGTGAACTTCTCTCATACTATGAACCATCACGCCTTCTTAGATCACAAGGTGCTAGCATACTATTAGTACCTAGAATTAATAAAGTTACATCGGGGGGAGAGCCATCTCATACAAAGCCCCCCAACTTTGGAATAATCTTCCAGTCAGTGTTCAGGACTCAGACACAGCCTCAGTCTTTAACTCTAGGCTAAAAACTTACTTGTTTAGTCATGCCTTTGCTAATTAGTTTTCTGTTAGATAAAAGGTGCAGTATGGTAAACTGAGAGTGTTGGTGCTGTCATCCAGCTGCTCTCACGCATCCACTCAAGTTTGCTGACGGTGGGGTGGAGAGGCACTGACATCTCAGGGAGCCCTCATGTCTGTTACCTTTCTGGTTTCTCCCTTTTAGTTAGGTTGTATTACCTAGACCTGCCGGAGTTTCTGCTGCTCTCTCTTAATACTGTAATCTGTGATCAGTCACTCTTTACAGAACTAACTCTCTGTGTGTTTTCTTTTTCTTTGCCGAGTTGAACAACTCCCCATCCTGTGCCTTCTGATGCTGTTGCTTCTTCTGCCTTGATTGGGTGCCCATTGTTTGCCAGTCTTCTGGACTGTTTCAGCCTTCTGGATCATTTCAGCCTTCTGGACTGTTTTTACCACCATGTAGCTTCACGCTGTGCAAACCTCACCATCATGAACTGACCCTCCAAATGATGCTGCTGCTGCTGCATAAACTCAAACTATTTAATTAACCGTTGCTCTACCTGTATTTCCCTGTTTTGTATTTTAATATTTTAAACTAACGCTGTTTGCTATCTGGTGACAACCAGAGGACAATGGGTTCCCCTTTTGAGTCTTGGTTCCTCTCAAGGTTTCTTCCTCTTGCTCATAGGGAGTCTTTCCTTGCCACTGTTGCCATTGGCAACGCTAATGGGGGCTTGGACATGGATTTTTCTGTAAAGCTGCTTTGTGACAACACCTGTTGTAAAAAGCACTATATAAATAAACTTTGACTTTGACTTTGACCTTAGATGTTAGTTTGAATTCCTCTTAAGTGACTCCAAATATCTTTAGTATTTACGCTGTGTTAACTCTTTCATTAAGAAGTGAAGTTTTACAGGGTGTTTTATGGTGTTATATGGTATTATTACTATAAATGGATTATTGCAGTGTAATATTTATCATTTAATAAGTTCTTTCTGTTTTCCCTGCTGCAACACACCATATTCTACCCAGAAAAGCCTTGTAAAATTTGTTGTTTTGAAGCAGGAAAACCCCTAAAATGTGCAGGGCATTCTCCAGGGTATATTTAAAGATATTACAATGATCACATTCCAAAGAATAAAAAAGGATCAAAATAAAATTCTGGTATAAGTTAATTTTCAATTTGCATTCAGTGTTATGTAGTATTTCCCATTTGTATTTGCATTCAACATGTCCACATGTCCTATGATAGATTTAAGTTTTTTAATCTCATGTTCACTGAGCAAGGCTTCTATCTATTACTTTTAAAATTAAAACATCAATTCCCTCATAGCTATTGATTGGACACTTGACTTCAGTATTTTTCATTGATGATGCTGAAAATGCTCTGTTAAACCTCCTCTATTCAACAGGTAACTATATTTAGTCCAAGCTGTCCTATAGTATTCAAATGAAAGCTCTACACTATGCACCCTTTTGTTGTTCCACTTTATCAAACAATGTGCTACAGCTTTCATTTTTTTCTGAACTTTTTAAATTTTACACATTTAAGGTACAAGACAATGGAAAAGCAAATGGTAAGTGTAAATATAAAACCTTAAATACAAACAAACATGGTAAATAAAATATAAATTATAAACATCAAAGTTAAATCTAAATATGGAAAATTTGTTATTTTTTGGTGCGGCCTCCCTACAGATTTAGGGCTTCTATATGTTATTCATTTTCTATTTAAATGCCACTTAAAATTTTATTACTCTCCAGCAGATGTAAATATTCCAAAACTATCAATGAACACGGAAGGCAAAAACAAAAAGGTGCACCATACTGAACAAAACTGTAGTAGAGACCAGTGATATTCTGAAGGCTTTCATCCACAGCACAGTAGATGGTGGTCTGAGCTCCCTCCCACATGGGCAAATGCATAGCAAGTACATGGGCACCATCAAGAACCTCATCCAAAGAGCAATACTTTGTAAAAAATGTCAACCTAGCTCAGTATGCACAACTGCAGTTGACTGAAAAAAATTATTTCTGTATTTTAAACTATGGTTAAAATGTTGCCATTTCCTGTGTTCTGCTACACTGGTCATACAGTACCAGCAAGTTCTTCAGTGTTGCGAGATTCGACAGCATCCCCCCAGGTTAGCATTTTATACTGTTTGCCATAATAAATTAATTGCTTTGTAGTTTCTCAATTAAATTTTCTTTTAAAGTTTAAAAAGCAAAATAAACTATTACAATGTATGCATTGGTACAAAAAAGCAAATTTCTTCTTCTACTTCTACTAGTACTACTTAATAATAATAATAATAATAATAATAATAATAATAATGCAGAGTTTTTTGGGTTTTTTTTTTTCATTTAATCAAATGAAACAAATGTCTTAAGCTTTTCTTATTCTCACAGAATTTTCATGTCTCTGAAATCCAAGAGATATTTCAAATCTTAACGGACACTGTTTTGAATGTCAGTTTTGAACATTTTGTCACATGAATGTTCCTTCATCACTTTCGTGGAACAGACTGGAAACGGTGACTATATAGCTGGGAGCGGATTTCTTTAGCTGATCTAGAAGGTTGGTCTGCAGGAAATGGCCCAGGTGATTCACCCCAAACTGCATCTCAAAGGTGTCTGCTGTTTTGGGCACATCATCATTTCTGGAAAAAAAACAAAAAACATTCTGACACTCCTTTTACAGCCACATTTTAAACCTCAAGCAGGACATGTACGTATATTATTGCTGTCAGAACAAAACCTCTCCAAAATAGAATATATCAAAGTATTGTGAATGATAGCAGCAAAGCTCTAGTAACCATCACTTGCATTCTTGATGAGAATGTCCAGTATGTCCTCATTCTCCTGGATGTCTTTTGCTAGGGCCTGGAAAGAGTGCAGTGAGGCCAGATCCAGCTTCTTCAGCATCACATTGCCATTTCCATTCCTCTTCCTGATCTCCTCTGCTGTGGTGTGTGGCTTACCTAAGTCTCACACATAGACACTCTTTTTTCAGTTATTTTTTGGTGCCACAATCCACAATCAAATGCTGCATATTTTGACTACTGGCTGCTCATCAAGCAAATTATTAGTGCTTGAAACAAACCTTGTCTAGAACAATCCTGGCATACAGTGCTATGAAAAAAGAATTTGCTCCCTGATTACTTTTGTTTTTACATATTTGTCACACTTCTTTTAGATCTTGAAATAAAATTTACTATAAAATAAAGACAATGGGCTCCACAGTAAAATACTGATCTCCAGTCATAGAAAGTGTTTGGTTGCAGTTGTTGCTTCCAAAGGTTGCTATAGCTGCTAAAAGGTAAAAGGCTGTAAAAGTTTAGGGAGGCAATTACTTTTTCACATGATACAGGTGTTGCAAAACTTTTTTCCTTCAGTAAATAAACTGATCACTTAGAACCTGTGTCTTGTCTTGAACTGCATTTTGTATGATGATCTGAAACCATTTACTGTGACAAATATGCAAAAATAGAGAAAATCAGGGCAGGGCAGATACTTTTTCACAACACAGTATGCTGGCTCAGCTGGAAATGCACTTCAAAGTGCAAGTGTAATTGATATAAAAAACAAACATGGAAAAAATTTGTTTCAGTTTCTTGAAGATTTTAAGTGTTACCTCTTTTCTGGAATTAATTAATTAGCTGAATCTGGAGGATGTAAAACAAAAAACAACCTCAAACAAACAAACAAACAAACCAACCCAAAACACTAATGTATTTCATAGCTCAACAAAATAAATTTAAAATGATATGCTTCATATTTCATTACGATAGGTGTATTTGAGTGTTTTTTTTTACATAACCTCCATAATTATAGCTTTAAATGATAAAATATAATATTATACAAAAAAAGAAAGCTATATTCACTTTAAGCTATGCTGTTTGCCTTGTAAGGTTTAGAATCATATGCTTTGCCTAAATTATTAGCATATTTTACCTAATGACATCCTGTTTTTAAATTTATATTTAAATGTTGAAGTATAATCATTAATTTTACAGATATTGTTTTATTACCTTTACTTTCATAAACCCACCTCTTTTAGCCATGTCCACTACCTCCTCTTTTCTGATCCCATTAGCTCCTGCGATCAAGACTGTTTTGACATCCAGACAAGTATTGCTTCGACACATTCCACCAGCCTTCCATCTGCGCAAAACCAAGAAGTAGTCATCCTATATGGAAAAAAAATATATGGACATATATTTTTGTAAATATGAAATACATTTCAAACACATTGCAATCCATGTCAAAATAGATTCCAATTTTATTGTTAAATTGATTGGAATGGAATCTGGTGCTGACCCCACATTCAACAGGATATACATTTAAATTCCATTCCACCATTGCAGTAGGGGCTAGCCTACAGTATACAAAAGTATTCTGTATATTTGCTCAAAGACAATAATTGCTGGTGACATTAGATATGGTTTAATTGGTTGATATTGTCATGTCAAATAAAACATCTCTTTACTTTTAAAAAAATGTTCTTTACTTTTAATGTAAATGAATGTAAAGACATTTTATTCCCAGCAATTTTGGAGTATTTCAAACGGTCCATTTGTCATGACATTTTCAGGCAATGTAAGTGGCATGTGCAGCGCTCAAATGGCTTAGAAAAATAAAAATCAAAAAAGAGATATTTGTTTTTTTTGGACAGCAAATATGTACTAAAAAAATGCAGCCTCAAGTCCACCCTCATGTTAAGAAGGTGAACAGCAGACAGTGAACATTATCTGCAGTGCATTTATTTTTAAGATTCAGATACACTCAGTGCAAAGAGCCCCTGAGATAATCCAGCTTCAGCAGAATGCAAGATGTATGCAAGTACATGTCTGAATAGGAGCCACAACCAAGTGGGAGAGGTTGTATATAGGAACATCTACAAATCATGTGGATAGACACTCCCTTCAATATTACCAATACGCAAAGAACACTAAACCAATGCATTTCAAGTTGAAAATTCAAATCCGAAAATCCTACAGGATGTCTGTCTATAATCTAAAACTCAGAAGAGTTTGGGTTGTGCAACATGGTAACAGAAGAAGTAGTCATCCTATATGGGAAAAAAAATATATGGAAATATATATTTATATATATGAAATACATTTGAAATACATTGCAATCCATGTCGAAATAGATTCCAAATACCAAAATGTATTTCAGAATATACTGCCATATTAATCAAATATATTTTAAAATGCATTTGATTCAAAATATAAGGGGGAGGGGAAATATAAGACATAGAAATGTACTATAAAAATACATAAATGTATACAAATATATTTATCAAATACCTCCAAAAATGTATGAAAATATTAGCGAGTAGACCTTTAACATGGCAAAAGCAAGTGTTGTAGATACTAATAAACTGTGAAAATGCAGTTTGATCAAAGTACAATGCAAAATACAAAAGTCAGTATCATTCATTCAGTTCATGTATAGTTAGTTATATTTATAACCTTTGTTAAAACTACATACAATTAAAAATATGACAAATACAAATGAAAGCATTTTAAATATACAACTAAGAAATACATTTTTTGGCCATTTTCATGTAATGCAGAAATTTATTTGGAATATGCATGTGGTAAAAATGACCTAATTATTTTTTTTGACTTTCTCCACAGTGATTACAAATACGCTTGACAAGCAAAGTGTATATGCATAGCTATGGTGACAGCAGCTTCCTCCTTCCGCTGGAATGTAGGTTCCCCAAAAAAAAAAAGTTCCCAACCCATACGGAAAAAAATATGTCTATATTTTTGTAGATTTAAAATACATTTCCAATACATTGCGCTCCATGCTCATATACAATCCAAACACTAAAAGGTATTTCAAAATATATTGCCATATTAACCAAATATATTTTAAAATGTGTTTATTCTAAAATATATGGAGAAATATTATACATAGAAATGTAGCATTGAAAAATATAATGTGAATAATGTGAAAATGTATGAAAATAGCCAAAATACTTGTCTAATGTGCTTTTTGATCATTTTATATTTTCTTTATTTTAAATACATTTTGTGTGAGCATGATCTTACTGCATAAGTACATGGTTAATGCAAAATACAATGAGGAAAAATGCAGAAGTCAGCACCATTCATTTATATCTGTAACTTTTGTTAAAACTACATACAGTTGAAACAATATAACAAATACAAATAGATACATTTCAAAAACATATTTAACAAATAAATTTGTTGGCCATTTTCATACATGGCAAAAATATATTTGATAACTATATGTGGAAAACACATTTAAAATAAATTTTTTAAATATATTTAACATATGCATTTTTTGCCATTTGCATACATTATCAAATATATTTTTGCAAACACATTTGGAAAATACATTTAAAATGGATTTTAAAATGTATTTAACAGCTATATTTTTAGTCTTTTTGGTTATTTTCATATATTTCAAAAACATCATGGGAAAACATGGGAGAGTTTACCCATGTACCAAAACCCTCTGCTTTATAAGGAGTGAGTGCCTTCCAAAGCTTCAAGTGTTACCTGATATGGAGTGACACTTTGTAATTAAGTGTTAATGGGGAGAGATCAGTTTGGGAAAGACCATTAAATACTCTCACAGGAATGGAGCTGAGTGGAGAGAGGAGGCTTCCAGAGCAAAGACACACATGCATCCTACACACAGGCTTTTTTAAGTTGTAGCATCTGACATAGGCATTTATTAGATTAATTCAGTTAATGGGCACATACTGTGAAAGGCTAATGAAAATTAAGTAAATTGCTGATGTGACAGAATTTTAATAAAGCATATTCATGTGAAAATTCAGTTGATAACAGGATCTCATTTGGCAAACACCGCTGGTGTCAAATCCTCCATTCTTGTGTCTTATCCTTGGATCTATTCCTCTTGTTCTCAAAGGACAGAGAGAAAACCTGAGGAAAGAATGCAAGGAAAGAAAATGAGGACATATGGTGCATGATTAGGGTTAAAATTATGCCAGTTCCTCCACTTCCTCATCTATGTGCTGCAGACCTTTTTTCAGCCTAAAATCTCTTAACATTGACAAATCATGGTGAAACTTGACTTAGTATATTTATAAATACTATGTTTATAACCCTTTCTAACCCTGTGAAATTTCAAAACAATCGGCCCCTGGAGGGCGCTACTCTTGATTTAAACAGTTAAATCAAGTATATCTTCTTATCCTTTTCTCTGGTGAGCAGTTGCTTTTAGTAATTCTCTGCAGTGAGACTTGCAACTTTATTATTACAAGTGTTTTCAAAAAAACATTCACATAATTTTTTCACTGTTGTTAAATGTTTGAAAACAGCACTTTTCAGCTGAGTCCCAGAATTGTTATCCAATAATTACAAAATTGGTCTTGCAATAATGTTTTGCTTCTATAGGTGAATAATGATTTTAAAAAAATGTTGATTTTTTTGCCATCAGCCAATCATAACCTTGCCTTGGCGTTTCTGATCTAATTGTCAAAATATAAAAACTATTTAGCCTGATCATCTCAAAATTTAAAACACTTACAAAGCCATAAGTTCCAATGAGGCAAACAAAGTTTGACCTAGTTTTGTCTTTATACTACTATAGTATAAACCACTATTTTTACCACTATAGCGCACAGTATGACTTATTATGAATTATTAAAAAATCATACTGCAGTAATTTTCTGCACTCTATAGATAAGTAATGGGTGTGCTATAATTAATCTTTTTAAGCTGAAAAACTTTACAATTACAACTCATGTTAGAATTTAAACTGTTTGTCATGTATTTTCACTTACTTATTTAAACTCCACCACTTACTATACCAAGGTCAAAAGGTGAATTTCACTTCAACTTGACAAACATTATCTTTGAACATTTCTCATCAAGAATTATGATAAATAGAGGCCTTCTTCAAAATTCTGTCTGCCTTTTATTTATCTTCTATCTGGGACGTATATAAAGCCGTATGCTTGCACATCAAGCCGAATAGTGCTAATAGAGCTTGTGGCATCTACAATTGCAAAACTCTGCCTAAACCATAAGTTGCAGAACCACGAAGCTTGGAGGTCATACATAACGCCTCATTGTGCTGATTAGTGCTTGAACCCTGCATATTGTCATTAGCTTGGGAATTTACAGCCAACAGTCAACATCGCAGAATAAGATGAATTTTTTTCTGTAATCTTACATGTTGAGCATCATACACTTGAGGTAGGGCAACACATGTCAACTTGATTTGGGTGAATACAAGTAAATGCTTTGCCATACTTCAGAAATACACTGAAAATTTCTTTTCCATAAGACATGATGGAATACTTACCGGCATGGCAATAGCGCAGAATTAACCTAACCTAGTTTCACGTCTATGATAAGTTTTATAGCAGGTAAAAGCAGACAGAAATGGGAGTGCAGTGTCTGTAAAAGTTAACTGATATTTAGAAAGATCTAAAATACCACAGAAACATTGATAATACTTATGCCAACTTTACTCATAAAACTGGTCCAATTTGAATAGTGCATCTGTATCATAGGCTGCTCTGGCCATTGTTAATAATGATAACAAGCTCATACCGCAGTGGTACCATTCACAGTCTTGGGGATGCTGTACACATTTTTTGCTTTCACTCATCTACCACACCTGATTCACCTGATTAAGAGGCTCCCCATATGCTGGCTTAGGTGTGTTAGTGTAAGGAAATCATAAGAGCATGGAGTCCCAGAACTGGAATTAGGAACTACTGCAACAATTCTGAGAGCCATTGGTCACAAAACACATGCAACTTAGACAGGGTTTCTGACCAAGTTCCAACTTAACTAATGCAACCTCAGTTAACTCATTCTACAATTAACAACTTTCTTTTTAATCCCATGTTAAGATTCTCAATCTTAGATTAATTATTTTATGTGTACATTAAGCATGCTATTGATCCAAAAAAGGAATAAGGAAATAATACTAATTAATTATTAAGAAAGAAAGCATTTTTCATGACAAAAAGCAATGCTGTGTCCCACTATCACTGTGTTAGTGCATCCTGGAGTAAAGACTGCTTTCTTCAGGGCTCCCGAGTGGCTTCACAGGTCTCGGAGGAAGCCTGTGTTAGCCTTCACCCTCCTAGCGTTGATAGCATCGTGTGATTGGGGGAGTCCCAACTAGCGGGTGGAATTGGAGACGACTATATTGGGGAGAAAATCGGGTAAAAATTAAAAAAAAAAAAAAAGACAAGACTGCTTTCTTCATATTATTTTCCTCCCCTGAAAAGCTCTATTTTTCATGTAATTGTTGCCACAGACATCACAAAAAAAAAACAAAAAACAAACAAACAAACAAAAAAAAAAAGCAAAAAAGGCTAGAGGTATTTTTAATATAGATATCTAATACCATAACACTATAGCTATAGCAATAATTTTCGCTACAGGCTTCAGGCAATCCGCGCAAAATGTGAACCATAAGCTGCCGTTAACTGGACTGGTGGTGATTGTGCAGTGATGACTGAGCCGCGGACAGGTCGAGCAAATGGGCACGATCACCCCTTAGTTAGCTTAGCTCAGGGGTCGCAACCGAAATGTCAAGAAGAGCCATTTTGTCTTTTCAACAAAAATGAAACCACCTTGGGAGCCACAACATTTTATGTCCGTTTTACGATCTTGGCTGTAGGTATGTCTCAGTATGTACTGACGCTCTAGTTCGGGCTAAAAATATAATATAAACGAAAAAGCAGACTTACTTTGCTCTGCTTTAAGCTTTAGCCCAGCTGTAGCTGCTTTTCTCACATCTCATGAAACTTCTCTGCGAGTTTCCTGTAAAATGTCTCTCAATGTTCGACTTTTTACGAAGCTGAAGTCGCTTCTCACTCTCCTGCTTCTCATTTGAATTGTCCCGAACCACCTTAAATGGTGCTTGAGGCACCAGATTGTACTGCTGCGCCATTTAAGGTGGAACGGGACAATTTGAAAGATAAACGACTTCAGCTTTGAGAGTTGTTGCAAATTAAACGTATCAGGAAACCAGCTGGAGTGCTTATAAATGCAGATAAGTCCATTCATCTCCGAATTATCGATGTTTGTCTTAAATCTTTCTTTTTGCCTTTTCGTTATCTGCATTGCTGTGTGTCCAGCAGTTTGCGCGTCAATATTCAGCGTTAAAGTTTTGTGAATTAGCAATTATACATTAACTCCAGCGTTTAAGACCATTTATTGTGAAAACTGTGTTTGAACTGTGTTATAACGATTTTACATTATTATGTTATTTTCAGTGGTGGACGAAGTACACAAATCATGTACTTGACTTAAAGTAGAGATACCCAAGGTAAAATATTACTCCAGTAAAAGTAGAAGTCCTCCCTTTAGACCTCCTCTCGAGTAAAAGTACAAAAGTATTTGCCTTCAAATGCAAAAGAATTGAAAGTAAAAGCACTAAAAGATTAATTATGGCTCTAATGTCCTATTATCATTTTTGTAACAAGACTCTTGCTTGATTAACTTATTTTAGGTGAAAATATTCTGGTGTCACTCTTGGTAAACAAATGTTTTAATAGAATGTCATTAATTAGTCTGACACTGATGTCTATTAAAAATATCATCAGCACAAAACACTGAAGGCAAACAATTTCCATTAGTTAGAACCAAGTGGCTATGAAATAACGCTTCTTTCGTTTTGACATTACGTTTTTATGCACACATATCCAAAAGGAACAACAGATTTCGCATAATGTAGCAGAGTAAAAAGTAGGATATTTGACTTTGAAATGTAGTGGAGTGAAAGTAAAAAGTCGCCCAAAATGGAAATACTTCAGTAAAGTACACATACACGAAAAAACTACTTAAGTACAATAATGAAATACATTTACTTAGTTACTGTCCACCACTGGTTATTTTACCTAAAAATCCAGTTCTGCTGTGGAGCCCCAGCAGCTCTGCAGCAGCAGTGGAGAGATTATTCAGGCCTGATTCTCACCCCAAACAGAGCCAGGGTCACTGATGAGGATGATGAGGCTAAAGTGTTGCTGAAGCTTAATAAAGGACTCTGAATATCGTGTCTGTATCTTGCTGAAATGTTTAAATTGGAGCAGTAGTATTTCAACAGTTGACAACGCTTTGCACAAAAGTTGATTGGTTTGTATCCGGTTATTTTTGTTGATTTTTGTTAGGAAAAAAATGGAATTATTGACTTTGCCTTTACTTAGTCTAAATCTTTGTTGGATATCACACCTTTGGTTATGTAAGTTTGATTCTTGGTTTATACTTAAACTTACTTCTTGGTGATCTTGTATATTTGCAGCTTTTCAATTGTATGTTTCTTTCTGGCACATGATTAAATGCAGTGTCTTGTTCACACTATCAGTTGGGCTTGTTTGGTGTGTCAGATGGAGATTCACAAACATTCTGACAATCATGCTGTGGAAGGTAGCGCACTACTTTTCAAAAAGTAGCTTAAAAGTAGCCACTACTTTTTCTGGAAAAGTAGATAAATTGTAGCTAGCTGTATTCTAGCTCATTTTTCAGTAGCTAGCCCAACCCTGTTTGTTTTCCATATACATTGAATAACCAGAAATTGTTTTTGCACATTGAATAATCGGCAAATTCCTAGTATGACATACTTTATTAATTTGTTGTCCAAGCATGTAGGGCTGGAACGCCAATGTTTTTGTTAAGATTCTTCTTTTTTTCATTTTTATTCTGATTTTCCACTGAAACATATCATAAAGACAAAATCGTAAGCTGTAGGGATGCACAATGATGTTGAAAAAATCATTGGGCCGATTCTTAGATTTAGCTGATATTTCAAACCGATATTTGATGACACATTTATTGTAAAACCGGAAGAGAACCGTTAATGTTTAGACAATGATGGCTGTGCTACAGCAGTGCAGCTAAAATGTCTCCAACATCACCATGCACACAAACAAAACCTGCAGCTATTCCAGTAAAACCTCTGGGTAGGATGTTTTAATGGCTTAAATCTCCTAAAAAAAGACCCTACCAGCATTAAATCTACAACGCTGAAATTGGCTTTTTTGTTCGCCTGCTTCTTATTCGACTTTTCCTGTTCCACCTTAAATTTAGGTTAACTTTAGATGACTATGCAATACCAGTGAGTATTTGTTCAAATATTCCGGTAATTAGTGGTCGGAGACCTAGGGCCAATTTTTTATTATTTTTTTTTATGTAAGAGCAAAAGAAATGTCAAGGAATCAGACAAATATAATGGTTTTATAAATACTTACCTCAAAAGGATAAAACAGATCAACTGAAAGTTCTGATAGCACAGTCTGATCCTGATATCTTAATAATAACAGAGACCTGGTTAGGCACCCCATAAGTGATGCAGATGTAGCTCTAAATAATTTAATTCTATATAGAATTGGAAGACAACTGAGAGGAGGTGGAGTAGCTATTTTATAAAAGCAAACATCCAAGCTAAATCCTTAATCACAGTTTCAAAAGAAAAATGTTTTAAGTTCCTAGCTTTGAAGTTGTCCCTAGGGAAAATTACTCTTTGTGTTAGTAGGGATTTACAGGCCTCCTTCTGCTCCGTCTCCTACAACAGCTGAAATAGCTAAACTTCTATCGCACCATACTTCTTCAGAAATGCAGGTCCTAGGGGATTTTAATATTAACCCATTGTCTAATATAATAATCCAATAATTTAAAAGAAATGTAGGACAATATTACCCTCACACAGTCAATCACTACATCGACTCAACCAAACCTAAACGACCCCACCAAGTCTACCCTGATTGAGATTTATGTATGGGGCCTCGGGCGCCAGAATGCCACTGCTGTATCATTTAATCAATCAATTAATCAATTAATCAGTCAGTCAATCAACCTTTATTTTTACTCAGAAATACACTGAGGATGACCCTTGTTTTCAATGCAGCTGAGCATTTACAGCAGAAAGGGAAAAAAAATAATTTTGGAATGGAATAAACTAAAATAAACAGAGCTACAAGAACAAATTAGCAGTAAAATCAAAGAAAAGAAAGAGTGTTTCTAAATAAAAATCAGTGTGCTTCTCATCGTGCTGCTAGTGGGAACCAATCAACTTTTTCATACAGTCTACAGTAACCGTATTCATTCCATATATTCAGACTTTTTGTATATATATATATATATATATATATATATATATATATATATATATATATATATATATATATATATATATATATATATAAAAAAAATATAGTGTTAGAATGTTGTGCAAAATGTAAATAAAACCAGAATGCAACGATGTGCATATCATTAGAACTGGACTTTTTTTTTTGTTTTGTTTTCTGAAAAATCTATGTCCATTTCAAAGTTGATGCCGGCAACACATTTCAAAAAATAGCTGGGACGGGGCAACAAAAGACTGGTAAAGCTGTGTGATGTTAAAAAAACATGGTGGTTAATTGGCAACAGGTCAGTAACATGATTAGGTATAAAAAGAGCATCCCAGAGAGACTGAGTCAGAAGTGAGGATGGGTTCACCATTTTATGAAAGACTGTGTGGGCAAATAGTGCAACAATTCAAGAATAACTTTTCTCAACATAAAATAGCAATGAACTTGGGGATTTCATCATCTATGGTACATAATATCATTAAAAGATTCAGACAATCCAGAAAAATTTCTGTATGCAAGGAACAAGGCCAAAAAGTAATACTGGATGGCTGTGGTGTTCAGGATCTCAGGCAGCACTGCTTTAAAAACAGACACAACTCTGTAGTGGAAATCACCGCATGAGTTCAGAAACACTTCTAAAAATTTTTGTTTGTGAATCCAGTTCATCACTGCATCCACAAATGCAAGTTAAATCTCTACCATACAAAGAATAAGCCATGCAGAAACAGGATCCAGAAAAGTCACCACCTTCTCTGGGCCTGAGTTCATTTAAGATAGACTGAGGTGAAGTGGAAATGTGTTCTTTTTGGAAATCACGGATGCTCCATCCTCTGGGCTAAATAGGAGAGGGACCATCCATCTTGTTATCAGCACACAGTTCAAAAGCCAGCATCTGTAATGGTATAGGGGTGCATTAGTGCACATGGCATGAGTTACTTGCACATGTGCTGAATGTGATCTAAGCGATGATGGTGAAGGCTTTATATAGATGAGACTATCTATGTTAACTGTAGGAGCATTTCTGAAATTTCTACTACGATGTGTTGTATGGGCTCTGTGTATATATGCCATAGAGTTCTTCCTTTGGGTGCTAATCACAGGAATGCTAAGACAGTCATAGTCTAGCAGATTTGCAAAATCAAAATGAACCATGATAAGGTTAAAAATCCAATTAGCTTCTACGCATGTTTTTGTTAATTGAAAAGCTAACAAAGGTATCCATAACCAATCTTCTTTTAATAAGCTGATCCCTCTCCAGACTCTGAAGCATATTGTAGTACCTTGAGGTGGCACAGGTCCTGACATCACACCAGAGAAGCTCAATCCTAGGAACATTTAAGATAGTTTTAGTCAAAATCACGTCAATGCTGACACATCTGAAGAATTTAGTTCCAGCTGTTGGTGAATGAAGCAAGTAATATGGACAATATCATGAACACCAAGAGTATTAGCATGTGGAAAAAAAAAATGTCCAGGTGTCTGGTAGTTTTGAGGGGTAAAAGCCATCAGCAGTATATCTACAGATATCTACATCTATTGTATATGCATGGGTGTCACTATTTTAAAACAAGACAAAAGCAAGATAAAGAAGTATTTATGATTTTACACACAATAGACCTTAAATGTTTGGTAGGTAAAAGACAAACGTAATGTCTTTTACCAGACATAAAGCTTCATGTAGAATTTGTGGAGTTCCCATTTATGGCAGATGCTGCAATCCGTATCTCTGCTTCAGTGGCACTTTTGTCCCATTTCATTACGGCAGCTGCAACATGAATTTCATATATATTAATCATAATAAAATGTTCAACATTCAAACTCTTACCAATTAATAAGGATTATTACAGAATATATGAAAATGCTTACCTTTAATCACAGAATACAGGTGTGTATCTTCAAGGGCCTTCTTTTTCCTTTTCCCCTTTCCCCTTTCCCTTCATGTTGAAGCTGCCCATGAGGTTGTTAGTTAAGTTAGCCTTAGAACAATAAAAATAGTTAATACAAGAGCCAATTTAAGGGTAGTCTGGCCACTTCTTATTTCTCCCGTTATATTAAAAACATGACTGCAAAACGCCAGGGGGTGCCCGCAGTCGAGTCCTTAAGGAATGGCGTTGAATGGAGCTAAACCATCTCTAACCATCAGGACATTCTTTGAATTTTGGAGCAAAAACCTGCCTACATATTCCCTTTTTTAACAGGTTTTAGGCTGTAGAACACTAGCATTACAGCTACTGAGTGCTGTCTGGTTGGTGAGCTGATCAGTTCATTGGCGGAATAAAGCAGCTTACCGATGTCACGAACATTGATGAGGCGCTGTTATAAAGTCCTATAACTGGAGTTCAAATGTGCTCAAAAATATACTAGCAGTGTTAAAATGTTTTATGCTGTTACATGTTCAGGAAATGAATGTATTCTTTTATATAAAAATATTTAATCATTTACAAGCCATGATTTTGCTCAAATGCTCCATATTAACCCATTCGTTTTGGACTCGCCTAGGAGCCCCCTCTAGCATTTAAGAAACCCGGAAGACATTACATAGTGGCAGCTCTCCTCTCTACATATTCTCTGTCAATAATTAAAAATGAATTAAATTAAAAATAGACAACAGAATTTTTTATCTACAATTAGTCAAAACAAATTACTCAACTAATGAAGCTATATGTAGATCCTTCACATTTTTTCCACCAACGCTGGACAGTTGTACAGCCCTAAAAACAAAAAAAGACAGACAAAACAGGACCACCATTGTGACTTTCATACAGCTCTTCAGTGTATGATTCGAACACCTCATCCAGCCTCTGCAATCTTACCAGAACCTCTCTTGCATTCCTGTCCTGAAGTCTAGACTCTTCCCTTTCAAACTCAGCAATACTGTCCATTTTAACTATATGTGTATCAGACAAAGGTAGCTCAGCTCTTCCAAGCCACTTGACCTCCTCATTTATGTCCAGACATTTTGACAACACTCACTTCTGAAACACTAACCACAAGAATCACAATAAATTCTATGCTTAGTTAAAATTTAAAATGATCATTTTACAGTTTCAATTTATTATTGTAGACAACATGTTATACAAGTGTTAGATTCAGAAAATATTTCAACTGGAATATAATATAAATGTCAAAAGTAACCAATAATTCATTATCTGTCTGCATTAATGCTATGTGATGTATATGAAGACAAGTTCTCTAGGTTCTGAGTGTTAGGCAGGATGGAGCCAGGCAGAGGCAAATTCCCATCTGGAAAGCAAAAGAATTCTTCAAGTCAAGACATAGTACTGTGAGAAATGCAAAACTAAAAAGAAAAAGTGTTAGGAGTCTAAAACAGGATGGGAGTCTTGAGATGATTTGAATTTGGGCATACCACTGTGTTTAATAATTTAAGTGCAGAATTTGTGGCCTGAAACAGGAGTTGTTTCTGTACATTCTATTTTACCTTGCTAGTCACTGAGAGGAAATGTCATATACCAAAATTATCTACAATGAATCGAACCTTACCAGAGGGCTGAGAGGTTATGTCACCATAAGAACTAGAACAAACTTGGCTGAGTCTGCGAAAATCTGAAAACAAGATATAAACAGCATCACAGTCACTAAAATGTTCTACACAAAACCTGAAGGTTGATACACTATATTGCCAAAAGTATTCACTCACCCATCCAAATAACTGAATTCAGGTGTTCCAATCACTTCCATGGCCACAGGTGTATAAAACCAAGCACCTAGGCATGACTAGACCCATGCAGACTGCTTCTACAAACATCTGTGAAAGAATGGGTCGCTCTCAGGAGCTCAGTGAATTCCAGCATGGTACCATGATAGGATGCCACCTGTGCAAGTCCAGTCATGAAATTTCCTTGCTATTAAATCCTCCACAGTCAACTGTTAGTGGTATTAAAACAAAGTTATAACAAAGACCTCCAAACTTCATGTGGCCTTCAGATTAGCTCAAGAACAGTGTGTAGAGAGCTTCATGGAATGGGTTTCCATGGCCGACCAGCTGCATCCAAGCCTTACATCACCAAGCGCAATGCAAAGTGTTGGATGCAGTGGTGTAAAGCACGCCGCCACTGGACTCTAGAGCAGTGGAGACGTGTTCTCTGGAGTGACAAATCACGCTTCTCCGTCTGGCAATCCAATGGATGAGTCTGGGTTTGGTGGTTGCCAGGAGGAAAACAAGATCCTCCAACAGCTCAGAGCGTTAGTTGTTGCTTCCACAACACTGGATGACCTCCGAAATTGCATTGAAAGAGCCGTGAGCACAGTGACACCCAACAAGCTCAATCGAGTATGGGATTTATTTGACTATGGCATTGATGATGTCATTACAGTTGGAGGAGATAATATTGAGCACTTGTAAAATTATATTATAAACTTTATGCTCACATACACCATTTACAATTTGCATTGTTCTGTAATGATTTACAAGTGAAATAAATCATTTTGAAATCGAATTAATGAATCACTATAATCACTTTTTGAATATATATATTTATAATGCATTTGTAGGCTAGGAGCAGCTGATTATGGGATGTCCTTTCATATTTTACTAAAACCCATAAGTAACACACTAACATAATACACATATAATACATAAATAAACCTATACTTTCTTACCCTAACCACTCAGTGCTAAATATTACTTCGCATCCGAATTTCTACGAGGTTGAAATTGGCTAGGCTAATGCTAACTCCAAGAGACTGCTGTTCTTTTATGTCTGCTGTTTCAATCCAAACTGGACTGCCTTAGATTACAATAAACAAGAAAGTAGGAGGTGATCGAGGGACTGCTCCAGTTTTGTTTTCATTATCAACCGAAATGTGACAAACATCCATGTCTCATGATATGCTGTGTTATTTGTGCTTATTTGTGATTAACCAGTACAAAGGTTATGACAAAGCTTATACCTTAGGAAGAATTTCAACTTGTACACTGCCTACTATTAAACACCATAAAAGTACAATAAGCACATTAATAAAAACAGAGGAGAGAATCTGTAGGTTGTGTGCTGTTTTTAAAAACTGCCTTTGTAAATATAATCAAATAATTGTGCTAACATGTTATATGAAACAAAAACTGCAGTGAAGCTGATCACTAACCAGAGGACAGGATGGTTTGGGTTCCACCATAAGAACCAGAGCAACCGGGGCTGCATCTATGATGATGTAAATCTGGGAAACAAGACAGTCAGCATTAGAGTGACTTCAACAAATTTGTATGTTGATGTATTCATAAAAGGTGATTATTTGTAGATACTAAAGAAATAACTTAACTACTTGGCCAGCATTTTGTGCTCACATGAGCAATGACCCCCAACTACTAACCAAAGAACTGAGGGGTCACCATCATGACAACTAGAGTGACCTGGTCTGTGACGATCTAAACCTGGAAAATGAGACAGGCAGTATTACAATGAGGTGTGCTGGATAAATAAAAAGCCAAGAATTTTAAGAAGGAAGTAAATATATGTTTAACTGACTACAGAGAAGTCTTACACCCTATTCGGATGGGATAAGTTTTAAATGAGGAGGTGGGGTAAGGTATTTATTACTGGCATTTCTCAGTGATCTTAGTCATGTCCGAATGTGGCACATTAGTCAATTTTAGTAACTGCGCACTCCCGCATCAGTAAAGATGCTGGTGCCTTTTACCTTTTGTAAAACAAGCCATAAACATAACCTTAGGTCATATTAATTTCGGGCAAATTGATGTCGGTAAAAGCGATATTATAGCCTGTGAAAAAGGAGTTTCTTAAGTATGGAGGCATGCAAAGAAGCATTTTTTTTTTAGTTTATTTAGTTTTATTTTATTATATATAGCACTTTTTACACAAAGCAGCTTTACAGAAAAATCCAAGACCCCATGAGCAAGCCAATGGCGACAGTGGCAAGGAAAAACTCCCTAAGAGCAAGATGAAGAAACCTTGAAAGGAACCAAGGGGAACCCATCCTTCTCTGGTTGACACCAGATAGCAAACAGCATTAGTATAAAATATTAGAATACAAAATGGGGGAAAACAGGCGGAGCAATGGTTAATTAGATTAGTTTTAGTTTATGCAGCAGCATCATCATCAGGAGGGTCAGTTCATGATGGTGAGGAGAGAACGCAAGTTCTCTGACAAAGCTGAAGTCGGCTTCTTATTCGTGAGTTTTTCCTTTTCCATCTTAAATGGTGTGACAGTTATTTGTGTAATGCCTGAGGTGCCAGAATATAACTGCTGCTCCATTTAGGGTGGGAACAGAAAAATTCCAACAGGAAGCTGGCGAATAGGAAGCTGACTCCGGCCTCACTGTTTTCAGTGACTAAAATTAGGCCGATATATAATGTTACAATCCTTTCTCATGTGTTCAACTCAGAACATGTAAAAATTCCAGAAAAAAAAAACTTTGATTTTATGCGGTGAAGTTGACTGTTTATTGTGAATTCCCAAGATAATGGCAATGTTAATGACGCATTGCATGGACAAAAAGGTAAATGGTTAGGTTAAACAGAATGGCTAAATTAAATGTTTTAAAGGGGACCTATTTTGCTCATTTTTAGTGTTCATAATTTTATTTTTACATGCTTCAATGTTCCAAATACCTGTTCTGCCCCTATACGCTCCGCCCCTAAACAAACTCTTCCTGCCTCCAGTATAATATAATAAAAAAACAGAGTATCTCACTGTTCTAATGAGAAACCTCTTCATTGATCATCAAGCACAATCATGGCAGAAAATGCACTGTCTAGTTCCACATCAACAAAGGAGTTAAACAAGGCTGCAAAAATCGTCATACTTGTTAAATCTGTATGCTGAACATATAATAACAGGAGCAGGATTAGAGGAAGATGATCAAGTACATCCATACCTTCTTTTAGCAGATCTCAATGCTCATAGCGGAAAATCAGGAAGACATGAAGGCCTATTTAAGGAAAGTTAAAGAACAGCGGACAGATAAGACTCAAAATAAAAGATATTAATACGACACATATCAGGCTATTGTCTTTTCTGTAATTCTTTTTGGATGTGAAAACAGCACAGGAAAATTTTGGTATCTCTTTAAGATTGCCCGGATGACTAAACTGAATCTCGATTTCGGACATATTGTGAGAAGAACCAATTCAAGAATTATGCTTGGAACAGCTGAAAGTAAAAAAGGAAAAAGATGGCCCACAACAAAATGGACAAAAAACTATCCATATGGTCAGCAGGTATCAACCTGATGTCATTAATGATAAGAAGAAAAAAGCAGGAAGAAGAAGAATGACAAAACAAAATAATAACAACAATAGTGACACATCAGAAAAATAACAGCAAATGTAGTGTACCAAAGCCATAATCTAATGGTTCTCTGTAAAACTGCGTCCATCCATCCATCCATCCATCCATCATCTAAACCGCTTATCCTTCTGGGTCGCGGTGAGGTGCTGGAGCCTATCCCAGCTGTCATTGGGCGGAAGGCAGGATACACCCTGGACAGGTCGCCAGTCCATCGCAGGGCAGACAGACAGACATACACATTCACACACACACTCACACCTAGGGGCAATTTAGCATATCCAATTAGCTTAATTGCATGTTTTTGGACCGTGGGAGGAAACCGGAGTACCCGGAGGAAACCCACGCAGACACGGGGAGAACAGGCAAACTCCACACAGAAACGACCGTGGTCGCCCAGCTGGGAATCGAACCCAGGCCATTTTTGCTGTGAGGCAACACCGCTACCCACTGCGCCACCGTGCTGCCCTAAATCTGCGTCATATTTACTAATTATATAGACAATGAACCCAATTAAAATTTAAGTACCGTTATATGTAAACCAAACTACTAACCAGAAAGCAGAGCAGTTCTATCAGCCTCATGAGAGCCACAGTGACCTAGGCTGTGTCTGCCCTTATCTGACTCTTGAAAACAACATTCAATCAACAATATTTATGTAAGTCATTCTGTCCTGTTTTCCATATGCAAATAGTCACTCATCATTACATGAAGGTGTCACTTTTAAATGGAGCTGGCACCATATTCAAAATTGCAAAAATGGACGTGAACAAGGAAAGGGATGAAATAGTCATTTTTGTCATCAATATCCAACAAAATGTAGTTCAGCAAAACAGGTCTTCTTCGGACTAGGTAATGGAATCAGCCTACTTACCTTTACTTGTATTTGGTCTGTTCTCTTCCTCTTCCTCTTGTAATTTTACAAGTGCTCAATATGACCTCCGCCAGCTGTACGGACAACATCAACACGACAGTCAAATTCATCCCATACTCGATTGAGCATGTCGGGCATCAATGTACTCATGGCTCCTTCAAAGTGATTTCGGAGGTCATGCATTGTTGTAGAACCAATAACGAATTCTCTGAGCTGTTGGAGGCCGACAAAAATCATGTTGCACAGTTATGACGGATTCACTTTTATTGAAGTGGAGAGCGCAAAATGCTTTCTGCTCAGGGGTCGCTATCTCCTCTCAGACTGAAGGGAGCCAGACAATCAGAAACTCTATGACCCCCTCTTTCAATTGGTATGTGATTGGTTCCTAGGCGCCTCACAGTTGTAAAAATATGGCGCTTCAGTTCAAAGAAATCCAATGTATAACCACGATGCAGAACGTCACACACAACTATCTCATCCTATCTCTGTTAGAGTACAAATGCATATTTTTCATCATGAAGCATCTTTTCTGATATGAACATGAGAACCCATTCCTGCATTGCCAGGGTCTATCTTGGCATTCTCAATCTGTCAATCGTTTAGTAATTTGAGCAATCGGATTGTGGCTGTTCTTGACCTGCTTCTAAAGGGCTTGAAGGTGGTTTTCAAAAGGAAAACATGAAATGTCATTTAAGAAGCAGTTATAGTGAGTGACATCTCCTCATGAAGACAAACTAAACCATGTACGTTATACACAGAGAATGTTTTACCATACAATTGTGGGCATCTTTGGACAAAGTACCTCATAAGCTGACAAGCATAATCAATGTAGCCATTGTGGGTCCTCTCATCTGACTCAAGCATAATGGACACAGCCACAGTCAGAGACTAGGAGTATGTCTCTGGTGAAAGAATGCCTTTAAGTACAACCAGTCCTGTGTACAATAAGAACTGTCTAAATTCAGTGGCCTTCCACCTGTCTAAATCTTCTAATCTATGTAGTTGCCTGTTAAACTCACTAGGCATCATTCCCCTTAACTGGTTCAGGCACACTGAAATTTCACACTTATGACTGTTAGGTAGTCTGCACAATTTTGGTCTACGAGTTAAATACACCAAGATGCGCCTCACTACCCCTAAGCAAAACATATGCATGTAATCTAAAACAAATATAGAGATGCAGTGAATTACTGCATCAATCAAAGGGGTCTTAGTTTGATGGTTTGTGTAATGCATTTCTTTGGATTTATCATCCGTTCTTACTGTGCATATTTCTTGGTAAACAATCTAAGACGTGTACCTTTAAGGGTACACCTCTCACAGCCATAACATGATGTATGACCTTTAATGCATTTCAAATGCGCCCTAGTGGGTGCATCACACACACACGCTTGAATTTGAGTTGTATAGTTTTTCTCATTTTGCAGCAGGCCATTTTCATTAAGTAGCTTGAACTCATCTAAAAAGTCCCTCAGGTATTCCTCAAGAGGTTCAGGCTTTAGCATGCCATAAAATAGTGCCACAACAAAGGCTGAAAATTGTTCGATGTTGCCTAAGATTGTGTTCTGTTGGACTTAAAAAGGGGAACACTCAATATTTATACTAAGGCTGATCAAATCACAAGGGGGATTAAACTGTGACAAGTAGGGGTGGGAATCTCTAGGCACCTCATGCTTTGATTTGATTACGACTCAGAGGGCTACAATGCGATTCTAAAATGATTATCGATGCATCTTGATGCATCTTTTTTTTCTATACTATATATTTTTTTCTCACTGTGTGAGGTCTTGGTACTTTTAAAGCAAAGTATTTGGAATGATCTATAATGAATTTACTTCCAATATCTGTTATTACCAAAACAAATAGAAGTGATATGGCAAGTGAACTAGAAGGCTCTCATTCACTGCTCTTGTTTGAAGCACATGAGACACTGGCTGCCACTCATCTGGGATAAAATGCGCAGTTACGGTGAAATAAGATCCTGTGGCAATAGATGTCCATGCAGCACATGGTACAGCTGTTCTACCCGTTTTCTTTTATATATTTTTTTTGTAACTTCGGTTTTGGTCTCGTTGTAGACAGTGGGGATTGCTGTGTCAGTAAAATATCTTCGAGACGAGACGCTGTATCTCGGCTCCAAAATGTGCAACATAGCGGGAAAGCCCTGGTTCTCAATAACTGAGAACTGGCGTGCAGACTGCAGGTCACATAGCAACGCAGTCTCGCCTAGCTAGTAGCTAATGAAAAGGCAAAGAGAGAGATTTAAGATGAACATTTGGAGATAAATGGACTTATTTGCATTTATAAGCAGCGCAGTTGGTTTCCTGGAACATTACACCTGCAATGAGAGACTGTCAAACACTAAAAAGTTGCGAAGATGAAGTCAGCTTCCCTTTCGAATTTTCCTGTTCCACCTTAAATGGTGCAGCCCTTACATTCTGGCATCTCAGGCACCATTTAAGGTGGAACAGGAAAATTCGAAAGGGAAGCTGACTTCATCTTCGCAACTTTTTAGTGTTTGAAAATTCAAACAAGAAGGTAGCAAATGAGAAGCTGATTTCAGCCTCGTAAAAAGTCGAATGTTGAGAGATATTTTACAAGAAATTATTTTACTTTTGAGGAAGGGTTTCCTGCTGGGGATGCGAGAAAAGCAGCAAGAAGTCTGCATTTTGTCAACATTATGTTAGCAATTAAAATTTTGAAAATTTATTTTTTAAATTTGTGAATTGATTCAGAATCGTCCGCATCCACATTGCGATGCATCTAAGAATGGCTTTTTTCCCCCCACCCCTACAAACAATAGGGAACACCTGGGAGAGGGAGGAGGCAGGGAATACAAACAGGTGAGGATCCTATTCGGGAAGATAGGGAAAAGCAAAACAAAACACAAGCACATGGCTAAAAAGCACATGGCTACAACACAGGGGAGGAAACCGATGAAGACAGAGGGACAGAGGAAACCCTGACAGAACCCCCCTCCTAACGCACAGTTCCCGAGGCATGAATACAAAAGGCATCTAAGGCGGGAACTGGGTAGGAGGAGGGACCAGAAAAACAGGAAACTAGACAAAGGACAGAACACCAGACTGGGACCATAGACTAAACTGGGCATGGACTGGACAAGTGACTGAATAACAGAAACAGGGAGAGTGACCATGACAGTGACTGGGACAGGGACTGATACAAATCCATAAATGGGCACAAAAACATGAACATTAACAGGCATAGACACAGTAACAGAAACTGGAACAGAAACAAAACCTGGGGTAGAACACTGGCTAGACACAGGGGAGAACAAAAACTGAGTTCTTAGGCTGAGCAGGGGACTTCAAGGGTGGCTTATACCTGTATAAGTATCATGGATGCAAGGGTGGCTTATACCTGTATAAGTATCATGAATGTAATAACAATGCAGCCATATTTTAGAGGGGGTGCATTTCCTGGCAGGTGGACAGCCCTAAAAGGCATCCCCCTATAACTTACTTTCTGTTGACACAATGATATGTTTTTAATTACACATATTTTGGACCGGTATGTGATACCTGTTTAAGGATCATGGATGTATTAATTATGTTGCCAGATTTAAGAGGAGGTGCATTTCCTGGCAGGTGGACTGCCTCAAAAGGAATCCCCTATAACTTTTATTTCCATTCACACAACTATGATATGGTTTTAATCACACATATTTTGGACCAACATGTGATACCTGTATAAATATCATAGATGCAATAATAATGAGGCCATATTTAAGAGGGGGTGCATTTCCTGGCAGGTGGACTGCCTTAAAAGGCACCCCCCTATAACTTTCTTTCTGTCGTCACAACTATATTTTTTTTCATCACACATAATTGTGACCAACATGTTGCAACAACCCCCCAGCCAGATCCAAAGGAGCGTTCTTTTCCTTACAGGTGCACTCAACTGAAACACCTCGTGTAACCTTTTTAAATATTTTAGTAATATACAATTAGGGCCAGCATGTGTTTTCTGCAATAAATCTTAAGGGATGCAACCAATTCAGCAAAAATTTGCATTTTTTTGGCCTGCGTTCTTCTAATATAAAGTATTTCCCTGTCATTTTCTTTTATTTGAGATGACTATGAAATGATTTTAGCATTATATATTTGCAAACAGCATGTACCTGTGCAAGTTACATGGCAGCAATAAAAGTGTATCCTGGTTTATAACGAGTTGCATTTCCTGAGAGGTTATTACAAGTCACTTAGAGCACGATTTCTGTCAACATTTTTCAGCTATAAAACAGTTTTTTCAGAGTGTAAAATCTAAAGAAGCTGAACCAGATTGGTGAAAAACGTAACATGAGTAGTAGGCGAAAAGTTTTACTGCATCAATGCAGACTACTATGTCGTAGAATAAGTAAGCAGCGGTGTATGCAGGCTACATTATACATTTTGTATTATTATTATTTACGAGTCACTGTACTTTAGAAGAACATCTGGTGTATTTCCATTGTGTAAAACAGCGATTTAATTTGTTGTTGATCGAAATGAAAGTGATATTTTGCAAGTGCTTCAAGTCCATAAAGTAAAGTAAAAGCGGATTACCTCCAGTTTCTTGCAAAAGACGTTGAGGTGTATCTCGCGGCAGGGGTGCCGAATTCGGCACAACACCGGCCTTAAAATAACCAGACACAAAGTACAGTAAAAGTAAACACTGAAAGTGCTTCGTAAGTTCCGGGCTCACCTTTCACTAAGATACGCCAAAATAAAAGCTCAGTTGTCCAAGTTGCTGGTAGAAATAAAATGACTGCGCCATCGCAATTAGAAGATAGCAACATATAAATAAAATAACTATGTTATTTTTTCAGTGGAAATGCCTATAGTTCTTTGTTCTTTTTAAATTTGAAAACAGCCACAAATAACCCGGAAGTATGACCGTCCTCATGCCACGTCAGTATGAGTTTTGATTCACGATTACTTGTAAGTTGTCACATCTGTATGTTTTACATGACTCTCAAAGTGCATGCAACTACCTCAGATTTTATTTGAAAACTATAATCTCTTTTTGTGCATTTGAAGCAGTATGCATCTCGTCGTGTTGTTGATTGTGATACTGTGCACAGCTTTGACTAGTGGCACCGAATTAACCTTTGAGTTACCTGATAACAAGAAACAGTGTTTCTACGAGGACTTAGCAGAAGGAGTGAAGTTTGATATCGACTTTCAAGTAAGACGCTTTATGCTTGATGGGTTATATAGTCATTATTTAGACATCTTTAACAAAGTATGTGCTAGTATTTGGTATATTCTCCAGTGTGAGATATTTTGTAGTGTTTAATATGTATATTTATTCATTTAGCAGAGTCTTATCCAAAGCCACGTGCAAAATGTGCAAATAGTGAAAGCCAAGAGACAGAGACACAGTAACCAGAGAAGCCACAAGAATCCAAAAGAATTCACTACCTGAAAGACAAGGTCTCTGTCATAACTTGATCTTGTTAATCCAAGTGTAGACTTTGATGTCTAATTTAGTATGTTTAATAAACTTGGAAAAAAAGATTGCATGTCATTTCCACATCTTAAACATGAATTGTACAAAACATGCGAACCCTTCTTTATGGTGGGGTTGTCATTTTATGAAACCTTGACATTATTCAGTGCTGTCTGTTTTCTGTTTGATTCAAGTTATGGATCTATGGACTTGAGGATGCTTGCAAGTAAACTGCAATGATGTGCTGAGTTGGGGTCTGAAAAAAGCATAGAATTATACATTCTGCAGATGTCAAATTGCTGTGTAATTTTTTTTTAAACTAAATTTAGTCCATTTGTACTGTTTCAGTTATCTTTTACTGCTGTTACACCATGCATATTCACACTGGTAGTGCTTCAGTGAGGCCATAGGTCCTGAAGATAAAGAGCAGCAATGAACCACTTCTACAGATATTAGCAATGTGAGCACAAGAAATGAGTTTGTTGTTACTGCAAGGATGTGTAAAAGATGCAACAAAAAAAATGTGTTAACGAGAGGATCTTTTGCATTGCAGGTTATTGCTGGAGGCAACTATGACGTTGACTGTTTTGTGACGGATCCAGTCAATAATGTTCTGTATGAAGAACGGAAGAAGCAGTATGACAGCTTCACTCATACAACAACTCTAAAGGGTGTTTACAAAGTCTGCTTCAGCAATGAATTCTCCACCTTCTCTCATAAAACTGTGTATTTAGACTTCAGAGCTGGAGAAGAGATACCATTATTGCCTGATATGAACAGAGCAACAGCGCTCACACAGGTAGGAAATGCATATACTCACTGGGCTGTTTTTATTGCTCAGATGCCCTATTGTTTACTTTTGCACTCTAGTTTTTTGTCCTTTATGTTACTGACAGAAAACTGATAGAATGATCTGGAATAAAAAAGAATATTCTTACAGTAATTAATTGGGTAATAGGTCAACCTTGTCCATAATTCATTAGAAAATCATAAAATGTCTGCATAAAATCCACAAGAAATAATTACATTTCTCTATAAAGTCTGCTTCTTGTTTTACAGATGGAGTCAGCCTGTTTGTCCATCCATGAGATTTTGAAGATTGTGGCAGACTCTCAGACAAGGTATCGTCTTCGAGAAGCTCAGGACCGCATTAGGGCAGAGGACCTGAATGAGCGTGTGTCGTACTGGTCCATTGGAGAGACTATCATTTTATTTTTGGTCAGCCTTGGCCAAGTTCTCATGCTCAAGAGCTTCTTCAGTGAGAGGAAAACCAATGTAGCCACCAGCACATAGACCCTTTTTAGTTGCCTTCCCACTATTACACCACATTACAACCACTTGACTAAGTCTTTCCCCTTTTTAATGGAAGCTGCTTCTGTTAGTTATAATGCGTTTTATATTATATTATATTGTATTATATTATTATACTACCATTGTTAATAGCACGCACACCCCACCACTTGGTTTTTTTTTTTCACTATTGGGCTTAAAAAAAAACAAGTGTCCACTAGAATCATCTTTTGGTGCAAATTAATTATCTATCAATAAAATATTTGTTGAGTACTGAGAATGTTGCATTTTAGTGTAAGCTGGTTGGATCATTCTTTACCCTTTTTCCCATTATCCTTTTTTTTTTAACTTTTCAAAGCTTTTTGATGTTATGCATTGTAAGCCAAGAGTACTTTAGTTATCAACATTGTCATGTCATTTGTCTTTATCCATATTTTACTGTGTTTCACATATTTGTCATATTGCTTAGGCATGTTACATATTCAGAAAAGTGAAATTAAGGTGCAGTTCTCAGGATTTTTTGGATATTGAACACAATTCTTAAAATATCTGTTACAAATAGGGGATTCATTTTAGGCTAAACTGTTGTTAACCTGTTAGTGTAGCATAATTTAATTAGATATGCCAAATTCCATTAAACTATTATTTGAATGAAATTTTGTATGATTTTTTTTGTTAAATCCACTATCTTCTTGGTTTATTGATTATGTTCTAGTGGAATTGTCAGTCTTGCTGCCTTCCTACTTCATGGTTGCTGATTAAAAACAAAATATTGTTTTCATTTAAGCCATTGACCCAAAGCTGAAAAGCACTGCATTATAGATAATGTGACCCTACTCTGTTTTGAAATTATTAGAGAAAGTTCAGAATAAGCTTCATTGTTCTGTGACTGGATCTAATTAAATTGAATTGTCATGAATAATTACCACAAGGGTACTTGTCATTCAGCTTTTGTTTCCATTAATCTGGCAGCATTGTTTTTGGCATTATCATAATATATCTTATTCCATCAATCACATGGTTAGTGGACCAACAAATCACAATATATTTTTCTTATACACTGATATACATACACAGGATGCATCAAAAGAAAGAATCAAATGCACAAAAACCTTCTCTTGTTGAAAAAAAATGGTAACTATATAGTTACAAAATAATATTTTATTATTTGACAAAGTTGTAGTTGTCATCTTTTTCTGAACATGTTAGGAAAAGTGGGACATCTTTTAATGGCATTCTGATATATTTTGACTATTTTAGACACTTTTACAAGCTAGCATGTCATGGCCCCATGGCACGAAACAGTTATCAAAGCTTGTAATCCAGGATATTTCACAACAAGCTTAATCATGTATGTATATAGGGGTCTACATTATACTACCAATGGTAGCCTACCTTATTGATGCCTCTGTGTAGTGTGATAGTGTTAGTAGTTGCATACTTCTCTAAGTTACTTACACTCCTAATTCTTAAAATTCTAACATTTTATCACTTTAAGCAAAATGAATCCTAAATCACAACAGTTAGGGGAAATGCAGCATAAAGGAGCTGAAAGTCAGTCAGAATTAAAGTTGGTTTGGAATATAGAGAGCAGACTGAGCCTCAGCTTTGCCAGAGTGTAATAAATGTGCAGAAGTCCACCGAAAGGTGCTTGATTTTACACTTATTAAGCCAATTACCTTCATTATTGTAACAGACACATATGAATGTTTTGTTATTCTGTGTAGAATTGTGCTGCACTAGTAATGAAAGAAATATGAAAGTATTTATTTTCTTTTGTTTTACTTTTTCTATGTAATATCCTAATAAAAAGCTATATTCAGTACAGTTTTAACACATTTAGCTTTAGAAGGCTTGTAACAACTCACAAAGACTCAAAATACAAAAATTTAGTTTTTTTTGTTTTTTTTTTTAATCAGAGTCCCATGACGCATTCCCCAAAAAGTGTCCCTCTCTTGCTTTTAAAATGTAACTAGATGAGGCATACATGCTAGTGCATGAAATCATGGAAGGCCCTGCAGCACCAAGAGCCTTATTTCGACAACAAACATGTTGTAAACAATCAGATGAACACTGATGACCTGTATTTATTTATTTATTTTTTTTGGAGTATCATGCTGAATGCTCACGAACAATGCTGTCTCGTGCAGGCCGTAATGAATTACAATATTAGTTGTTAATAAATATTACGATGATAAATTGGTCATATATGGTTGAACACAGGTCAGTCAGGATTTGCAAATATAAACAACGGCTTGTAGCTATCAACTTTCAGAGCTTACGAATAAATGAGCCTTAGCCTTCCGCATGAACGAGATTAATAAATATGAATAGACTGCTGTGTCTGAGTGCCCTGTGTAGAGCGCTGTGCTTTCTCCGCGTTGACATCAAATCACTACTGGCAGAGGCACACGTAACAATCCAGAAGATGACTACGACAAGTCAGACAAGACAGACATTTTCTGATAAGCAGGTGTGAGAGAACATTGATATGTTATCACTGACATGTTGGGCTTAGCTTAATGCCTAGGTTTCGGAACCACTGACTGGGCATGATGTTCAGTCGACTGATGAGCGGCAGGGTTCGGAGTCTGGACAGAGAATTCAACTGCACTGTCCGGCTTCTAGACGACACAGAATACACCTGCACGGTTCAGGTCAGTTTTAACATGTTTTCATGACATGGTGGTTACCGTTGTCGCAGACACACGTGTTTCCTGTGCTGCTGCTGTTGCGCACTGAAGGTGAAAATTGTTTGTGCATGTGCCGTATACGATGATTCGCCACCCTGCCAAATGTGGACGTTGCTTTTTGTCTGCAACATTAAGATACCGTTTAGATATTTTGGTAACACATACAAGAAGACAATACTCGTATGGACGCTGTGTTTAATACCTTCAGCCCATTGCTCGGGATACAGCCAGACTTGCCCGAACCGTGTACTTAAAGGTAAGCATACATTCAGCCTCATGCATCACACACAAGGTTAGGAAAGGGAAATCTCTTTAGTAAGTGGTTGTTCTGCTTTGCATACTTTCTGCTATTGAACTGGGAAGCTCTCATTATTGTTTTAGTTGCTATGCTTCCAGCAGTAAGAGTCTTCAGTTAATTCACAGTCTAACTCTTTTACTATCTAAATGTGATAATTGCAACCCACTTTAACACATAGTGTTGTTATGGATTTGGTCTGAAGATTAAAGCTTTTCTTTTTACATCCATTCATCCCTTTATTAATGGACATGACAAAGTTAGAAGTTGTTTTTGCCATGTATTTCTTAAACACATTCCCTGAATTTTGATTCTTGCTCCCTTGGTTTAGATCAGAGAGGCATGCAGATTTTCCTGCTTGAGAAAAGCAAACTTGCTGAGACTCAATAAAGCGTGTAATTTTACATAAAAGTGTGGTGATCTAACTCTCTATCTTGCAAATCAAGTATTTGTCTACAGACCTTTTTGATAGTTTCGAGGTATTGACAGGCCAGACCTGACAAACTTTTGTCATACTGTGTGTCCTAGGATCCTTAAACACACCTGAAACAAACAATCAAAAAACCTTCATTTACTTAAGTTGAATTACATATACTTCTTCAAAAGGTGATGGACCTGGAATTTTAGGGCAAAACAATGTACGGAACACTTTCAGGATGTACCTCAGTGAGTGTGCTTGTGGGCAAGGTCATTTATGTAATGTTTTTGGGAATGTCAGTCTTCAACCATGACATTCCATCATCCTTATAATTCTATGTGATGCTGTGGTCTCCACAGCAACAGAACGATTCCATTAGTCTCCATCTGCTCCTGCACACACACACACACACACACACACAATGAAACGTCATTAATACATAGCAGGTCTCCCCTTTTTCTCCTCCTCTTCTTTCTTCTCCTGTCTTCTCCTCTGTCCACAGTCCTTTTCTATTCTCATTATTGATTGGTCAGAGGGGTTCTGATAGAGACAAAATGCTTATTAGTGAAATATGGCCCCTCTCTTTTGAAAGACTGCTGACTTGTATGCATGAAATGTCATTGGACCAGTAGCCTCAGATTTAAGTTTGCACACCCTAAACTTGTCAAACACTCGTGTGCAGATCAACTCTTATTTGGATCTGTTCAGAAAGAATGTTTCAGTTTTTTTAATCTGACTGGGTTTTTGCCATAGTATGCAATAGGAATATTTGAATTTAATGTAAAGCAAGATACAGCTATGTATATAGTGTTGCTCTTTGGGCTGGGGCCTATGATATGTTAAGGACACTCAGCAGGTTAAACTACTTATAATTTGTGTGTGAGTGTGTGTTATGTGAGTCAAGCCAGTGAGTGCCAGTCAAGCATATCCAGGTAGATATGTTCCCTTGCTTGGCACAATCCTACTATATGATACACACATATATTGCTCTTTCTGTTGTACCCAAGTCACCAGCTCATTTACTTATACCCAGTGTTTACGCCATAAGCATTGCTTTTCCTCTAGTTATAATTGAGCACGAATTTGGTCAAATTACCTGTTATACTGTTACTGTTTTCATTTATTCTCCACCACAGTCCTTGCAGTTCAAATCGAAGGGCAAGCTCAAATAAGCTCAACTCACTGTGTAATTGTTTGGTTAAATAACTTTAGGGACCACATTGCTTCCTGCTTCATTGGAGCCGCCTCTCTCTTCAGTCACATTTAATCAACACATGATCCTAGAGGACAGAAAAAAAATAAAAATAATAAATGAATTTGTCACAAAATGCAGTGCTTATTAATGATGAGATCTTTTCGGTAACTCCAAGCAATGCTTATTTGTCTAGATATCCATGCAAAAGTCCTCATTTTGCGGTATGTGAATATGGAACATCATGATAAACTATGTAACCCAATTTGCGAATCAAGAATCAAGTTTCCTGTCTTCAGCAATATGGTGTGCTCCATGAAAAGTCATTGATCAGAGCTTTGAAAAATCCCCAGTAGGATGTAGGAGTGTGGCTTATTTTACTACAGTTGCATTATTCAGCTTCAATTCAGTTCAGTCCAATTCATTGTACAGTGCTTTTTACAATGGATGTTTTCACAAAACAGCTTTACAATAATCAGGGTTCAAGCTCTACTAAGCAATCTGAGGATAGCAGTGGCAAAGAAAAACTCCATAAGAGCATGAGGAAGGGTCATTGAAAGGAAGCAAGACTCAAAAGGGGACGCTTCAAGATTACACAGTATCTTTGTGGAATGGGTTCACATACAGAGAAAACAAAAGCTTTATGTATTTATGCCGTACGGGTAACATACAGACACAAAACCAAAGTGTTAGCATTAAGTAACCCTCGCATACTATTTGGATCAACTTTTACCCATTTTAAGTAGTAAAACAGCAATACTAAATGCTCTAAATCTAAAATCTGAATGTTGTGTTTTGACTTTGGAATTTTATAAATGTACAAAAATTTCACATTTTTGTCCAGCTCCCATGTTTTTGTACAGATTTACTGGCCATCTACTAGTTTTAAGAACAATGATATTGTTCTGCTCCTGCTAAAGCGTTGTAGTGCTCATGCCTGCTAGTTCAAAGTTCTTTATTGTCATTGTCATAAAACAACAAGGCATCATGGTATCTCCACAATTAATTAGTTAATAAAAAGACATCCATAATAAATAATAATTTAATGACTTAATAAGGCACCTAAATTGTGATGGAATTAGTGACACTTATGTTAAAGGGATGTTCAGTGAGGGGGTAGTGGGGGGCATGGCACAGCTATTAAGTTGTCTTATTGCTTGAGGTGTAAAACTGTTAGCCAATCTGGAAGTCTTTGCAGGATCTGAACCTTCTACCAGATGGTAATAATTAGAAAAACGGATGAACGGGGTGTGATGAGTCTTTGAGGATACCGAGAGAGCATTTCAGGCAGTGGGAGGTCGAGATGGTGTTGATGTCTGGCAACATAAATCCAATGATTTTTCCTGCAGTGTTGCTTACCCACTGTATGGCTGTCTACTCTGCCTTTGTGCAGCTGAAAAAACATAGCACCATGATAAAGGTTTATCAGCAGCTGCTGTGGCAGGTTTACCTTCTTTGGTTTCCTCAAAAAAAGAGACGTTGTTGTGCTTTCCCGATTACAAAGGCTGTGTTGGTATCCCAGGACAGTTCCTCCATCAATTACAGGCCGATGAACTTGAAGTTGGTGCCCCTATTCTGTCCTTATTGCGTGTAACGTAACACAACTTGACAGATAGCTAAACAGTTGGGTTTGAATAAAGAGCTGGACCAAAGGCATTTCAGTGTCTTCAGTGTTTATTTTATCCAGATTCCCAATCTTTTTTGTGAAACTGCAAACAAACATTACATATCTTCAGTTTTGGAAGACATCAGTATGCTTACAAAATAGACCACTGAGATATTTGTAAAGCAACATGCTTTGTATCCATACAGTATGTAATATAGAAAGGCATCTAACATTACTAACAGCTCAAGAAAATGTAAGTAATATTCTACTCATCAGCATCTTAAAACATAATGCACAAAGTTTTACTCACAAACAGTGATGTCTAAGGCACAAAACATGAGGATGGACAGAGATGAAATTACACCTGCTTCATCACGCACAGCTCAAATCCAAGATGGCTGCACTGACCTCTAACCCTCATCATGTGACTTAACTAGAAAATCAGAATTAAGGAACACATTTGTCTAACCTTAGCAGCACCATCTAGTGGCTGTAAAATAGAATAGTCAATGTATAAAAGAACATTCACAACACCCCCGTGTGCTGACTCTGATCTCCTAAAGTCCATAACAATCTCCTTAGTTTTCCTGATGTTCAGGCTTAAATTGTGGTCATGACATCAAACTGCCAGATATTGTACCTCCTTCCTATATGCAGACTCATCATTGTTTGTAAGGAGGCCGAGCACCGTGATGTCATCAGCAACTTAAGTAATTTGATGGGTAGGATCAAATGTTAGTTTCAGTGTAGGGCATGATGTGAAGTGATTTATTTTTATCCAAGATAAAATTAACCTCGCTTTTGTAGAATATCGCCACCTCATGCCAGATTGGGGTCAAACTTGATTGGCTATTAGGGATTGCCTGTGTGGATGCAGCATTCGTTTTTCATGATGATTTGCCAATGCTAAGCCTTCCAAATGCCTGTTGAAACTTTCTGGCTATGATGGCAGACATATTTTTCTAACAACTGAGTTGTCTATAACCCTCAGTTATAAAGTAGCCCAAAGATGCAGCATGCAAAGTTTCAGCTTAATCAGACAAGAGGTTGCTGAGAAACAGTTTTTGGATATTTTAGTCCCCCCTATTGAAAAATTGATTTCAGTCTTGGTGAGCTTCCTCAAAATCATGTTGGGTATAAGACTCTTCAGTTTCATGAAAATTGGTCAATGCACACCCGATCTGTGATATTAGCTCAATCCAGGGTGTAATTGACATGTGGTGGCCATATTGCTTAAAAATACGCAAATTTTTACATATTTCTCCACCCTCCTGCGAACATTTAGACCAATATTCTGTGGATATCTTGAATACACCTACCCTCCAATTTTGGTGTTTGGATGCCTTACAATATCTGCTTTCCAAACAGTTTTAGGGCAGAAAAAGAAGAACAAAAAATCCTAGCAAAAGCAATAGGGTTCCATGCACCTATGTTAATTAAAAGATTCAAGGAATCCGGAGAAATGTCTGGGCTAAGTTTTGCTCATTTAGTGTCAGGTTTCACTAACTGTGTGTTATTTCTAAATTTATCATGTAAGCAATTAAAAAAAAAAAATAACTGTAAGGTGGCACAGCATTTAAGGAACTTAATTTAAGGTGGCACTAAATTTAAGGTGGCATTGAATTTAACAGAGCTGCATTTAAGGTGGCACTAAATTTAAGATGGCTCAGAATTTAAGGTGGCACTGAATTTAAGGTGGAACTGCATTTAAGGTGGCACTGAATTTAAGGTGGACCTGTATTTAAGGTAGCAGTGAATTTAAGGTGGAACTGCATTTAATATAGCACTGAATTTAAGGTGGCAGTGGTTTAAAGTAGCGGTATAAAGTAGCACCTAGCAACACATTACCTTCCACCATGGATACTGTAGCAACCGCTACAGTCTTCCACCATTTTAATGTTTTAACGTAATTAGCTGGCTTTTTTAAGCCAACTTAAAGTTCGTTTACAAATTTTCCCTTTCTAGTTAAATTTGCCCTCGGACCCAGCTCAACCTAGCCAGAGCCTTTTTGTTTTTTGACTGTTGGGTACTGTACTGTGTGTCTGCGATTTTAGTAAATGGACTGCTAGCTGACTTACTAAATAGGTTGGTTTAAACAGTGTAAAAAATAATGTTTTTGTTCAGAGGTAAAGAATAAAATAGAACAAAACTTTGTGTGAAGAGAGGGGTCATTTTTGCTTTGATCATTTTGTTATAAAGCAATGACAACCAGAGTTTGCTTTTTTTTGCATCTTCTGGCGCCACTTAAGGTGACTGCCTTTTCCAGTAGCTCCGTGTCTGCGTTTTTTGCTTTGTAAATAGTCTTTTTGCCTACTTTTTTTTTTCTTTTGTGGACATCAAGGCGTGAATAGTGAAAAGTTGTACAACTTTTTAAAAACTTTTATTCACTTTTTAATGGAACTTTCAGACTATGGCTGCACTGCACGTCTTTACTTTGTCTACACTAGGGGTCAGCTTATCGCGCTGAGGAAGCCGGTGGCTTTGCTGACAGCAGCAGAGATATAAACCAAGGCCCAATCCCATTTCTTATTTTTAACACTGCTTCTTGTTTTTCGAGCGTCACCTTGCCCCTTGGAACTAAGCTACAGTGAGTAGTGGTTGAAATCGTCTCCTACAAAATGGAACAACCCTCAAATAAAAAAGAACATTACTTCATTAACAGGCTACTAGCAGAGGAGGGTAAAGTTCAGCAACCTTGCTGCTGGTCTTTAGTTAAATTTAGGGCATCATATGCCTTCAAAGAGGAGGGATGAGACAATTATTAATTATTGCCCACCCCTAATTCTTCCGTGATATGAAGCTGAAGTCAGCTATTTATTAGCTTCTTGTTTGAAATCTCCTGTTCCATCTTAAATCGTTCGGGAGTTCTGATGTCTAAGGCAGCAGAATGTAACTGCTGCACCATTTAAGGTGGAATTTGGATATTTAGCTAGCTAGCTACCGAGACATTGGCGTACTGCTAGCGATTTTTTATGCTTGTTATGAAGAAAAGATTCATAATACGTTCAAACGACACTAAACTAAGATAATACAATGGTTATCGTAATTTTTAACAGACAAAATACTTACATTTGTGGGTTTCTTTGGTTGCTTCCGCAGCCATCTTGCCAGTTTTTCTTTTTTCTCATAACACCCCATTTGGAGTGTGCCTCTGAAAACCTCCATTTGTAGGGCCATTTAGCCCTAACACTTTGCTCTATCCCTTTAACTCAACAAAAATTAGGACACCCTACTCCTAGGCTTGAACACACAAAACGGAGGGCTAAGTGGTAGGGGCAAAGGGTGAAATGGGATTGGGCCCTAATGTTCCTGCAATAATTATGTGGAACATACGGTCACTGGCTAATAAAATGGACGAACTGTCCTACTCTAACATGGACACAATGGGAATACCAGGAATGCAGCATTTTGTGTTTCACAGAGTTATGGCTGAGCCCGTGCATACCAGACTCTCATGGTCATCTGAATGGTTTTACTTCTGCGAAGGCGGACAGAGACCACAAACAAACTCGTAAGAAGAAAGGAGGTGGGCTGGCTTTGTTCATAAATAACAGATGGTGTAATCCTGGTCACATCACAGTTAAAGAAGTATTCTGTAAGCCAGACATTGAACTGTGTTGTAGCTCTGCGCCCATCTGCTGCATGAGTTTTCCCACATCATCCTGTGTGCTCTGTACATTCCACCTTCAGCTAATGCAGACGCAGCGTGTGACGTCACCAACTTCATTCTTAAAAGAAATGAAAAATTGTTATTCTTCAAATAACTTAAGAATTCTCTAAATTTTTTAAACTGTTTTCTTAAGAATAATTCTAAGGATAAGTAATATTTTTGAAAATATTATGTTTTTAACATTACAACAGACTCACACTCATCTTAGGCTTTAAGAGTTGGCAAGGTCAGCATGTAAATTCATCAATTTGTCTGCTCCTGCCCATCTTCATCTTGCTTCATCCCCTATAGATCTTGTTCACCATTTTTTTTTTACCCCATTTGTTTGCCCCATTTTGCTCCTCTGAGCAGATTAAACCTAATAACAAAAATAACAATACAAGTTCAAATCTCACGTCATATATGGTATAGGGTAAAATTGCAGCCTACATAAAAAAAATGAAGATTTTCTAAGGAAAATAATTAAGATTATCTTAAGAGAATATTTGAAAACTTCTTAGGTTTTTTTTTTTTTTGAGAATTGCATTTAAGAACATTATGAACTTCTTAGTGTTTGTCTTAAGAACCTTTGTAAGTTTTTTCCTTAGAAAGTTTTTGTGAATCCAGCCCCTGATCCCTAGTGCATTCATTGAAGTGTCTGGAGACTTCAGCCATGTTTCCCTCTCATCATGTCTGCCCATTTTCAGCCAGTTTGTGGACTGCAAGACGAGAGAGAACAAGACACTGGACCTGTTGCCAGTGTTAAAGAGGCATATAAATCTACAGCTCCCCCCCCCCACTGGGCCATTCAGACCATAACCTGGTTTACCTCAGTTCACAGTACAAGCTCATGATTCAGAGACAGTGAGAAAGTCCTTGGGAGCCACAGCATTTTATGTCTATTTTTATCTTGGCTGTAAATATGCCTCAGTATGTGCTAATATCTTAGTGTAGGCTAAAAAACATAATATAAACAAAAACACAAACTTACGTATCTCAGGAAACTTTTCCGAGAGTTTCTTGTAAAATGTCTCTCAATGTTCGACTTTTTACGAGGCTGAAGTCGCTTCTCATTCTCCTGCTTCTCGTTTGAATTGTCCCGTTCCACCTTAAATGGTGCTTGAGGCGCCAGATTGTACTGCTGCGCCATTTAAGGTGGAAAGGAAAATTTCGAACAAGAAGCTGGTGAATGAGAAGCTGACTTCAGCTTTGCGAGTTGTTGCAGACGTATCAGGAAACCAGCTGAGTGATTATAAATGCAAATAAGTCAGTTCATCTCCAAATTATCGATGTTTGTCTTAAATCTTTCTCTTTGCCATTTCGTTGTCTGCATTGCTGTGTGTCCAGCAGTTTGTGCGTCAGTCTTCAGCGATAAAGGTTGGTGAATTAGCAGTCATGCGTTAACTCCAGCGTTTATGACTTTAATGTGAAAAACTCTGTTAGAACTGTGTGTTATAACGATTTTACAGCAAAAGAGCTAGTTCTGCTGTGGAGCTGCTCTGCAGCACTGGAGAGATTATTCAGGCCTGAATCTCACTCCAAACAGAGTCAGGGTGACTGATGAGGGTTTTGAGGCTACAATGTTACTGAAGTTTAACAAAAGACTCTGAATGTCATGTCTGTACACATCTTGCTGAAACATTTAAATTGGAGCAGCTTTATTTCAACAGTTGACAATGCTTTGTACAAAGTTGTTTGGTTTGTATACACTTATTTTTGTAGATTTATGTTAGGAAAACCTGTAATGATTGACTTTTCCTTTACTTAGTCTAAATTTTTGTAGGATATCATGCCTATGGTTGTGTAAGCTTGATTGTTGGTTACACTTAAACTTACTTTTTGGTGATCTTTTTGCAGCTTTTCAGTTGTATATTTCTTTATGGGGCATGATTAAATGTAGTGTCTTGTTCACACTATCAGTTGGGCTTGTTTGGTGTGTCAGGTGGAGATTCACAAACATTCTGACAATCATGCTTTGAAAGTAGCTAAAAACTATCCGCTACCTTTTCTGGAAAAGTATCTAAATTGTAGCTAGCTACCCCATTTTGGGAAAGTAGCTACAAAGTAGCTAACTACAAATTTTTCAGTAGCTTTTAAAAAAGCTGAGAGGGAACAGAGCAAGAGAGAGGGACGAGCAGCAGCAACTGCGAAAGACTGTAGGAGAGCTGAAAAGGCTAACTGACTGAAGCCACTGAAAAGTGGCCAACATAGTTTAGGTTGTTTGGAGTTTGTTTATTTTGTGTGGGTGAAATAAAAATAGGGCTGCTGCGACACTGAACACTGCCTCCAGCGTCCTCCTTGAGCCTGGGATAGCACATGCCGTGCTACACATGTTCTTTGACTTATTCAGCGCATTTTACACCATACAGCCGGTACTGTTAGAGGAGCTAAGCTTTAGCTGATGACGGTGGATGAATCTATCATCTCATTGATAATGGACTATCTTACTGGATGACCTAAGTATATGCAGAGTCTTCTGCCAAGAAGACTCTGTCTCAGAAAAAGTGGTATGCAGTGTTAAGTCAAGGGACTATATTAGCCCCATTTCTGTTCAGCCTGTACACCTCACTTTAGGAAGTCCAAACCTGCCTTGTCATCAGTCATTATGCCATTGATGGAGTAGATGTGGAGGTCGTGGGGACATTCAAGTATTTGGGTGTGCACTTGGACTACAAAGTGGATTAGAACTGTAACACTCTGTGTACACTCCAAAGCCCCATGTACTTCCTGGGGAGGCTGAGGTCTTTTGGTGTGTGCACAAAGTTCATATGGACATTCTACCAGTCTGTTGTAGCAAGTGCTTTATTCTATGCTGTTGTGTGCTGAGGCAGCAGCATTAACAAAAGTGCTCTGAACAAATTAAACAAACTTATTAGGAAGGCTGGCTCTGTTGTAGGAGTCAAGCTGGACTCTTTGGAGGTTGTGGCAGAACAAAGGGCTCTCAACAACCTGTTAGCCATCACTGGAAACAGAGAAGCACATTAAGTGGCAGCTGTGCTGTGTTAAAGAGCACCTTGTAAGATCTTTCTTACCCACTGCTATATGGTTCTGTAACGAGTCTCCTTACTGCAGAGACGGTACTGATCTCCTGCTGCCTGAACTGTGCTGAACCACATCACTCATCTCTCTTATTAATACACACTGCAATATATCATAACCGCTACTGTAATGACACTCTCACTGTGCACTGTGCAAATACAACAAACCTGTCTTATATGTTATGTAAATATGCAAATAGATATACTTTTATTCCATTTTCTCACACTTTTTGTTTATTTTTTATTAATGCCTAATTTATGTCTATTTTTATTTATATTTTATTTCTGCCTAATATATTTAAGTTTGTGCAATTATCTATCTGTCTAATTTTTTTAACCATGAAACCATATGAAACTGTTTATATTTCACACATACATACCTCTACTCCTAGCTACATCTACATTTCCATATTTCATTTGGCTACATTTCCTTTTTCAATGAAGACACCATTTATTGATGTCATTTCTGATGGGGATAAGAAACTATTTTGAATATTTAATAAAGGAGGCAGATCATGAAAACTTTGCTACAGTTGTGTGTGTGCCTTTTACTTTTGAACTGTCTGAGGACAGTTTCCATGAAAACTAATTTCTGTCTAAATTCCATAAAATTCTCAACTTTAGAATTTAAAAGGTAATTCTTTTTATATTTGTAAATTTCAACAAAATTCATGTGTTAAGATATAAACAAAGAGTGGTTTGAGAGAATTAGTGAGAATTTCTGTGTCCAAAAACTGCACCAAGCAGCTATGCTGATGTAAACCTACCACTTTCTCTAACATAAAAAGTATTTTGAGGAGATTGTACTTCATATATGTTGGGAAAAAATCATTTTCTGAAGTGCCAAAGGCTGGCATTTTAACAACCACATTAGTAGGAGCATATCCTGGGGTGATGCCACAGGGGCACTGGCCCCAGTGAAAACATTGAAATACCCCTCTTATGTTAATCACCACCTCCAAGCATGTCACTGACTGATTTAAAATATGGTACTTGTGAAATTAGGCACATTAGATATTTTACCATGTCTGCAATTGACAGTAAAATGCACTGAATAATATATGAAATATATTGAATATATGAGATATACCAGCTGTGTGGTTAATGCTTAATAAAATGTTCTCTTTATCACAAATGTCTCTACAGATATAATGAGATAAATATGGAGCACTGTGTATTTGAAAATATTTAATTGGCCCTTGAATAGCAACTGTGGCCCATTATGGCCCCACCTCAGAATCATAGCATCACCACTACACAGTAGTTATGTAGTGAAGCTAAGATTTGATAAAATTTAAAATACTAATGTCACATTAACCCCCTTGTGTTTATGTTACAGAGTGATGCAAAGGGACAGTGGCTTTTTGAGCAGATATGCCATCATCTAAGCCTGCTGGAGAAAGACTACTTTGGCATCAGATATGTTGATCCAGACAAACAGAGGGTGAGTCACAGTGGTTAGACCTGAAGAAAAGATGACAGAATCTGCAATTATTTCAAGTAATAAAGAGCAGTAGTGAGTTCTGCAAGGATATCAGGTCTCTCCCTATGGAATTAAATAGAGTGCTATCTCACACTGTAAAATTGGCTCGTCAGATCTACCTAAAAAAATTACTTCATGTGGTAAAAAAATGACTTTGAAAAAAAAATGTTCATTCAAAGTATTTATTTAGGTTAAATCAAACTAATTAATTTACTTGTTACCACATGAAGCAATTTTTAGGTAGCTCTGATGAACCATTTTTTTTAAAGTGCACCGCTACAACAGGATAGGATCAAAGTATCCAAAGCACACAGCTGTGCTCTAAACATTCAGAGCACAGATCACACTCTCTATTCAGCAGCTAAGCTAGTAATCTGTGAGGAATATATTTCATATTAAAGCACCCTAAAATGGATTTAATTTAGTTTTGAAAAGTGTTCCTGCACACATAAAAAGACAAAATACAAAACCAAACCTAACAAACAACAAGCAACTTTAGTGGAGGAATAGGGCTAGATACAACTTGAAAGGAAGCCCCTATAAATACTCAGTTTACCAAGTTTATTGGTTTGTACAACAAACCTTATTGAATCCCCAATAAGCAAGCTGAGGGTGACAGTAGAAAAAGAAAAACTTCCTAGAAGTAAGAAACCGTGAAAGGAACAAATACAATATATACAGTACTGTGTATGTAAATATACAATAATACAAGTTTGCAAGGTACCATGGCATTCTGAATATACTGAAGAAAGATCCATTAGATAAGCCAGTGACCAGTGTTTATTAGTCAGTCCAAGACCTGTTGGACTACTGATTGTGTCAGACAAATGCCAGATAGTAGGCAAGAGAGCAAATTAGGATGAATCATTATGTTTTTTGGTCAAAGGCTTTAGGACTGCTAATTTGAAAGCATGAGGTGTATACCCAGTGAAGAGAAGAGATCACTGAAAAATAGACCAATCTGTTAAATTAGAATTAAGGATTTTAGCTGCTGTATTGATGTGGTTATGCTGATCTGGTTATATCCTTTATCCACGTGCAGATGTGTTTGATAGCTGAAGTTGAATGCATTCTCTGAATTTTCTGTCTGGATAGACATTTGTAACATTACTAATGAAACAATGAGAGAAAAAAATAAAGTTTGAGTGAGAGAGAGCTTTTGTTTGTTTTTGTTCTCTGCATTTTAAAGTAATCACAGGGCAATAACAGCCTCTCCTCTTGTGTTGCATTAAAATGTTTCACAACAAACTTGCTGAAAAGAATTCATAGAGAAACACATGCAGAGAATGATGCAATAAATATGCAAAGGTAATGCAAAGCCTTATCAGTTAGTATAGAGAACTTTTCTCATGACAATCAGTAGTTCATTATATAGCCATTTCTGCACCCAGTATAATCAGTTCTTTTTGATTTTTACTTCTCAGCATTGGCTGGAGTGTACCAAGCCAATCACCAAACAGATAAGATGTAAGTCTGTTTTTACTTTCCGAAGCTTTCCAGTTATTTTCTGAAATGTAGTGGGGCACCAAAGCAGGGACAAGACTGTGAAAGAGAATATTTTAGTCCTGTGGTTCCAAAATCATGAGGAAAATCTAGAAACTGCATTTCTTTCTCTTTTTCATCACAGCTCAGCCACCATTCACTATGTGTTTGAGGGTGAAGTTCTACCCCCCTGACCCTGCTGCTCTAAAAGAGGAGATCACCAGGTGCTTCCAGTAACCTATATATGTGTGTGTGTGTGTGTGTGTGTATATACACTAAATTGCCAGTTTAATAGGTTAGCACATAAAGGGCTTAACTAAGGCAAAAGCTTAAATGAAAATCAGCAGGCTAAAATTCTAAAAGTAGAGAGAGAGAGAAAGGAAAAAGAGAGAGAGACAGAGAATGTGGTGGGGGTGAGAGCACCTGCAGTTGTCTTCCCCATCTAATGCAGACTTGGTAAAAGCAGTTATACCTTTCTGCAAATTACACGTTAATCACACAATCTACATGCATGCTGATTCATGGTTACAAATCAAAACTGTTATTATGCCGACTGAGATGCGCTCTGGAGCAAAACTAAATGCAGTGTCATTGGTGAAATTCAGTCAACAAAGAGAGAGTCCCTCTTAATGATGTCAGCAAAAGCCACTCTCAGTAACAACAAGGGCTGAAGGCCTTGAAGGTTTCCAAATAGTCACTTTTCACCCAGGTATATATACATTTACCCAGTTAAAACATAATAATTAACTGTTTCTTGAATAATCCTTAGTTAGTAAGTATATATACACTGATCAGGCATAACATTGACCTTGTTTCTACACTCATTGTCCATTTTATCAGCTCCACTTACTATATAGGTGCACTTTGTAGTTCTGCAATTACAGACTGTAGTCCATCTGTTTCTCTGCATACTTTGTTAGCCCCCCTTTACTCTGTTCTTCAGTGGTCAGGAACCCATGGACCCTCACAGAGCAGGTACTATTTGGGTGGTGGATCATTATCAGCACTGCAGTAACACTGTTGTGGTGGTGGTGTGTTAGTGTGCGTAATGCTGGTCTGAGTGGATCAGACACAGCAGTGCTGCTGGAGTTTTTAAACACCTCAGTGTCACTGCTGGACTGAGAATAGTCCACCAACCAAAAATATCCAGCCAACAATGTCCTGTGGGCAGCGTCCTGTGACCACTGATGAAGGACGACACTGATGAAGGATGACCAACACAAACTGTGCAGCAGCAGATGAGCTATCGTCTTTGACTTTACATCTACATGGTGGACTGACAAGGTAGAAGTGTCTAATAAAGTGGACAGTGAGTGGACACAGTGTTTAAAACTCCAGCAGCACTGCTGTGTCTGATCCACTCGTACCAGCACAACACACACTAACACATGCCTCTACATCAGTGTCACGCAGTGCTGAGAATGATCCACCACCCAAATAGTACCTGCTCTGTGAGGGTCCATGGGGGTCCTGACCACTGAAGAACAGGGTAAAAGGCGGCTAACAGAGTATGCAGAGAAACAGATGGACTACAGTCTGTAATTGTAAAACTACAAAGTGCACCTATATATTAAGTGGAGCTGTTAAAATGGACAAAGCACAGAAACAAGGAGGTGGTCATAATGTTATGCCTGATCAGTGTACATATATTTGTTTTCTTTAATTTGATGCCAAAATTTAAGAACATAACAACTTCAATTGACATTCCAGTTCAAATCAAAACTCACACCTTTGTCAATTTACAATAAAATTAGCTAAATGTTCATCTGTTTCTGTGTGGATGAATAACACTGTATATAAAAGATCAGGTTCGTTTTCGCCCAAATACTATTTACTCTAAGCTATTCCACTTCAAACTACAAGCAAAGTATACTCAAACTTTATGAATAAGGCAAAAATACTTAATTATTCTTTTCTGAATCAAAATATATCTCAATCAAAAGATTAAGTACAAGTATAGGCCAAACATACTTAGACTTTTCTGTACACTTGTCACGATAAGCCAAGTATACCCAAGTATAATTTTGTTTAGTATGTTACTAATAAGTACATAAAAAGTAAAGTGAAAGCATGTTCACTTAAAACACCACGGCGTCTTTTACGACTGCAACACCCATTAACATGCCACTACCATGTTGGTATCACTGCTACAAAGAGGCCAAAAGTATGTGAACACCCAAACATCAGATATCAGATATGCTTGTTGAACATCTCATTCCAATACCATGGGCATTTATAAAGAGTTGCTCGCCTCTTTGTTGCTGCAGCTGTCTCCACTCTTCTGGGAATACTTTCCACTAGATTTTGGAAAATGGCTGCAGGAATTTGCTTTCATTCAGTCATAAAAGCATTGGTGAGGTTGGGCACTGATGTTGAGCAATAAGGCATGGCTTACAGTCGCTGTTTTCCCAAAGGTAATTGATGGGGTCAGGGATCAAAATCAGGCTAGTCAGGTTCTTCCACACCAAACTTGGCTGACATTTCTTTGTGGACCTTGGTTTGTGCTCATGGACATTGTCATGCTGATACAGGAAGGCTTTACTCAAACTGTTGCCAAAATTTGGAAGCATACAATTCTGTAGAATGTCATTGTATGCTATAGTACTCACTTCAAGAAAAACCCAGACAATTATACCTCCTCCACAAAACTTCACAATTGGCATTATGCATTCAGGCAGGAATGCATTTCCACTGTTGCAGAGTCCAATGGTGGTGTCAAGGGTCCAGGGATTGAAATTCACAGGTTTTACTGGGGGAGCCTGGGTTTTCTTTCTTTTTTTCCATAAATGCACCCTAAAATGCCTGTTTCTGGCTCATTCTCATGTTGAAATACGCTTTCACAACATAACCTTTACATTCTCTTTTATGTATTTCAGGGTCTTTTATGTATTCCAGGTATTATGTATTCACACAAACACACACACACACACACACATTGTGCATTACAGTGCAAAAATGTTTTTTTTTTGAACTGTTAAAACTGTTTAAACTTTTTACCACATTTTGCCAGTAGTAAAACACTATATAACATTAAAATAAATACAAATGAACATAAATACAGTAAAACATGAGGAGAATGTTCTGTTTTAAAGGAAATATGTGAATATGTTTGTTAGAAGAATAGTTAGAAGAACACAAGTTTTTTGTTCCTGTTGACTTTCTGAACTCCAGTCCTTAATGGATTTCTTCAGTTCCATCAGCAGCACACCTCATTTAATTTAATAAAGGATTGATTATATAAACTAGATATTTGAGAAATAAATTCTCACTGACCAGGTAAATATGCTAGATTTACATATCATTATCACTGTTTATTTATAATAAGAAGCAATATAAATTGTATTTATGTCTAATGCCCTACTTAACTATGATGCTCATTCATCAAGAATGACAGTACCGTAATCATTTATCTAAAACTTTTTCTGATACTTTAATCTGATTAGTCAGAGTACTCATGTGAGTACAGGCGGCATTTTTTATTTTTTTTTTTATTGACCTGTTTCTTCCTTGCTGAATTAGTGATTTTTAGTACACTTTTTCTCTCAGCTGCACCCTTCTCTTCTAAACAATTTTGCGAAGAACACAAATTGTGATGCTGTAGGCAAAGTTAGTTGAGTAACTAAGCTAGTTCACCAGCTCTATTGCACATCCCCATTTTTGACACACATACTGTTTATTACGCATGTGTTTAAAAGAAATTAGACAGTCATGATAGACCATGGGACAGAGAGGCAGTAAAGCAGGTTTGTTGACATCAACTGTGCAGCTACAGTTTAGTCAATTTATCATGGATAAAGTATAGTCAATTTATCATGAACAGGTTACTGACAAAAATTTCAACAAAAAACACACAAAAATATTGATTACATAGAGCAGACTATGTGACTTTCCACTGACTGAGTGAGCCATAGGTTGATTCAACACACACTTCCCTTAATGCACACTATTTTGAACAGAGTAGAAGAACCCTAAAAATGGTCACAGAGATGCTTCAGCAGGCACTTTGAAACTTGGTAGTGAGTGTTACAACTGAGGGAGGACAGCCGATATTTACTTGCTTTGCAATCTGTGGCCCCTTCTGTAAGCTTGTGTGGCCTACCTAATTGCAGTTAAGCTGTTGTTGCTTCAAGACATTTTTACTTCAAAATAATAGCACATACAGTTGACCTGTGCAGCTCCAGCAGGGCAGAAATTTGACTGTTGGAAAGGTGGCATCCTATAGCAGTGCCATGTCGATACCTTATGTTTCCGTTTGCACTGTGTGTGGTTGAAATGCTGAACTCAGTAATTTGAAGGGGTGCCCATATCCTTTTGGCCATGTAGTGCATATGGCAGGTGTAACTGATGAAAAGGCCAATGAGTGTAGGTACAAGGTACCTAATAAACTGGCAACTCTATATATAAATTTTAAATGACTATTATAGTAACAACATTTACAACAGACTTAAACATAATTTCTGTTGAGCCCTTTAGGACAAAAAATTTATAGTAGACTGATCTAACAATATATATTTTTTCTTATTGATGTTTTCAGATATCTGGTATTTTTGCAGATTAAAAGAGATTTGTATCATGGCCGACTTTTGTGCAGGAGCTCAGATGCTGCTATGCTAGCTGCATATATTCTACAAGGTGAATATACAACTGGGAATAAGTTGTGATATTTGCTGTAGTACTGGGCGTACGTTGCTGGTACCAGAATATTTTCCTTAACAAAACTTTCATATATTAAAGCTTACATGTATAGTTCAATGGAGACAAAATAATATACAGCAATTTTTGTTGTTGGACTCATTTCATATGTTGGTCTCTGTTGTCAAAAAACAAATAAGAGCTGATTCTGTGTAAGTGGGTGTTTATTGTATTGTGAAGTATGTTCTTATTCTATGCACTATTGTCAGATTGTTTCACATTATTGCCTTCCTTCTCTAGCTGAGATTGGGGACTATGACCCAGGGAAGCATCCAGAAGGCTACAGCTCCAAGTTCCAGTTTTTCCCCAAGCACTCAGAGCGCCTGGAGCGCCGCATTGCTGAGATCCACAAAACTGATCTCATGTAGGAGCATCATTACCATTATAATTGCCTTGCTTTTTCTTTTTGTCTCAGCAAATATTTGTTTTGAGTAGAATTGTATTCATGGCACAAAATATTACAGATGAATAACAGAAACTTGAATGTATTTAATGCATTAAATGTATTGAATCTTTGTATGTCTTGGTGTGCATGTGCTGTGTTTCGTGTGTGTGTGTTACTGTGTGATCACTCTCTCCCTCTCACAGAGGCCAGACTCCTGAGACTTCAGAGTTGAATTTCTTAAGGAAGGCCAGGACTTTGGAGACATATGGGGTTGATCCACATCCTTGTAAGGTAAATATCATACACATTATACCATATACAAGTTTGTGGCTCAGTACTGGCTACAAAACATCTCAGTATGAAGCACACTGACCTCCCTGACTAACTTTTTAGTTTACAAGTTTAGTAGTTGACTTTGAAATGAATAAAAATAAAATTAACTTAATGAGTAAGATTAGAATTTTATTTGATATTAATTCTTTGTAAATGGAGATCTGTCTAATTTTTTTATTGTTTATGACAGGATGTGTCAGGAAATGCTGCATTCTTAGCCTTCACTCCATTTGGCTTTGTGGTGTTGCAGGGTAACCGGAGAGTCCATTTTCTCAAATGGTCAGTGAGGAGAAGCTATCATATCATATGCACATGCTTTGTGTGTGTGTGCCACTATAAATAACTGTCGGTCTGCTTGTGAACAGGAATGAGGTCACTAAAATGAAGTTTGAGGGAAAGACCTTCTGGATTTATGCAAATCAACAGGAAGTAAGTAGGTGTAAGAGTGGTGGTTGGTTGGTTACTATAGTATGGGAAACATTTCTGTAGTATAATGTTCAGTTAAATAGCTTATGTACTATTTATAATATTTTTCTCATAATGTCGACAGTAATGGCAGTACTCATGACTTTGACCACTGCCCTTCAGGATCAGAAGATCATTCTGACTTACTTTGCCCCAACACCTGAAGCCTGTAAGCATCTATGGAAGTGTGGAGTAGAGAACCAATCCTTCTACCAGTGAGTCACCAGCACAAATAATAACAAATAATTTAAAACAATTGTAACAAATAAAACACACAACACATTAAAACAATAATCTAGTGTTCACAAATATTAACCAAAATACACCTGTTGTCAGTTTACCAGTAACCCCAACAACACTGCTGTTCCTGATACAACTGTACCCACTAATATACACTATATTGGCAAAAGTATTTGCTCGTCTGCTTTCACACGTATACGAACTTGAGTGACATCCCATTCTTAATTCATGGGGTTTAATATGATGTTGGCCCACCCTTTGCAGCTATAACAGCCTTAATTTTTCCTGGGAAGGCTTTCCACAAGGTTTAGGAGTGTGTTTATGGGAATTTTTGACCATTCCTCCAGAAGCGCATTTGTGAGGTCAGACACTGGTGTTGGACGAGAAGGCCTGGCTTGCTGTCTCCTCTCTAATTCATCCCAAAGGTGTTCTATCGGGTTGAGGTCAGGTCTCTGTGCAGGCCAGTCAAGTTCTTCCACACCAAACTCAACCATGTCTTTTATGGACCTTGCTTTGTGCACTGGTGCGCAGTCATGCTGGAACAGGAAGGGGCCACCCCCAAACTGTTCCCACAAAGTTGGGAGCATGAAATTGTCCAAAATCTCTTGGTTTGGTGAAGCATTGAGAGTTCCTTTCACTGGAACTAAGGGGCCAAGCCCAACTCCTGAAAAACAACCCCACACTGTAATTCCTCCTCCACCAAACTTTACACCTGGCACAATGCAGTCAGAAAAGTACTGTTCTCCTGGCAACCGCCAAACCCAGACTCGTCCATTGGATTGCCAGATGGAGAAGCGTGATTCATCACTCCAGAGAACACGTCTCCACTGCTCTAGAGTCCAGTGGTGATGTAAGGCTTTGATGCAGCTGCTCGGCCATGGAAACCCATTCCATGAAGCTGTCTATGCACTGTTCTTGAGCTAATCTGAAGGCCACATGAAGTTTGGCGGTCTGTAGCGATTGGCTCTGCAGAAAGTTGGCGACCTCTGCATGCTATGCGCCCCGCTCTGCGCGCTATGCACCCCGCTCTGCCATTTTATGTGTGACTTCGTGGCTGAGTTGCTGTCATTCTCAATCACTTCCACTTTGTTATAATACCGCTGACAGTTGACTGTGGAATATTTAGTAGCGAGGAAATTTCATGACTGGACTTGTTGCATAGGTGGCATCCTATCACGGTACCACACTGGAATTCACTGAGCTCCTGAGAGCGACCCATTCTTTGACAAATGTTTGTAGAAGCAGTTTGCATGCCTAGGTGCTTGGTTTTATACACCTGTGGCCATGGAAGTGATTGGAACACCTGAATTCAATTATTTGGATGGGTGAATGAATACTTTTGGCAATATAGTGTATCTCTACTATAAGGCATGGGCTGGACACAGCTCCTGTTCTTTTGCTCTCAGACAGTACTTTCTCTTGGCTGATGGGTATATTTATTGTTTAATCTATTGTTAATAATTTGTTTTGGCGAGGTACAATTGGCTCAGTCTTGAACCATGAATAAAACTACCAGGTTGACATGTAGTCATCACTTTTATTACCTTCCATTCTGAATCCATAGGCATTAAAATGGAGTTGCCTCCCCTTTGCAGCTACAACAGCTTCCACTCTTCTGTCAAGGCTTTTAACAAGATTTTGGAGTATATCTTTGGGAATTTTTGCTTATTCATACAAAAGAGCATTTGTGAGGTCCGACATTGATGTTGGACGAAGGGGCCTGACTCGCAATCTCCATTCTAGTTCGTCCCAAAAGTGTTTGATGGGGTTGAGGTAAGGGCTCTGTGCAGGCCAGTCAAGTTCAGAAAAAGATTCTTCACCAAACTGTTCCCACAAAGTTGGAAGTGTACACTTGTCCAAAATGTCTTGATACTCTGAAGCATTAAGATTTCCCTTAACTGGAACTAAAGGGGCCTAGGACAACCCCTGAAAAACAATCCCATAGCATTATCCCTCCTCCACCCACTTTACACTTGGCGCGGTGCAGTCAGGTTGGTAGTATTCTCCTGGCATTCTCCAAACCCAGACTCGTCCATCAGACTGCCAGACAGAGAAGCGTGATTTGTCACTCCACAGAATATGTTTCCACTGCTCCAGAGTCCAGTAGCAGTGTGCTTTACACCTCTCCATCCAGTGCTTGGCATTGTGTTTGGTGATGTAACGTCTGCATGCGTTGCTCAGCCATGGAAACTCATACCATGAAGCTCCCAGCACACAGTTTTTGTGCCCCTGCAACGGTGGCATCCTATTAGAGTACCACGCTTGAATTCAGTGAGCTCTTTAGAATGACCCATTCTTTCACAAATGTTTGTAAAGGCAGACTACTTCACTAGATTTTATACACCTGTGGCACTGAATGAAACACCTGAATTCAATGATTAAGAGTTGTGTCCCAGTATTTTTGTCCATATAGTGAATGTATGCTATGTATGCCCTAGTCGTCTAGTCTAGTCTACTTTAAGCTCCTTTACCGTGCTTTGTGGGTGTGACCTTTTTGCTGTGTCAGAGGGCCTGAGCAAGGTACACCAACCACAGTCTCACAAAATCTTGCGGGAAACACTGTCCCAGTTCTAGTGAGAACAGCATTGTTTTAAGCTGCTTGTAAGATTCTTTGGGCAGGACTCTTAACAAAGCGTTTGCTTTCCTCTGAAACATAATTATGTTTGTTCTCTGGATAACGCTGTCAGCCATGTCCTGTAAAGAGTGCCGACTCTCCCTAATAAGCGACATAAGAAGCTGCTTAGGGCACCGCGGCCACCAGGAGGCCACCTACCAACTTCTGGGTTACTACTGTACTACTGTATTATGTTGATAATTTAGATGCTCCAGTGAGGACAAAAAAAGCAACTGGTTAATCATGTCTCAAAAAAAGAACATACGCATCTTGAGCCGAAGAACAAAAAAGAAAAAGAGAAGATGAGGAGAAAAAGCTTAAAAATAAAGGATTTTTTTGTACAAAAACTAACAAACACAGACATAGTCTCACTTTATTCACTTCCGGCGCCGCGCGAGTGGCAGCCTGTTACAGCAGCTCTTGCTCACCGTGAGCTTTTTTTTCTCTTATTTTTCCTTTCTTTTATAGTACTTTCTAAACCTGAGTACTTTTCACACTGTCTGTGCACCATGGGCATTAAACTCGTGCAGTTTGCGCTTCTTTTTATTTTGTTTTTCTCGCGCATTTCACACGCGAGAGCGGATCCAGCGTGCTCCCGGCGGGATCTCTTTGTTTACACCAGGGATCAACTGATAGCGCTGAGGGGCACAGCGGCGCTCCTGGGGGCTCAACGCCGTGCGAGGAGAAGACGCTACAAAGCAGTCCTTCCCTCTGTCATCATGGGGAACGTGAGATCTCTTCCAAATAAGATGGATGAGTTAGCGGCGCTGACCCGGCACGAGAGGGAATTCCGTGAGTGTAGCGTCATGCTGTTTACGGAGACCTGGCTAACTACGCTAACTCCGGTAAGAGGAAAGGAGGAGGACTGGCAGTATTTGTGAATGATAGATGGTGTAATTCTGGACACATCTCTATTAAAGAGCAAATCTGCTGTAAGGAACTGTTAGCCGTTAGCATGAGACCTTACTATCTGCCACGGGAATTCTCGCATGCTATCGCGATAGCTGCGTACGTTCCTCCGTCTGCTAACGCAGGCTGCAGACGCTGCCTGTGACGTCCTGCACTCAGCTGTGAGCAGGATTCTGACCCAGCACCCACAGGCCCTCCTCCTGATCTCTGGGGACTTTAACCATTCTACTCCATCCTCAACACTGTCTACCTTCACCCAGTATGTCACCTGCCACACCAGAGACAATAAAATACTGGACTTGTTTTATTTCAATACAAAGGAGGCATATAACTCCCTACCCCTCCCTCCCCTGGGAAGATCAGATTACAACCTGGTTCATCTCCTGCCTGTGTACAAACCACTTGTACACAGAGAACCAACCATCACCCGCACAGTGAAGAAATGGACTGCAGAGTCTGAAGAGGCTTTGAAAGACTGTTTCAGCACAACACTGTGGGAGGAGATGTGTGATCCTTATGCGGAAGATATTGATGGCCTCACACACTTCATAACGGACTATGTCAACTTCTGTGTGGAGAATACCGTACCCACCAAGACCATTCGGTGTTTCTCCAACAACAAACCCTGGATTAATCCTAATATAAAGGCCCTCCTGAAGGAGAAGAAGAGGGCTTTTAAATCAGGTGACAAGGAGGAGATGAGATCTGTGCAGAGGGAGCTGAGAAGGAAGATCCGGGAGGGGAAAGCCAGCTACAGGAGAAAGATGGAGGCCCAGCTGCAGCAGAATAATGTCAGTGGAGTCTGGAATAGCCTCAAAACTATTTCTGGACACAAGAAGCCCGACTCCCGGGCTGTGGGGGACCACAAGTGGGTGAATGAACTCAATCTATTCTTTAATAGGTTTGATCACTCGCCTGCTCCCCCCACCACAGGCACATCACTGCTGAATTCTCCCTGTCTGGCACTACCAGCATTTGGCCCTCCCCCCTCTCCTGCACCCACCCCCCTTCATCTCAACACACAGCCACCATCAGACGGCTCTCCTGCTGACATACATCCCAGCACTGTTCTCCCTTACTCCAACCTCACATTCACAACATCCCAGGTGAGAAGTGAGCTCAGGAGGATGAAGATCAGGAAGGCTGCAGGTCCAGATGCCATCAGCTCAAGGCTTCTCAAGACCTGTGCGAACGAGCTGTGTGACGTGGTCGGGTACATCTTTAACCTCAGCTTGAGGTTAGGGAAAGTCCCACAGCTGTGGAAAACATCCTGCGTGGTGCCAGTGCCAAAGACCCCACACCCCAAAGACCTCAACAGCTATAGGCCGGTGGCGCTGACATCTCACCCGATGAAGACCCTGGAGAGACTGCTTCTTGTCCACCTGTGCCCCCTGGTGAGCTCTTCAATGGACCCACTGCAGTTTGCCTACCAACCTGGCATTGGAGTGGAGGATGCCATCATCCACCTCCTACACAGCTCTCTCTCTCACCTGGAGAATGCTGGGAGCACTGTGAGAATCATGTTTTTTGATTTCTCCAGTGCTTTCAATACCATCAAACCCACACTGCTGAAGGACAAGCTGGAGTGCACGGGCCTGGACCATCACCTCACCACCTGGATCCTGGACTACCTCACTAACCGACCGCAATATGTGAGGACCGAGGGCTGTCAGTCGGACACGGTGGTCTGCAGCACGAGGGCTCCACAGGGAACTGTCCTCGCTCCCTTTCTCCTCACCCTCTACACTGCGGACTTCAAGTACAGCTCTGCCAGTTGTCACCTGCAAAAGTTCTCTGACGACTCTGCTATCGTCGGCCTCATCACAGACGGAGATGACAGGGAGTACAGAGAACTGACGCAACAACAAGCTGGACTGGACTGACAACACAGCTGCCCTCTACAGGAAAGGCCAGAGCAGGCTACATCTCCTGAGGAGACTCAGGTCCTTTGGCGTGCAGGGGGCACTTCTCAGGACCTTCTTCGACGCTGTGGTGGCATCAGCCATTTTTTATGGAGTGGTGTGCTGGGGCAGCAGCATCTCCATTGCTGACAGGAAGAGACTGAATAAGATCATCAGGAAGTCCAGCTCTGTCCTGGGATGTCCTCTTGACCCAGTGGAGGTGGTGGGGGACAGGAGAATGAGGACTAAGCTAACAAACATGCTGAAGAACCTGTCCCACCCCATGCACCGCTCTCTGACAGCACTGAGCAGCTCCTTCAGTGCCCGGCTGCGGCACCCGCGGTGCGTGAAGGAGAGATACCGCAGGTCCTTCCTCCCAGCCGCTGTCAGACTCTATAACAGTCACAGCACTCAGTAGACAGTAGTTTACAATTACTTTCCATGTGCAAGAACTCTCAACATCACTGCCATAGCACTTTACTGTGTGCAATATCTCAATCCACCATGCGTAGTATATTCACTGCGGATCATTGTCAACATGTTTACCACCATTATGTGCAATTATGTCAAGTGCAATATTTCTCCATTTATTTACTGTTTATTTATTTGCTATTTTATTCACTGTGCAATACTCACTACAATACATACATTTCTACATTTCTAAATTTAAATTTAATACTTTGTATATTTTTCTTATCTTTGTACATATACATATATATCTTTATACTTTTATTGTTTATTCTATTTAAATATTGTTTGTATATTTCCTGCTGCTCTGTCTTCTGTGCTGCTGTAACACCGCAAATTTCCCCGTTGCGGGATTAATAAAGGATTATCTTATCTTTACAAGAGTGGTTAATGACTTTCTCGGTTATTCCAAATTTTGATACTCAGGCTTAATCCTCATGTGCATGCATTTATGACAAACAGCATGAAACATGAGAATGAGTTGCCAAAGTAGGAAATCATACCCAAAAAAAACCCCAAATATATTTATAGCAATGTACAAACAGTGCAAAACACGCTGATTCTGTCACCTCTTGTGTGGTGAGTTGCAGCCTGTGATAAGTTAGTCCAGTTTATTGTCAAAACAGCAGACATCAGTTTGTAATGAGTAAATGAGTTAATGGGGGAAAAGAGAGTGGAAGGAAAAAGGCAATTTCTTGGGGTTAGCTATTAGCCATTAGCCTAGCATGAAGACTAGCCAGCTTTTGCAGTGCTTCTGCAAAATATATATATATATAGGTATGTATGTGTGTGTGTGTGTGTGTGTGTGTGTGTATATGTGGGGAAAATTCTGAAAAATTCTGAAAGATTCATATATATATATATATATATATATATATATATATGCGTAAAATACTTTATATCAAACTACTTTTTTTCATGAGCAATATTCTGTATACTTACTGATATTGCTCTGTATAATAAAAAGAATCAATTGTCTTTCTGTCTTTTTGCAGGTTTGAAAAATCAAGTCAAGTGCGGACAGTGTCTAGCAGTAATGTGTTCTTCAAAGGGAGTCGCTTCAGATACAGGTAAATACTGATGATGTCCAGTCTGAATTACTACTTGTGCAACTTGTCTCTTCTGTGACTTTTGTGAGCTATTCTGAGATGTTAAATAATGATCTAACAGATGTTTAATTGGTTAGATTGGTTTGTGTTGTGATCTCTCATAGTGGCAAGGTGGCTAAGGAGGTGATGGAGCAAAGTGCCAAAATCAGACGAGAACCACCAGAAATCCACAGGTTGGTTTGTAGCTAATGTTTCCATGTTCTGTACTCACCACTGTATTTACCACTCAAGTAGAATGATGAACACCTTTGTTTACTGTTTTGTACATGTTTTTCTCACCGAGCTATATTAAAATGTACACCGATCAGGCATAACATTATGACCACCTCCTAGGGCTGGGCAATAAAACGATAACGATAATTATCGTGATATAACTTTTCCTCAATATAGCAATAAGAAATGTACGATAAATTTTCGATATAACAGACCATTCTCACACTTCTACATTGTAGCGACAGCCCTGGTGGCATTTTCTACTGCAAGGAAAGCGACAGTACTCTGCTGTCGCCAGGAGAGGGCGCACTTCCGAGTTTTCCGACATGATTAGAGAGGGAGGGGGCGACGAGTGAAATGAGTCTTTAACAACGTCTGAAACGTGGAGTTGTACATTCCCAGTTTGAGTGGAGCGACCGGCGATCTGTTCTCCTGTGACCAAGTGTGAGTGACGAGATCAGTGGCGTAACCGTACTGTCCTAAAGTGAACTCACCTCTTTCCTTACATCCTAACAAGCTTTAGCAGCGTTAAATCACGTCTGCTTCTCTCAACTACAGCGCTGTTACAGCACTCAGTCATATTTAAGTATTAGTGCATTCCCAAGCAACAAAAGTGAAAGAATGAAGTGAGTTCATGCAAGTTACAGCCCTGATTTAAATGCAAGTAAACTGAGGAAGCTGTGAGGCACTGGAAAGCATTGGGAGAACGCTATCTTTCCAGGCTAGCTGTTTTTAGCAGCTGGCTAACTTGAAGGAGCGCTCCATCACTCGCACACAATGGCAAATTGATGATACTGTAGATCAAACAAGACATAAAATCACCGCTTTCAGTTTAAACGTACCTAAAAGGAGGTGTCTGTTTGTCTGGTGTTAGATATATTGTGGTTCACCCCTTAAACTACTACGATAGAATAGAGAAATCCAGACGTCGCAAGCTGGTGTTTGAATACTGTGATATGCTCTGACATGGATGCGGTAGGAGTGACGGCAGTAAGGCGGTGTGATCCATCACCAAGCTACTAGGGCAGTATGCTCACTGCCCTCTAGTGTGTGTCTTCACTAGTGTGTATGTGGTGTTTCACTGCACGGATGGGTTAAATTGCAGAGGTTGAATTTCCCCATTGTGGGACTAATAAGGGTCACTTAATCTTTACCCTGTTCCTCAGTGGTCAGGACCCCCATGGACCCTCACAGAGCAGGTACTATTTGAGTGGTGGATCATTCTCAGCACTGCAGTAACACTGATGTGGTGGTGGTGTGTTAGTGTGTGTTGTGCTGGTACGAGTGGATCAGACACAGGAGTGCTGCTGGAGTTTTAAACACTGTGTCCACTCACTGTCCACTCTATTAGACACTCCTACCTTGTCAGTCCACCTTGTAGATGTAAAGTTAGAGACGATAGCTCATCTGCTGCTGCACAGTTTGTGTTGGTCATCCTCTAGTCCTTCATTAGTGGTCACAGGACGCTGCCCACAGGACGCTGTTGGCTGGATATTTTTGGTTGGTGGACTTTTCTCAGTCCAGCAGTGACACTGAGGTGTTTAAAAACTCCAGCAGCACAGCAGTGTCTGATCCACTCAGACCAGTGCAACACACACTTACACACCACCACCACCACATCAGTGTTACTGCAGTGCTGAGAATGATCCACTACCCAAATAGTACCTGCTCTGTGAGGGTCCATGGGGGTCCTGACCGCTGAAGAACAGGGTAAAGGGGGACTAACAAAGTATGCAGAGAATCAGATGGACTACAGTCTGTAATTGTAGAACTACAAAGTGCACCTATATAGTAAGTGGAGCTGATAAAATGGACAATGAGCGCAGAAACAAGGAGGTGGTCACAATGTTATGCCTCATTAGTGTACATTGGCTTGTCTATTAATTTTCAGTTATGTATGTGTGTGCTACTCAGGGCTGGAATGGTCCCAAGTAGGAGTTGTCCTTCCATCACGCATGGCCCGCGACAGTGTAGCGTGCCCCAAACACGCAGAAGAGCAGTCCATATATCCATTATGGAAGGTAAATACTCAGACATAGACACAAAAAAGAAGAATATTTGATAACACATCACTTAACACTGTAGGGTACTGTTCATTAGGCTACATGACACTACATGAGCTTGTCATGACAACTGACATAACCCTAAATAACATGCATGTTTGTAATTGCTTATCCCAGTAGAAGTCATGTGTCATGAAAGCTACTTAAGCTTACTTGCTAAATGTAAACTTTATAGGGAATGATGCCTATTGGAATAAGCATTTATAAACACATATGCAAGGGTTATGTCAGTTGTCATGACAAGCTTATGTAGGTGTCATGTAGCGTCATGAACAGTATCCTCCAGTAAAGTGTTACCAAAAGTTTTGTTATACAATAAAAAGTTTGTATGTACATTGTTTGATAAATTCACACAATGTTCTCATGATGCATCAAGTACAAGTATTTTTGTTTATTTTGTTAAAAAGACCAATCTTTTTTCATATGCTAATAAGCTAATTCTGTAATTCTGAAGTACAATCCTTTATATGTTAGACAAAGCTGAAATATAGTGACCTCACTGAATGATTTACGAGATCTGTTGTAACCATGAAAATGAAAAGTAGATTTAAATGTGGTTTTATTCTATACCTTTTTACTATTTATTACTATTTTATCATTTTTTACTAAAATGTTTTGGTTTGGAGGCAGCAAACTAAGCAAAACACAGAATTGCTAACTTCTTCTTCTGTCCATGTGTCAGTCTCTCCTTCTGTAATGTGAGAACCTCTGCCTTTGTGCAATATGTAACCAGACATTCACCTGGCCCTGTCGTTCTGCCTTTGTAATGAGGACATCAATTTTTTTGTGTGTGAATGTGTGAGTGGGCACTGATTGTGTGTTGTTTTTAAAATTATACTTAAAAATATACCTGACAGCATTTATTTATTTATTTATTTGGATGTTTGTTTGTTTGTTTATATCTACCAAAAAACACCAACCCCAATCCCCAATCCAACCATATAGATTATTAGAGAATGTGTCCACTTTCCAACAGCACACAGAAGGGAGGCTCATGAAATAATGGATATGAATTCGGCAGCATGGATATGAATTTGGCATCTTAATCAAAAATAAGGACAAATAAGACCAAAGGTGTGCAACTTGCACAGATATAAAATGATTGACCTTTGAAAATAATTGCTTTGAAAATAACTAAGCTTTATATGTGATATATTTATATTCGTGTCTGTACATTAACAGCATTTTGGTTGTGTATTTGTAGAATAGTATGTGGAAGGTTATACCACAGCAAGAGTAAATATTAGTTGTTGGCCTACCTCTCCTCCTTTCATTGGCACACAACACATTTAAAAAGACAATGACGAGTGTGACATCCTATTCCCCGCTGTTTCAAGAGTGCTATTTTTACACTCTCTGTAAATAGTCATGCAGGGGCTCTCCATGTGTGTCATTACAGTGTAAGTGAAAATAAGCAGTGGGGGGGTGGGTTTTTTTTTGTTCTTTTGTAGTGGCTTATATGTCCAGTCTTTGTCTTTCTCTTTCTCATTCTCACACACATACAAATACACACACACACATACATATATACATACGTGTTCGGGCACCATGGTGAAGTGTCTAATCCGGATTAAGACAAAGGTTAACGTTCACCTTCGAATGATTAATCATTGTTACTGGGATGTGAAGGTAAGGGTCTTTACGCTGGGCCCCAGGCTGCTGGGGAAAGTCCTGGGCTCTCTGCCCCTCATCCCCTTGCTGCCAGACTCCACCAGTTCCCTTGGAGCCTCTTCCAGACTCAGCATCCCCCAGTACAATCGACTCTCCAGAGTTGCAGGTAACACGCAAGCTCAACACAGAGCTAACGACAAATTCAACAGCCTTTCTTTGTGTGTGTGTGTATATGTGAGTGCACACGTTATAATCAATTTTGGATGGCCAGAGTGATGGGGAACAGTGTATATCTGGATTTACAACAATAAATTTCTATTCTATTCAATTGAAACCCTTTTATTTAAGTAAGGCAAGTCTAAGAACAGTTGTCCAACAGTCCACTATAGCTAAAGCTATTATCAGAACAATGGCCACAATTGGCAGTGTCAAAAAACATGAAAAAAATCAGACAAGATGGCTTAAGAACTTAACAGGAACGTGAGAGATTGCATGCTATATGTCTTAGTCCTAATGAGTCCTAAAATGAGCAGAGGTGGTAGGTAATGAAGTACAACTACTTTGTTACTGTACCTAAGTAAAGTTTTTAGGTATTTCTCTCACTTAATACTTTTTACTTTTACTCACTACATTTCAAAAGAATAAACCTGTACTCATTACATTTTCGAAACACGCTTGTTACTTTCCTTTTAACAATCTCTTTATTTATTTATCCCTCTTTTTATTTATGTATTTTAATCAGGCAATTGTATTAGGGCACCTAATGAAATGCAAATCGGCTCTGTGAAGGTGGGGGGGGGGTGGAGGGGAGTGAACCTGTGAATCACTACTTACACAACTTACAGGCCCCATCAGTGAGCACATGGAAAAAAGGAAGATAAGCAAACATATGAGACAGTGGAATCCACAGAAATGACAGCGCCGAGCCCGCGCTTAATTAAGACAATGCAAAAATGAAAAAAACTACATCCATGGCTTTACTCAGTGCCGTAATGGGAAATCAGGAGAGTGGAGAGAATCTACTTCAAAATCCACAAAGTTCCTGAATAGTTTCCTCCACCTGCTCATTTGATGGAGGATGTGAGGCTCACCATGATCAAATGTCCTTTGAAAGACCACAGTGATGAGAAACTTGATGGAATTGTGCCTTGGCAACCTGGATGGCAGTGAGGATAGCAGCAATTATATTTTTAGAAAATTGATCCACAGTCACTAAAATGTGAATACAACCATCTGAGTGAGGGGGTGGCGGAGGGTCAAATTTGTTAATGGATAAATTTGTCACGTATTCGGCGAGCTCTAACAAGGAACCGGACTTCATCTCCCAGAATCCTCCGGGAGATCACATGACGGAGCAACTTCCCTCCGACTCGGATTCAGACACGGACACCATTGCCCACAATACAGTTGGGACTCATGTGACTTCTGACTCCCGCTCGCGCACCAATCAGCGCTCTGCATCACTGGAATACTAACTGGTGTAACCTGTGTTTTTATTCACATGACTAGTCAGTATACTTTAAAAGCCCGGGCTTTAGATAGACTCTTTGCGAAGTATTGTATCATTCTGATCTACTGAGCGTTTGTTTATGATTGCCTGTTTTTTCCGTGTATTGACCTCTACTTTAGTATTTTCGACTTTGCCTTTTGCCTGATCCCTTTTGTACCTTAGCCTGTATTGACTGAACTGTGTTTTTGACTTCCTTGCCTGTTTTTGTGACTTCGTTTTTTGCTTTGCCCTTTTGTTTTGGTTGCCCGATCATATTAAACGTGTCGTCTACATCCGCAAGCGTCTGTGTTCTGCTGCAACGTCACAAAATTGCTAATAATGATTAATAATAATTATGGTTTCAAATACATATAGGAACCATTGATTATTTCCTCATTTTTTACAGTTTTGACTGATCTTCTGTATTTTGTCTTTGCCTGACCTCTTTTGTTATGTTTTAGCCATATTATAACTTATGATTTTATGACTGGATCAAACCAGACAACTTTCACCTAACCATCCACTTTACTTTAAAATGTACTTCAAAACATATGTTGGGACACTAATCCAGATGCACATGTTTAAACCAGAAATCTCCAATGCTACTCCTGGATGCTCTTTGTAGGTGTGTGTGTGAAGAAATCCACTTTGATGCTTCATTGTTGGGATGGTGTGTTTCTTGTTTCTCTTCATGATCCTTGTTGACTCCTCTACAGTATAATATTTATGGTTGTGACCATAAAGCTCATTTTTTTTTATTCCAAATTAGTTTATTTCAGAAGTCTTGAGGGTTTTCTAGATGCCCATACTACTTCATTTCAGAGAAGCTTGTAGTTGACTAGAAGTTGCTTGCTAGGTTTTTCTTTGCATCTCACATTTTATTGCAGATTATCTCGTTATCTCTTTTTTCTTGGTTTCTGAATACTAATACTAAATGGAACAAATGTGCTTTGTATGATTATATTTTTTCATCACTCCTATTTTAAACAATGGTAGATGTTTATAAATTCAGTCAGAGATATGTAGAATTTTGAGCAGAAGTGTATATAAATATAAACCTTGAAATAAACAACAGAAAGTCTCAGATTAAAAAAAAATGTTAAACAAAATAATATGAAAGGTTGGAAGGAATGCAAAACAGAAGCATTTTCACCAGTGGTACCCCACAGTACACACACATAAAAATAGTAATGTCAACATAAAATGTAGGTTACAACCTATGGCTGGTGATCAAAACCATCTGGTTAGCTTAGGCCATCAACATGGTGGCTCTTATATGATGTCAAATTAAATTCATGGATATGACCATGCAGAGCAAACAGTTACTCCCATGTGATTGTTCCCTTTATCATTTTGGATCCACTGCCATGTTTAACACTTGACAAAATAGTGGGTTGAAGGCATCTTTTGGCTTCCTCCAAAGGTAAACACCCAGAGATAATAAAAAGATGACTTTTTAGACCTTATTACTTTTTTCTTTGTCCAGGGGTCCATATTTTATGCTCCTTATACTATGTCTTTAGGAGGTTTTTTGGATACAAATGGTTTTCATTTGGTAGGCTTGATGTTAATTCCAGCACAACATATAGTTTCTGTTGAGACTTAGCTATAAGGTGCTGATTTTAATTCTATGGTAATATTGTGGATGTGATGTTTAGCAGCTATTAATTTAAATGTATGTCTATCTGTGTTCTTCCACTTTGATCAAAGTGTTCTTTGTAAGACTTTTGTCTGACACATACTCCTAGTTGGCACTATGCCTTGAATTGAACAAGCATTTAATAACCACCATGTTGCTGTCCGTCATTTTACTGAAACTTCTAAAGAAAGAATTTAAAGGACATGAGACACTTATCTACCCTAAAGACATTAGGGACTTTATGCAATGATTGCAGAAAGAAAAAAGTGCTATTTGTTCTACTACAGCCAAACCACCAGTTTTATGTAGTCACTAACACATTTTTCAACACTAATCTTTTCAGTGAATTCAGAGACTTTTTGTTTGACTTTTCAAAGATACTGATAAAGTTTTGACCAAAACAAAAAGGAAAATTGAGTCAAAAGCCACAAATTATCTATGTAATTTCTAACTTTTTTTCCAGGTTATTTTAATGCTTGTTTTCAAATTTTAGCTTGGCAGTTACTTTTGGGTTTATAGATTTCTACATTCAAGTAATACATTGTCAAAACAGCCACAGAGTGGACAGACTTGCCTGTAAAGACTGTCTTCACAGCCTGAGCAACATTGGTTTTAATTTCTTACTGTTTATTGCCAATTTGACTTATGATGCACTAATGATTTTGCTACATAATGTTAGTAAATAAACACTCTGGTTTAACTTTAGTAGATCAACTACAGAATAAGTATACTGTATTATTATTATTAATATTAATCATGGATGCCTTCATACTCGTCCTCATGATTATTCTGTTCCATTATTCCAGCCTTTTATTGGTAAGTGAAGAGTACTACTCATTTCATAATTACTTAATGTATTTCTCCTTGTTTGAATGCAAACACAAAAATGTGGAGAACAAGGGGTACCCACAACTAGGAACCACTCTTTTGAGCCCTGTACTTTACACTGGCAATATATGACAGCACTGCCTTGGGAGGATCACTTTAAAAATGCAAGATAATGAGTTTGCATTTGAATGTAATCCTACTGGTAAACACTCTATTTTTATAATGTACCTGTAATCTGATTACTGTGTTTTTTTTTTTGGCTGTAACTAACAGAATACATTTTTTCTGTATCCTAATCATGTAATTACATTAAATGCCATTACATGTATTCCATTACTACCCAACCCTATTACTGCATTAGTGTGTTGGACATTACTATTTTAAAAAAAACATAGTAACTAATATTACAAATACAACCATTTGATCAACTTCATATACATTTTGTTCTTTTCACTCTCTTAGGTTTAGAGTCTTTACGTGACAGCGGCCACTCTACGCCTGTCAGATCCACCTCTCATGGTGGCTCTTTCGTGAGTACACATGGCAATGGAGCAGAGGGTGGAAATGCAACAGCAGAATTCTCTGAGGAATGCTATAGTCCCTCTGACAGTGTGCTACCCACACCAGTATTCAGCAACTGCTCACTGGACCAGTCCTTGGGTGATAATACTAATGGCTCTCCCAGCATTCAAGAGGCATTCACTCCAGACAAAGCAGGGGAGGCGTTCACTCCAGACAAGGGGAGGTTCGCTGGCACAAGAGGAGGAGCCGCTCATCTAGGAAAGCAATCCACCGGTAGCATTGAGGTGGAGCGGCTGTGTGAAGTCATTGGCAGTTTGACACGACTCTTCTTAGTGACTCTCACTCTGCTATTTGCCCTTCTCCTGTTTCTAATTGCTCTGACAGAGTCTGAATTAGATGTAGCCTTCCTGAGGGACATCCGGCGGACACCTGAGTTTCAGCAGTTTCACTATGAGTATTTTTGCCCTTTCAGACGATGGCTGGCCTGCAAGCTGCGCTGGATGGGAGGGCACCTCATAGATAAATGAGAGTGGGAATATGTTAAAAAAGGTCCTCTCTGTTCTTTAGATCATAAGAAACATTCAGGCCTTTTGACACTACAGGTTGAAGCATTATTATCACTGTATCATGCTCTTAGAACTTACAATTCTGTACTAGGCAAAAGCCACAGATAAAGCCACAGTACCTTGCCAAGAGTGCTGGGTTTCATCTCTCTATGTGATGGAGTATTGTTTATTAGTTTTAGTCTGTGTTGATGAAAGTAATGCAAAATTTTTTGCCATCAAATACCCTGTCCTTTTTTTAATTACAGTAAAAACTTGAAGTGGTTATTCATCAAAGTATCTCATGAAACACTCCTCTGTTCCCTTCCCCATTTCCCCATTTTGCTGTGTCTTATGCTCTTCCTTTTTCTTTTTCTCACCAGTGCTTGACCCTTTTCACATGCAATTCCCTTTTGTTTTGTAGACAAAAGATGCCTTTTTGTGGTTTATGGTTTAATAGTTGTACAACAGACAGGAGACTAAGATGAATTTAGAGGTATGTACAGTGCCATATGGGACTGTGCATTAGTTAGCTCCTTCAGAGATGAACATTGGAGTAAGGAGATATTTTAGGGTGCATACCAATTTTGCCAGTTGGAGAGCCCTGGTAAAAGATTCAAGTGTGTGATGTAAGCTACAGTTTCAAAGGAGTTGTTCATACTAAAATCAGCCATGGGCTTCCACAGTTTGACATTTTATTGAACCTTTTTGGAGAATCAAAATAAAATACACAGAGTAACAAATAGAGTAATGCAAATGCAAGTCCAAAATCACAACTTTGTCAAGGTGATTTTTGTGGTGATTTACACATCCAAATAGAGTAAGAGGATGGACTCTTAATGTGATATTGTGTCACATTAAGTGTTTTTGTTTTCAAGCGTGGCTGGTGCAATAATTGCTGAACCTATTTCTCTTGATAAGCAATTACATGTTCTTCCAGTAGCAACATTATTATTTTTTTCAATTAAAACCTAATGTAGATTTTCCAGTTGATTAACTCATATAGATATTGGTTATAATGCTCAGTGACTGTGTGCATTTGAGCCACCATGTGCCAAGTTATTATGAAACAAAACTCCATCCCTGCTGCATAAACAAACCTTCAGCTTGCTTTTAGTTGAACAATACAGCAACTATATTCTTGTTATTTTATTATTTTCTGTTTATGATCAAATTTAAATGATCACTTTTGCCTCTGGAAAAGTTCCTTTTTTGCTATTGTCATGAATCAAGAGATCCAAACATCTATACTCAGTTACGCACAGATGTGCATTTAGTACTGTGTAAGTCTGGGTTCTTCAGTTCTGATCCTGTAAATTTATTTTGAGAAAAAATCATCATCAAGAAATAATAATTAACAAACACACATATCACCACAATTTTTGGCACCCCTGCATTTAATATTTTCTACAATCTTCCTTTGCGAATAAAACAGAACTTAGTCTACTCCTGTAATATCTTATAAGATTGGAGAATATGGAGCTGGGAATTTGAGACCATTCCTCTTTACAGAATCTCTCCAGATCATCCGGGGTCATAGGTCCTCTATTGCGCACTCTCCTCTTTAGCTCACCACACAGATTTTTGAAGGGGTTTAGATCAGGGAACTGAGATGGCCATGGCAGAAGCTTGATTTTGTGTTCAGTAAACCATTTCTGTGTTGATCTGGACATATGTTTTGGATTGTTGTCCTGCTTGGTAATCGAATGACAAACCATTTATAGTTTCTTGGCAGAGGCAGACAGATTTTATTTTAAAATGTCCCGGTATTTCATGGAGCCACTGAGGTTCCTAGGGCCTTTGGAGGAGAAACAGCCCCATGTCACAGACCCTGCACCATACCAACACTGGGCATCAGCTTGTTTTCTGTGCTTGAGTGTTTGTTGCCAAAAAATTTTGTTTCAAAGTCCCAGTAGCGTTTAGCAAACTCCAGATGCTTATGTTTGTGGTTAGATGATAGAAAAGGCTTTTTCCTGGCATATTTTCAAATATTCTGTTGGCATGGAGGTGGCATCTGATGGTAGTTTTGGAGACTTAGTGACTACAATATGCTACTTTTTTCTGTAACTCTACAACAGTAATCTTTAAGAATTGTTTTTGCCTCACTTACCATTCTCCTCACTGTTTGTGGGGGCAAAATAAACTTGGGTCCTTGTCCAGGCAAGTTTGCCACAGTTCCAATTGATTGGAACTTTTTAATTACTGCCCTAACCATACATGTAGGCACTTTTCCCTTATTTGAATTGTGTTCTCTTGTCTTTCCTATGTTTAAGAATGAAATTTGACCTCTGTGTCACCTCATGTATATATATATATATATATATATATATACTCCAGTGAAGCAGGAAGTCATGGACTCCTAGACATTTTGATCAACTTTAAAAAGTAAAATGCAACTGGAAAAAATGCTTCAGTTACATTTTGCTTCTGAATCTCTAGGGGTGCCAATAATGATGAAAATGTGGTTTTGCTAAAAAAAAAATCTTGAGGATTTTTTTTTTATCTCAATAAACTTACTTCAATTAAAGTTTGGCTTGACATTAAGCTAATTCTCCAATTGGTGAATTTTTTTTAAACTTTCTTATAACCTCATTTTTACCAGGGTTGCCAATAATTTGTGAAGGGGTCTGTAGCTGTGTTGGAGCAGGTAAATCACGGTACTAAAATTAACTGTGTTGGGTCCAAAATGAATGTGAGCAGGTATTGCCCATACGTTGCTCAGGTTCCAGGGTCCAGTATGGCACATGGACACCCTGATTCCTTCCGATAGAGTACATTATCACTTAATCAGATTTCTATTATTTTGTTATAGTTATGTTTGTTATAAATACATCTTCCTGCATTATATATGATATATGTCAAAAATGGCATTACAGCAGTTTATTTTTATTCTATGTAGAAAATACAGCCTGTCCACCTATATGAAAAAGTCTGGACATTTTACTTTCTTTTAACATTTTGCAAAAAAAATTAAAGAAATTACCCATAGTACAGGAACAGTTCCTTTATGATTTCTACAGCAGTACACTTGACAAAGGACCTCAGCAAAAATCAGGCTAGTTTTGCTGACATGGAAAAAAAGCTATGCAAAATTATGCAAAATAGTTTTTCAGGGCAAAACAATCACAGGACAATCATGCAGTCATAAAGCAAGACTGACGAAAAAAATACTGAACAGGTTTCAAATGTATTTGCAGGACAGAATCAGTAAAACAAAAAGTAATTTTACAGTACTTTCTGTTTTTTTTTTATTTGGATGGATACAACAAACTTTTGGATACCTATCTATGACATACTTCTGACGAACAAATTTTATGCTTTACAAACAGTTCAGAATTTGAAACCTTTTCACAGCTGAGCTTAGATCAAAATAGACATTCTCTTCTGAACCTACTGTTGTACCTATTGTTTTTACAATTGTATGCATTTGTGTTTTTATAGTTTGCATTCCTCCATTTCTCAGATGAACATTCAAAGTTGGTTTTGCATTTATTTGTCTACTGATTTCATCTCAGAGGTGCCTTCTGAGCAGCGCTCAAACTCACCACAGCAAATGATGAGGACTGCTCACTTTGTCCTCCTTTTGGCAACTCTAACAGAAGCAACTACATGTCTGTTAGTAAGAAGACATATTTATGTGAATGTATCTTTGACCTGGTCTGATGCTCAGAAATACTGCAGAGAAAACTATGAAGACCTGTCGACCATTGACACTGAAGACGAACATAAGAATTTTACAAAGGATGCAGGAGCACATGTCAGTGACTGGTGCTGGTTTGGCCTGAGCAAGAGAGAGAATGAGACATCCTTTATTCAGTGGTCTGATGGAAGCAAGACAGAATTTCAAAAATTTAGATCTGGAGAACCAAACAGTCCTGAATATGAACACTGTGTGGCTCTGAACAATGATAAGTGGTATGATGACTGCTGTACAAGTCGGAGGTTTTTCTGCTACAAATGGGTACCTGAGTTGATCATGGTGCAGGAGAACAAGAAGGGAGGAAGCCCTGGAGCACTGCAGAAATTACTACACTGACCTGGTGAGCTTGACCACAGAGAGAGATCTGCTTGTTGCTAAAAAGAATAGTTTGAATGCTCAGACACATGGTGTATGGTCAGGTCTGCATTTCCTGGATGTCTCATGGCTGTGGGCAAACAAAGACCCTCTGGGGAGCGATGTGTCACTGCCCTCATGCCCTGCCCAGTTTCTCTGCTGTGGAGCCCGAAAATCTGGAGCTGATCACTGGGAGAACAGAGATTGTGAAGAGAAACTGAACTTAATTTGCTATTAGTGAGAAAGATGTGTTTCTCATAGATCAATAGCAACTGCATCAATCATCAACAATGTGATGTTCATATCGCTATACGTAACCGAGTGTTTTGGGGCTTCCATAGTAAATTAATGATAACCAAATGAAGCAAAAAATGCCTTTAGGCCTTTAAGTCATATCAGTCTTTCGTACGTTGAGTTCACTGTAAATGAAAATGGAAGAGATGATTAAAAAAAAGATGGAGAAACATGATACATGTAGTGTTATTTCTTTAAATTTTGCCTAGGTTAATACAGGTGCATGTTCAATAGCATTGTCCAGAAGTTGTAAATCCATTGTAAAAACCTATTAGTATCTTATACATCTTATACAATAGTTGGCTTAGATCTGAAGTATGGCATGATCTTAAACTCGAACATTCTGAGTATCGTCATACTGCCTGTAATAAAGAATAGTTTGTGGTTCTACTTTAATGATGAAAATAAACATGTTAAAGAAGCTATTTGTTGTTAGGGGCCTTTTTATTTATCTGAATTTCACTTCATCCACAGCCTACCTGTGCTCCTGCCTGAGCTCCACTCCCTGCTGAAGCTGCTGTTTCTGCTGCTAAGTTACAAATAAATAATTTAGCATGTTGGCTATTACTGTGCATTAGCCTAACTATATTTACTACAAGAAAATATTTAGCAATAATGTTGTTCTAAAGCCTTTACTGCTGCCAATTAGCTCCTTACTCATCTACAACCCTCTGTTTCTTTTTATGTTGTTCCTTTATGCCAATCTCGTATTACCTTAATAGCTACAATTAAAATGACAATATTTTTTTTTTCTTAATAATCCTCACTTAGGCTGGTTATCTGCCTGGTTAAATCTTTAAGGCTGGTCTACGCTTCTGAGTCATTCCATTAAAAAAGTGCTGTTTGAATCTAAAATTAAAGGGAAACTATTGTTGGAATGTTTCTCATGGTTGCCACTTGCAGTCCCACAACACTTGCACTCGGACTTGCTCAGTGATTTCAAAATAGATCTCCTCATTTTCACCTTTTCCATAACCCCTCCCTGACTTCTTAATGAACAAACCTGCCTTGATTTGTTTTTTGGTTTTACTAAGTCAAGTTTTTCAAAAGTTTTACTAAGCATTATTGGGTAACACTTTACATTAAGGGTCGCTAATCAATCATTAAATATATAATAATCAACTATTAGTTTCCCATTATTTAGTTATTAGTTAACTCTTCATTAAGCATTAGCTATTACTTAGTAATTGATTAAGCACTTATCAGTTAGTAATTAAGTACACTGTTAGTTGATAAGTTAGTTTGTCGTTAGTTTGTGGCTTACTTACTCATTATCTGTGTGCTAATTACTGCTTATTACATTGTTTATTAACTAATAAGTATTTTTCTTCATATAAAGAAGTAACGTGATAACTTACTAGCACTTGTGTGTTAATCCTGCTAATTATCTGTTAATTAACTTTCCATCACCTCCATATATTCAGTTGCTTCACTTTTCTCACTTTGGTTCTTGTTCATTAAAGATGCTTACCGTAAGATAAGCGCACACAAATTCACTGACCGTTTTGTTATTCATCACGTTCATCTTGGCATATCTGTACTCATATCTGGTAGGAGTGCATGTAAATTTGGGCATAAATGCTGGATATGTGGCTAATTAACCAAAGCTATTATCAACATAATCTGTAATTGCAAAAATAAGAACAACAATAGAAAATTTCAATAATACTAATTCGTGTGCATGACAGTCCAGTACAAAAGTGGATGTACTTACTTTACATGCACATTGATATAAACAAGTGCTGCAACTATTTCATGTTCCATTTAAAGACACATTACAATGTGCTTTTGTTTCATACTACTGACTCACAAACACGGCTTCGGTCATACACTGCAATAATACAGCGTTTATTTTAAGGGATTAATTACACTAAACAATCACTCTACTATGTTAACAACACTGAGTATTTTGTTTTATTTCACATTTTATTTTTTCCAGTTGTTTTCCTTTTAATACTATTAAGTTTGGTCAGCAGGGGAGGAGTGCACTCACTGCTGGACATCAAACTCCACCCACGAGCACGGCCATTAGCTTTCATGCCAAACACTGCCGTTTTATTGGCTGGCTACTGAAACATCTGCATGAATTAGTGTGTGCTTCATGTAAATGATATGTAAATGAGGTGCTGGTAGGCTGGTTTCATGCACTGAAGCTGATTTATCATTTATGCTCAAATCTCCACTTGTTTCCACATCGTACAAAATTGTTATGAATCAGACGCAGAGCAGTTCATACCTTATAAAAGGCAAAAAAAAGGTGTTCTTTTTTTTTTTTACATAACTTTGATGATTAATGGGCCCTTTTCACAAGATTCGTGATTACTTCCGGTTTAAGCATTAGCAGGGTAAAACTCACTTCCTCTCCATATAGCTACTGCAGACGCGATGTCAAAATGTTTAGTAGTAAACTAGGTTATAACGACTCTGATTTAACTGTAAACAGAGCTAAAACGCTGTATGTTGTTTTTACTGCAGTTCTGCTGCAGCTGCTTCACATCAAGCAGCCTCTGTGTCTTTGTACAACCTGCCAGCGATTTCGGTAATCTTCTGTTTTCAAAAGAAAGAAGAACTTTTATATGTAGCATGAATGTTATAGACTCTGTTAATATTAAGCTAGCTATACTGGCTAGAAGCTACTGCTAACCAAACTAGCCCGGCTTACATAAAGCAGCTTTTTCAGATGTTTTTTTTCAGTCTCGTTTTTGACTGAGCAATGAAAGGTGGATGTTTTCTGAAGTGCTGCTTCAAAAATTGCCATGAAACTATAAGAATAATGCTGTTTGGCAGATCGCTGACATAGCTAGCGTTAGAGCTAACTTAGCTTTAAAGTTTGATGCTCATACGAAGCTGGTGTTCCTCAAACAAAAAAGCTAATGGTAGGCTAGCTAACTAATTAGCGACTGTAGCCTGCTAGCCTACCATAAGCTAATACAGTTTAAACGAGGTCTGTAAAATAGACTTTACATATAAAAGTTTTTGTTTGCGTTTATGTCAGAAGTCGTAGCTAGCGTTAAATGTGTCACAGAACCTGCTCCACGTTAGCCATCTGGTGGCAGCAGTTAATGAAAGCTAACTAGCTTCCTTATTTTGGGAATACAGCTACAGTTAGAAATGGCTTCTAGCGTTGCTGAACTGCTCTGCGTCTGATTCATAACAATTTTGTACGATGTGGAAACAAGTGGAGATTTGAGCATAAATGATAAATCAGCTTCAGTGCATGAAACCAGCCTACCAGCACCTCATTTACATATCATTTACATGAAGCACACACTAATTCATGCAGATGTTTCAGTAGCCAGCCAATAAAACGGCAGTGTTTGGCATGAAAGCTAATGGCCGTGCTCGTGGGTGGAGTTTGATGTCCAGCAGTGAGTGCACTCCTCCCCTGCTGACCAAACTTAATAGTATTAAAATGAAAACAACTGGAAAAAATAAAATGTGAAATAAAACAAAATACTCAGTGTTGTTAACATAGTAGAGTGATTGTTTAGTGTAATTAATCCCTTAAAATAAACGCTGTATTATTGCAGTGTATGACCGAAGCCGTGTTTGTGAGTCAGTAGTATGAAACAAAAGCACATTGTAATGTGTCTTTAAATGGAACATGAAATAGTTGCAGCACTTGTTTATATCAATGTGCATGTAAAGTAAGTACATCCACTTTTGTACTGGACTGTCATGCACACAAATTAGTATTATTGAAATTTTCTATTGTTGTTCTTATTTTTGCAATTACAGATTATGTTGATAATAGCTTTGGTTAATTAGCCACATATCCAGCATTTATGCCCAAATTTACATGCACTCCTACCAGATATGAGTACAGATATGCCAAGATGAACGTGATGAATAACAAAACCGTCAGTGAATTTGTGTGCGCTCATCTTACGGTCAGATGTGACCATAAGCATCTTTAATGAACAAGAACCAAAGTGAGAAAAGTGAAGCAACTGAATATATGGAGGTGATGGAAAGTTAATTAACAGATAATTAGCGGGATTAACACATAAGTGCTAGTAAGTTATCACATTACTTCTTTATATGAAGAAAAATACTTATTAGTTAATTAACAATGTAATAAGCAGTAATTAGCACACAGATAATGAGTAAGTAAGCCACAAACTAACGACAAACTAACTTATCAACTAACAGTGTACTTAATTACTAACTGATAAGTGCTTAATCAATTACTAAGTAATAGCTAATGCTTAATGAAGAGTTAACTAACAACTAAATAATGGGAAACTAATAGTTGATAATTATGTATTTAATGATTGATTAGCGACCCTTAATGTAAAGTGTTACCCATTATTGTAGAGATAAGTTGAATTACCAGTATTTTATGTACACTTGCAAATGAGTCATTTGAATTCTGGCCCTAAATATTTACCACAAACCACACTATGCAGTCTATGGAAAGAACTGTGTCGTTTTGCAGCGTCAGCAAATATGACTCCCCTTCCATCTCAGACTCCATATTATTTCTTAAACTGAAACTATGAACACTGAATGAAGCTTTAGTTGAAAAAAGGGAAACTAGTTTTACTGTATGCAAATTACTTTGGACAAATAATTTGCCTGTGTTATGAAGCAAACTGGAATGGAAATCTACAGACAGATCTCTCAGAGCTGCTTTTTCAAAGGTTATGCAGTATAACATTCTATGTCACTGTACACATAAATAAGTTAGCAAAACTTAAAAAAAAACAAGATAATTGCTTTACATTTATAAATACAATACAGACTGAACAGGTAAATCGGAACATAAAATACCATAATGGTAAAATACCATGACAAATACCTGTAAAATGCATCCAGATCTAACCTTTAACATAAACATAACATAGTACGACCCAAAATTTACTTTATTTAAAAAAAATAAATAAGAGCCAATTAATAGAAACCCACAACCCCTTTAAGAATGTTAGGAATCTCCACCTTCTGGCTGCTTCATGTATGATGTCAGACGTAATGCTGTGAAACTCACATTGTTCAGGTGTCAATGACTGCCATTTTTACTTTAGGATTCAAATCAAATCAAATCACGTTTATTGTCACATCACATTTACACAGGTGGAAAGTGAGTGAAAATCTTAGGTGCGTAGCTCCCTTGTAGAATTTAAATACAAAAAATATAAATATCTAAGAAAAAAAGAAATATGTATATTCCGACTCTGAATATACATATATACACAATATACACTAGTATTGCACTGTTCCAATGTACAGTTGTACAGTAATAAGTTATGAAATAAAACTATGCAATGTACTGTTGTACACATTCCGTATGTGCAGTTAGTCTGAGGTAGATAAATAAATGAGATGCAGGTACACAGGGATAGAATACTGATATAGAAATCTTCCAGATTATACAAGATATGGATATGAGATGTACAAGATGTCAATCTATATGTGTAAGTACAGATTTGCTAGATTGAAGGTGCAGAGGATCAGAGTGAGTCTGATGAGATGTGGATGAGGTGTAGATTGTCCCTGGAGATGATGACTCAGAGGTGCAGTGACGGGCCTATAGACCGGTACACCAGCACTACTGGCTCATATTCATGAACTGAAATTCAAAAAAATGCTTGTATTTTCTTCACTCAGTTAATTCAACATTGGGGTAGCGCAGTGGGTCGCCTCACAGCAAGAATGGCCTGGGTTCGATTCCCGGCTGGGTGACCAGGGTCATTTCTGTGTGGAGTTTGCCTGTTCTCCCTGTGTCTGCGTGGGTTTCCTCCGGGTACTCTGGTTTCCTCCCACAGTCCAAAAACCTGCAGTCAGGCTGATTGGACATGCTAAAATTGCCCTAGGTGTGAGTGTGTGTGTGACTGTGTATATCTGTCTGTCTGCCCTGTGACGGACTGGCGTCCTGTCCAGGGTGTATCCTGCCTACCGCCCAATGACAGCTGGGATAGGCTCCAGCACCCCACCGCGACCCAGAAGGATAAGCGGTTTAGATGATGTATGTATGTATTCAGTGTCATGCATCGCTCAGGCTCAGAGGTCAATTTCCCAGAATCCCCAGGGGGATCACATGATTCTCAGCCCCCCATCTTGCTCCAATCACCGCTCTTTGTCGCCTGAGTACTAACTGGTTACACTACACCTGTTCTGATGTAATTAGCTTAGTATAAAGCCCGGGCTTTTGGTCACCTCGATGCGAGGTGTTGCTTCTTGTTTAAAAGCTACTGAGCGGTTTATCTTCTGACTATTGTGATTTTTCCGGTTTTGACTATGTTTGCTGTTATTGACTTTTGCCCTTTTTGCCTTTGCCCTTTGGACTTTTTGTGCCCTTTGTTTTTGCTGGATTCGACCTTTGCCTGTTTTTTGACCACGTTTTTGGATCATGAATCAAACATTTAAGCCTCATTTATGGAGTTGTGCTACAATGTTTGAGAGAAGATCCTGATGTTTGAGAGAGGAATGTTCCGGTTTGAGAGGACAGCGGCGCTCTGAGCGCGCAGCTACTGAACTTGAAAGCATTTGTCAGCACGAAGTTCGCAGGTAAACGCCTCGGATTTGTTCAACAAAACACTCATTCAGAACTTGAAAATCTGCACAACAATGCGTTTCCCTTTCAGAACTCGCACGTGCAAAACACTCCGGTTTTCACTCAAAACTGGAAAACTTGCTCAAGGGTGCTCGTCACCTTCAAAACTCGTACATGCGCGCAAATCAATTCTGCTCTCAGCTTCACAGCGTGCGCTCAAGTTTCACATCTGCACGCTGTAAAATGTCTGAACGTTTGTGTCAAAACTCCAGCCAATTAGAGCTGTCGCGGGGCGGTTCCTGTCAGTGCACCAATCATGGCATCTTTTCTTAAGCAGCTTTATGCCAATTGGTCAAGGTACGTGGCTGTGGTATTGAGTCGGCTAGTGTGCTTGTAGCTTTCTGACATTAGCTGGATGGTTTATAGCTTTCTAGTAGCAAATGAATAGAAATGATTTATCAGTAATGCTTCGTCATAAATAATAACGTAGTAATCTAACTAACATTGCTAACTTCAAATAAATAGCTAACATTAATCAACTAAGCTGGCATAAGGTTCTTTTGAATCTTTGAAAAGTCATAACTCTCCTATAGCACTTGTCTTCATAGGCTTATCTCGTTAATCCTGTATATTTATCTTGTATAACGGCATCATCAAAAAACAATACTGATGCCGTGCAGTTTTATATAGACAAAAAACCCTCTTTTCAGTGAGTACAGGGAGTTGTATAGTTCATCCTATTTTGTTTAGTAGACAATACTGTACTTATTTTCTAAGGCCCATACATAATGTATTTTCCTGTTGTTATTTAGCAACCATCAACAGTAGGTTGGTTAGAAGCCAAACGTCAGTGTGTTATGATAACCTAGTTTAGCGTCCAGGATATTAACTGCATTAACGCACTGAAATGCTAACAGCAGATAAGTCAGCCAATTAAGTCTTTTAACAGTAAGTTTCAGAATCACCTGGTTTTTATGTTAGGGTTTTAGAGTATACTGCTTATTCAAAATGATTGGTGGAAATCCAGAGATGGTAGCAAAGAGAATGAGAAGAAAATCCCTTATATTTATAGTTTGTGTGCTTGATATTTTTAATCAATGATTCGCAGTAACCGATGTGTGAACATCATACAGAGGAAAATACATTATGTGTGGGCCTTAGGAAAGAACTACAGTATTATGTCTAATAAACAAAATAGGGGGAACTATAGTACTCCCTGTACTCACTGAAAAGTTTTTTTTTTTTTTTTATAAAACTGCACAGCATCAGTATTGTTTTTTGATGACAACATTATACAAGATAAATATACAGGATTAACAAGATGAGCCTATGAAGACAAGTGCTATAAGAAAGTTAAGACTTTTCAACAGAACACTGTTAGACATTGTTAGCTACAGTCAAAGAAACCTTGCTAACGTCAGCTTAGTTGATTAATGTTAAACTATTTATTTGAAGTTAGCTAACGTTAAGCTTCTGGTAGGGAACAAATGGCCTAGCTACCAATGTTAGTTAGATTAATACGTTATTATTTATGACAGAGCATTACTGATAAATCATCTCTATTCATTTGCTACTAGAAAGCTATAAACCGTCAAGCTAATGTCAGAAGGCTACAAGCACACTAGCCGACTCAGTACCACAGCCACGTACCTTGACCAATTAGCATAAAGCTGCTTAAGAAAAGATGCCATGATTGGTGCACTGACAGGAACCGCCCCTCGGCAGCTCTGATTGGCTGAAGTTTTGACACAAACGTTCAGACATTTTACAGCGAGCAGATGTGAAACCTGAGAGCAGAAATTATTTGCGCTCACGTGCGAGTTTTGAAGGTGACGAGCACCGTTGAGCAAATTTTCCAGTTTTGAGTGAAAACCGGAGTGTTTTGTTGAGCAAATCCGAACATTCCTCTCTCAAACATCAGGATCTTCTCTCAAACATTTTGGCACAAAATTAACTCACTCTCAAACATTTTGGCACAAAATTAACTCACTCTCTCTCTCTCTTTTTTTTTTCTTTTTAACCTGAGTTATTTTTAGTCTGAGTTATTCTGCCTCGTTACATTTAGCATGAGTAATATTCAGCCAGCAAGTGAACTTGCCCTATAGGTTTGAGGTTATGCAGTAGTCTTTGTAGTGTAATAACTGAAAAATATATCTTCATCACACTGCAGACAAAAGCAATTAGTGCAAATGTAGATTGCAAAGACACCTGGTACAAGACTTCACTACAAAACACACAACTTTCTTTTGCACACTGCACATTTGACCAATTAGAAAACATTTGTAATTTTACTACGAGTCAAAATAAATTATAGCAGGAATGCCAAAAATGTTAAACCTATGATTGAATAGCCTGATCCTCTCTCATCCATGTTTCTTGTCCCATGGCTGCAGCAGCTTACTATCTGTTAATACTGTAATCTGTGATCAGTCACTCTTTACAGAACTAACTCTCTGTGTGTTTTCTTTTTCTTTGCCAAGTTGATCAACTCCCCATCCTGTGCAGTCTTATGCTGTTGCTTCTTCTGCCTTGATCGGGTACCCACTTCTTGCCAGCCTTCTGGACCGTTTCAGCCTTCTGGCCATTTCAGCCTTCTGGACCGTTTTGACCACCGTTGAGCTTCACGCTGTACAATGCTGTGCAAACCTCACCTACATGAACTGACCCTCCTGATGCTGCTGCTGCATAAACTCAAACTATTTTATTAACCATTGCTCCACATATCTTTCCCCGTTTTGTATTCTAATATTTTATACTAACGCTGTTTGCTATCTGGTGTCGACCAGAGAAGGATGGGTTCCCCTTCTGAGTCTTGGTTCCTCTCAAGGTTTCTTCCTCTTAGGGAGTTTTTCCTTGCCACTGTCGTCACTGACGACGCTCATGAGGGCTTGGACCTGGATTTTTATGTAAAGCTGCTTTGTGATAACACCTGTTGTAGAAAGCGCTATATAAATAAACTTTGACTTTGACTGTCTATGCCAGAAAGTAGGAATGTTCCTCCAAATGGGTCATGTGCTTTGTTCTCCAAAAGGAATGAAATTTTTTATAAATGTGGTCTGGGCTCCTAAGCAGCACGGTTAGGATGGGCTGTATCTTATCCAGAGCAGGGTGGAGTAGCCTAACCCATACTCAAGTCAAAGTATTGCTCCTTCCATGGGATAAGACTGAGGTCAAAGCAGAAGTACTTTTCCAAAAAACAGCTTGTGTATGAATGACAAAAATACCATGTTGTCAATGAGCAACACAATACTGAGTAATTTATAGAACAGTAGTGGCTTATCTTAAAAAAGTAGAATCATCTGACATTAGAACAGAAGCTGAGCCAGAGGGAAGGTGCTGATTATCCCTGACACCTGATTGGCTGCCATGTTGCAACCCCAAACTTTTTGTCATGTAACTGACAGAATGCTTCCATCCAGGAGAAATCTGTTATGTGGGTAACGTTAAGCACAGTCAGACAACTGTGAAGAGAGAACCAAATATTTTGCAGAGCTGCAATATGGAATTTATGTTTTCTGTATGCCACACCTATATTTTAGGGGGTAGCTAGTAGAACAACAGAATGTGCAGAGCTGTGGCCCACCAGGACTAGAGTGTGTCTTGAGTGTTTAGAGACAATGCTGTTTTTGTTATGCAACAAACCTAAATGAAACATTCCCTCATTAATTATTTATTGTTTTAAAAGCACCATAATGGACACATTTGGGCACTGCTGCAGTTTCTGCCAGCAAACAGTAGATTCATTACTGCACCTCATGCCTTTAACCACTAGGTGCCACTAATGTGCTCTCTTTTGAAAGAGCCTAAAGAACTCAACACAGTTTAAATCAGTAGTTTCAATTATAGAACATTTTAGACTTTCTTCTGCCTTTCCCAAGTTTTCCTTGTTTCCCCTGCTCCCTGCTAAACTGATGCAACCACTAATTAGTTACTAATAAGTCCTTCCCGAGGTGAATTGGGTGTGTGGTACGCCAGGACCTAAACTGATAACTAGCCTCATGTATATGTCTACATAACCAAAGTACATGAATTTACAATGTTAGTCACAACATTATCTGTGTTGTAATTCATAATTAAATGACAATCTTTTTGTTATTCCAGATGGTGTACTTAGAATATGTAAGGAAATATAGTATATAAGAGTATTGTTTTGATTTAATGGACTAAGAAGATGAGTTCTGAGCTTCAGAGTTCTGACTGTCATAGTCATGTAGATTGTTACATGCCTAGTTAATGGACTGAAAGATTTGATTTGATACAGTGATGTAATTGGTTTTGGCTCAGAGCGATCCAACGTCTTGTTGAAAATCTGCATAAAGAAACCATAAATTGTCAAATCTGTGCAATTATTCTCCAGAGTTAGCTTAAAACCCACAACATTAAAGCTAAATTAGAGTGTGTTTGCATCTAGGTTCTCACTGGGGCATTTTGCAAAAATTTACATTAATGGATGTTGAGTATATTAGTACAGTACTCAAACTTGTTACAACAATGAAGAAAGCTACACACTTCATTCTCCTCTTTGGTGCTCTTACATGAGTAATCACAAGCATGTTAGGGAGAAAACAAATATACACTGCATGGACAAAAGTATTGGGACACTCCTCCTGATATTGAGTTCAGGTATTTCAGCCACACCTATTGCTAAGAGGTGGATAAAATTAAGCTGATAGCTTTGCAGTTTCGAAAGACACACACCGGCAGTAGAATGGGTTGTACTGATGAGCTCAGTGACTTTAAATGTGGCACTGTCATTGCATGCTACCTCTGTCACAAGTCAGTTTGTGAAATTTCTGTCCTGCTAGATCTGCCCTGGTCAAATGTACATGCTATTATTGTGAAATGGAAGCATCTAGGAACAACAACAGCTTAGCCAAGAAGCGGTAGACTACACAAACTCGCACAGTGCCTATCTTCTGTTGAATCACTCAATTAGAAGTTGCCTCTGGAAGCAACATCAGCAAAAGAACTATGGGTTAGGAGCCTCGTGAAATGGGTTTCCATGGCCAAGCAGCTACCCACAAGCCTAAGATCAAAATGCACAATTGCAAGTGTGGGGGGTGATGGAGGGGGAGTTGTGTAAAGCAAGGCACCACTGGACTCTGGAACAGTGGAAACTATTCTGTGGAGTGATGAATCACGCTTCTCTGTCTTGCAGTCTGATGGACGAGTCTGGGTTTGGGAAAGCCTTCCAAGAAGAGTGGAAGATGTTATAGCCGCAAATAGAGGACCTACTCCATATTAATGCCTGTGGGTTAAGAATGGGATGTCATAAAAGCCCCTGTAGGTGTAATGTGTAGGTGTCCAAATACTTTTGTCCATATAGCGTATGTGGAAATCTCTATGATTTGGTCTTAGGCTCGAGAATACTGCAGAAGGAATTATGGGGACTCCAACAATGACAGTCAAGAGGAACAGGAAAGACTCCAAAATGATGTAGGAGATGTATTAACACTTAGAGCTGGATAAGTCTGTGGAAGAAAGTGAATGAACAGACATTTAGTCAATGGTCTGATGGAAATATTGGACAGTTCAGAAAATAGAAACAAGAAAAACTCACCAACCTGAAAACAGAACTTTGTGATGATAGCCAAGGGAGAGTGGTGTAATGCTAGTTGCAGCTCCAAACAGAGTTTCTTTTGCTATAAATGGGTCCCAGTGCTGATTGTAGTGAATGAAACAAAGAGCTGGAGGAAGTACTGGAGGGCTCATTACCCTGACTTGATCAGCCTCAACAACAGCAATGAACTGATTTTCTTTAAAAAGAATGCTCACATAGCCAGAGTGGGGATAGGTCTATGACTTCTGTGTGACGCACAGCTTTTGGTGAACAGGGAGCCTCTGGGTAGCATGGCCTCACCGCCTTTTTACCCTGCCTGTCCCCTGCACTCTAGAGCCCGAGCCCTGTTTCAATTAAGGGGAGCCAAGATAAGCTTACAAAGTTCCCTTAAAAAGAAAAAAGTGTGCTGATACTCATAGCCTAATTTAGCAAACATTCCATTGTTTATAACAATATATGTTTACTCTTGCAAAGGTTTGTCTAAAAAACAATATAAATTAAATCAAGTCAAAATCCAAAGAGTCCTCTGTCTTTCTGTTCTAGCTCTTCTCCACAAGGCATAAATACATTTCAAATATATAAAAATTCACATTGCAGTCCAAACACTAAAATATATTTCAGAATATATTCTCAGATTAACCAGATAAATTTTAAAATGCATTTTTTTAATATATGGGGAAATATTGCACATAGAAATGTCAATGTATGTAAATGTATTAATCAATACATTTACATGCATATACATTTGAAAATGTATGAAAATAACCAACATACTTGTCTAATGAACTTTACTGTTTGGAATACCTTCTCAAATAAATTTGTATTCCAGTATTTTAATTTTAAGTATTAGCAAATTAACCTTTAATATGGCAAAATCAAGTGTTGTAGGTATTGATACATTGTGAAAATGCAGTTCGATGATTTGATATCTTGTTTATTTGAAATACATTTGTGTGAGCGCTGTCTTAACACATTGGTACAATAGTAAATACAGTATTATTCATTCAATTTATGTATATTTATATCTGTAACCTACATAAAATGGAGAATTAATAATAAGAAATACAAATAAGTGCATTTTTGTAAAAATATGTTTGATAAATACATGTGGGATTTTTTTTTCCATATGTGGCTCTTCCAAAATTAACATAAAGTGTTCTACTTTTATCTATGTAAATATAGTATGGTGTTGGCTTGTGTGTGTGAATGAGTGAGTTGGTACATGTTTCATTCTTTCCAATTGCCCAGTAGTCAACTATATTGCTAAACCTTGGTCATGGCCCTTGAATTTCACTTCAGAACAAATGTATGTGTGTTTGTACTGGTATATGTAGATCAGTTTGTGTGTTCACCATTGCAATGTACAAGAGCTATATTCCACAGTAAATGTAACAACTGATTTTATGCAGTCAGGTTAGCTTCATATTTCATGTTGGAAATTCATTGGGTCAGTGGTGCAAAACATATATCCACACAACAGCACTAAAAACAATAGCACTATACAAAGTTACCCCCACAAAGAAAGAATACAAAAAACTTGAAACCACTGCAAAATATTACAAAAGCACCTTTGACCATAGAAGTGTAGCCAAGAAGTGTTTTTATGGACTTTTTTAATAATAAAATGGAAGATATTAGTCAACAAATTCAACCCACAGTATTAAATCCAACTTGGCTGTCATCTGATGTGGCTGATATAAAACATAACGTAGTTGCAGAGGAAAGGCTGGAAACTTTCTACCCACTACCACAGTTAGAACTAGAGAAGATTATCTCCTCTGCAAATTGTACAACCTGCACACTTGATGCAATCCCCTCAAAATTACTCAAAGAAGTACTACCAATTATCATTAATCCTCTTTTAACTATAGTAAACTCATCCCTTAGCCTGGGCCATGTACCCAGAGCTTTTAAACTAGCAGTTATTAAGCCTCTGATCAAGAAACCAAACCTTGACGCTAGCGTATTGTCTAATTACAGGCCTATTTCTAACCTACCATTTATATCTCAGATCTTAGAAAAAGCTGTAGCCCAACAACTTAGTTCATATCTACATAAGAACCACATATATGAAAAATTCCAATCTGGATTCAGGCCACATCACAGCACTGAGACAGCTCTAGTTAAGATAACAAATGATCTTCTTCTTGCCTCTGATCAAGGCTACGTATCCCTGTTGGTACACTTGACCTCAGCGCAGCTTTCGATACGATAGACCACAATATTCTCCTAGAAAGGTTAGAAAACATGGTTGGAATCACAGGGACAGCTCTATCGTGGTTCAAATCTTACTTAACGGAACGTTATCAGTTTGTAAAGGTAAATGATTCATCTTCCAATTATTCACAAGTAAGATCTGGAATTCCGCAAGGCTCTATTTTACGACCATTATTATTTACATTATACATGTTACCGTTAGGCACAGTTATAAGTAGCCATGGCATTAACTTTCACTGTTACGCAGACGATACGCAATTGTACATATCAGCCAAGCCTGATGACAAATACAGGTTAAAGAAAATAGAGGACTGTGTAAAAGATGTGAAAGGCTGGATGTAACGTAACTTCCTCCTTCTAAATAGTAACAAAACAGAGGTTCTCCTTCTGGGTCAAAAAGTGGCAAGAAATAAATTACCAGATTTAATTTTAAATCTTGCTGACTTTCCAGTTATACCTGGCTCAGCAGCAAAAAATCTTGGCATCATAATTGATCCAGATTTATCATTTGATCAACACATAGGCAGTATCACTAGGACAGCTTTTTTACATCTTTGCAACATCGCCAAAATAAGAAATGCCTTATCGCTGCACGATGCAGAAACATTAGTACATGCCTTTATTACTTCAAGGCTAGACTATTGTAATGCACTACTATCAGGATGCACCAGCAGGAATTTAAGTAAACTTCAACTAGTTCAAAATGCTGCAGCCAGGGTCCTCACTAAAACTAGAAAATTTGATCATATCAGTCCAGTTCTATCATCACTCTATTGGCTGCCTGTTAAATTCCGTATCGATTACAAAATTCTTTTATTGACGTATAAAGCCCTACATGGGCTCGCTCCTGAGTACCTGCAAGACCTTATTTCCCATTATGAGCCACCACGATTAGTCAGATCACAAAGTGCTGGCTTTTTAATAGTTCCCAAAATTCAGAAGGTTTCAGCTGGGGGAAGAGCCTTTTCTTATAAAGCCCCCAAACTCAGAAAATGTTCGGGACTCAGACTCAGTCGCAATCTTCAAATCTAGGCTGAAAACTCACTTGTTTAGTTTAGCTTTTGGTAAACTGAGACGCTGGTGCTGTTGTCCCGCCGCTCGCACGCGATCACTCAGGTTTGTGGACGGTGGAGCGGAGGGATGCCAGATTGTTTCAGGGTGCTCCCGTGTCTGTGTGTCCTTTTGGTTCTCTCCTTTTAGTTAAGCTGTTATAGTCAGATTTACCGGAGTCATTAGCCACACGCTGGAAATGTTCACATTCTCTGTTTTACATACATTCAAACAGAACAAAACTAATTCCATCTCCCTACCTTTTTCCGAGTAAACGACTGCCCACCTGCCGGACGGACACTGATGGATGATTGTCTGCGGAGCTCTCCTGCTATCCGCTTCAGACCAGTTGCCCACGCCCCAGTCGCCGCCACTTGCCCAGCTACCGCCGCTTGACTTGGACTAGCTGCCCACTCCCACTCTACATTGAAGTTTTCATGGACTCCCAAGTTCCTCCCAAGGTTTCTTCCTCAGCTCTGAGGGAGTTTTTCCTTGCCACTGTCGCCCCTGGCTTGCTCACTTGGAGGATTTACATTTCATGTTAAAACTTTGTCTTTAATGGATTTCTGTGAAGCTGCTTTGTGACAACATCAGTTGTAAAAAGCACTATACAAATAAATTTGACTTGACTTGACTAGCCAAGCAACTGAAGTTCCAATACATGTTCCATTTGACTGCTGAATATATTTATGGCAGCAGGAACTATTATGATTGATGGGCAATCTTGTATTGTATCTTATTGTATATTATTGTTAGATTGTTTGATCTCTGAAGGGATCTGTCAGCCTTCACGTGATTGTTTGATTGCTGTGTTTGATCAAATATAGTGAGTTGACCAGCGTGAGAGTGATATAAGAGCATCTGTCCGACAGAGTGATTATGTTGTATGGACCATTCTGACCAGTTCATTGGCTCAGTTGAGCTGGTTCACACACTGTGTGTGTGTAAGAAATGGTTTCCTTTGTCCCTGTCTGATCCCACCTTGACCTCTCTATATCTGTTTTTTCTCCATCAGAGCTCCGGGAGTGCTCAAGAAGCAAAGACACACACACACACACACGTGCATCAAAGTTCCAAGACACACTCATTTATTTTGGAATGGAAGGGCCTTTTTATACACTTAGAAGCAGACATGGCCAGCAGTTGGTCAGTACAGAGATAAACAAGATTTCTAAGAACAATATGCAGATAAGGTATGAAAGAAACAGGAAACCATGGCTGAACAAGACGTGGCTGCCAAGAAATGTAATTGCAGGTCAAGACATTCTGTCCTGACACACAGACATACGATGATTAATTTAATGAACTTGGTGTGCTTGTAGAACAGCTTTGTACAAAAAGCTCTCCTTTTAGGAAAATCCACTGAATTTCCTTTCAGTGTGGAAAAGGAAGAAGTAGCCGAGGCCCTGCAAAAATGACATTCTTTATTTAATTTGCTTCACCTTCATGAATGTCAAAGATATGCATAGGTTTCTAGGTGAATTAGCTGACAACAGAAAACTTACAGTGTACTGTCATTTTATTAACTCTGCTTGCCCTGCACCATTGTAAGTGGCAGAATTTCGGTAGTCACTGTTGACTATCAGTAAGTCATCAGACCCCATTAAGTTTGCTATTCATTAAATTTTCAGCTACTACCCAGTTGGCAAAATTTACCTGGCCCACTTGTGGGCCAAATCCTTGGTTGGAATTATAGGTGTCAACCCATTCAGTGCCTTTATAAAATATGTGCATAAATAAGCTCAAGTCAACTGTGTATGAGACACTGTTTTGCAATTTAATTTAATAAACAGCTATGTTTTCTGGATCTGTATAAAATAATTAATCAAACTTCTAGAGGATTTCTTTCACAGTGAGCAAATACAAAACTGGACAAACTGCTGTTTTGCTTATAATTTTAAATATATAATTTTATCCTATACTATGTTAAACACGGGCCCAGAAGGTAACAAAGCCGTGAGGGCTCCCTGAGATGTCAGCGCTCCTCTGCTCCACTGTCAGCAAACTTGAGTGAACGTGTGAAGTTTTTAGCCTAGACTTACAGACTGAGGCTGTGTCACAGATGCTTCGCCATTTACATTTACAAACTGATAGCGATCAGTCAGCTGTCAGATCTGAACCAGGAAAGAGCTATTCCTGTTATACCTACAAGGTTTTCTAGTCTATCTAGTAAGACAGAGTCGTCTATCGTATCAAATGCTGCACTAAGATCAAGGATTAGCAAAGATACATTTCCTTGGTCAGAGAATAATAAGAATAATAATAACAATTTTCACTAGTGTCTCTGTACTATGATGCGGCCTAAACCCAGATTTAATTTTTTCATGTATATGATTCCTATGCACATAGGAACTTCATTGTTTTGCCTAGATCTTTGATATAAAGGTAACACTTTATAGGGTACATGAACTGGCAGTAATTAAGGCATTTACTAATGAATAACTGATCAGAAAGTAATGAGTCATTAATCAGGAACAAATGAAGTCATATATTAACAACCACAAGACTAAATTACTAACGCATGTACTAATGAATGAAGATGAAGGTAATAAAGGCTTTATTCAGTGCCTGAATTAATTAGGAATTCATGTGTTAATTAAGCATACAAAAAGAATGTTAGTACACATTGGCGAACTGCCAGAAGCTCTGTTAGTTTCATTCTATTCATGCAATTTATGATTACCGTCATACTGCAATGTCACACTGTTACAACAGAAACATAAACTGTTGTATGTTTAATAAACTGTAAACTAGTTTATTTACTGAAAATAGGCATTTGATTAAAACTGTGAATTATCTTAATATATGCCACAGTTATTCTGAGAAATACCACCTTCAGAAAATGAAAATGTGTTTCGCATTATACATCTATTATTCTTTTTAAAAATTTGTTATATCTAAATGTTTTATTAATGGAAACACAGCATTTTGCAATGTAACACTTCAACTGTTTCTGCAGCTGGAATTACTGCTATTTTACTTCGCCAGTAAATGGCAGTAATTGCATTAAATGCTATATGTCAAGCGGCCATAGAGTTTTGAGTGAATATCTCTAGTACAACGTTTAAGGGCAGCAAATGAAAATAATTGAAATAATTTTAAAAAATTCAATATTTCTCTTTTTGCCTTTTTGCAATATTTCGCACTTTCCTTATTTTTAAAGGTGAGTTATGCATATGCATACTTAATTATATACGTAATTTACATGCAGATATAATATTTACACGTGGTATTGTTGTCTGAGTGTTGTGAGTGCTAGTATGTATGTTCGTGCCTCACCTCTTTTTAGACTAAGGTGTAAAACATGCAGCTGTTATCTGTGGTGAAACAGAACGGATTTGCAGGAACTATTAAATATTTGGTTTGGTGCTTAGTTATTTGCAATAAACCTTTTTGGATTTAATAGTAAGGTGTTTGTGTTTCTCACGAGCGTCGTGTGATTGTAGTAGTAATATGTGGCGTCAGGCACGTCTATTCTGCCTGGTTAAAATCACATGTTAATTTTATGCTGCTTGGTTTATTTGTTGACAGGGACTCTTATTGTGAAGGGCTATGTGTGCGGTGGCAGTGCTTCACAGGGCCTAGTAGTAAACAGACTGAGCCGAGACAGCGAGAGGGCGCGCTAACTGCGCTTAGCCGAGCGCTAACCTAGCGCCATATTCTCAACTTTCTTTTGTACTCCGTTCTGAGTTTTTCAGTAAAGCTGAGTCACAGACTCGATCTTCAACTTGTGTGAGTCATTTGGAAACACCGCTGCCGTATGAATATCTTTGTGACTTTAATTAGCTAGCAGTTCTGTCCGTTTTACAGATGTTTGTCGAACTACGTTACAGAACCAGTATGTATTGGTTTCTCTTCATTTTCCGTGTTACAGTGACATATTCACGTGCTGTAGTTCTGTGTAATGTGTAGAAGTCATAAGATGATAATAAAATATGCTTTTTTATTCCTGTGAATTTCGTCAATGTCATGTTTTCATATGAGCTATATTGTAGCTACTTATCCTTCATCACTGTTCTTGAGAGGGCAAAAGAATGACTGTCATTTTGGTAAGTAAAATGATTAACCCCTGCTATTTTATTAGCTCATGAACTCATCATGAAGAATTAGTATATAATCAGTAATAAATTATGATTCGCTCATCACTTTCAGGGGCACAAACATGAATTCATTATGAAGAATCAGTATTTAATGAGTAATAAAGTGTGACTGGTTCATCACCTTACTTTAGGGGGCACAAACATTACGAATTCATCATGTAGAATCAGTATTTAATGAGTAACAAAGTGTGATTGGTTCATCACTTTACTTTAGGGGGCACAAACATTATGAATTCATCATGAGTTATCAGTAATCACTGCTTTCTTTATAGTGAATTGAGAATTGACACTGCATAGTTTTGTATTTTTCTCACTCTGACACCTCAACAAGCACAACAGGAGCTTGTAAATTAGCAGTTGAGTTCAATCAGGTGTACTAGATCTGGGAAAGCACATAAATATGCATACAATTAAGGATTCTTATGACCCCAGGAGAAAGACACTCCAATAATAAACTCATTTCTGAGTTCAGTGGTAACTGTAGGCTAAACTATTCCCTCATGAGGCACTGTGTATCAATACAGGAGTTAAAACGTCATATTATTAACATGAAAGATGAATTAAAACTATGGCAACTGTCACAAATGAGGACTAGTTGCAAAACAATGTCAGTGTAAGCCTTTAATTTTACTAAAAAGGCACTAGGTGGGTAGAAACAGACCATGTGTCATAAGAAATCAAAAACAATAAACTCAAGACCTGACAGATAGAAACAGGTAAATACAAGGACTGCTTACACAACATGATGAAGAAGAAGGACAAGATGATGAGAGGATGGAGCTATAAAAAAAAAAAAAAAACAGTTGACTTTGATAATAGCATAACATTCCAGAGCACTGTGTCTCAGGGGGATCTTGTGACAACATTAACAAACACATGAATTCCTAATAAATTCAGGCATTGAATAAAGCCTTTATTACCTTCATCTTCATTCATTAGTACATGCGTTAGTAATTTAGTCTTGTGGTTGTTAATATATGACATATTCATTTGTTCCTGATTAATGACTCATTACTTTCTGATTAGTTATTCATTAGTAAATGCCTTAATTACTGCCAGTTCATGTACCCTTATTATAAAGTGTTACCGATATAAAGGGAAGATTCGAGATAGGTCTATAATTTGACAGTTCACAGGGATCAAGATTAGCTTTCTTAATCAGAGGTCAGATTACTGCTAGTTTATGAGTTTTTGGAATATAGCCAATGCTAAGAGAGGAGTTTATTATTGACAGAATAGGCTTGGTTATTTCTGGCAAAAAAAATTTGAGTAAACCTGTAGGAATTGGATCTACTATGCAAGTAGAAGTTTTTGCAGAGGAAATAATTTTAATTAGTTCAGTTTGTTGAAGTAAGGTAAATGATTCCAGCCTCTCTGCAGCAGTTACAATATTCTTAAGATCTGCATTGACATTATAAAGCAGCAGGTTTGTAGAGTTTACCTGTGCGTTCAGAATTTTCTGCCTGATTTTTTCAAAATCATTACTGAATAAATTCATAAAATCATTGCTGCTATAGGCTGATGGCATCTGTGTTTCAGTAACTGTTTGGTTCTTAGTCAATTTAGAAATTGTGCTAAATAATAATCTAGGATTATTCTTATTATTTAAAGCTTGAGTATGATCATTGTACCATGGGACAAGCTTTTTCTGCCTTATTATTTTACTTTTTAATGGAGCCACATTATCTAGAGTAGAACGAAAAAGTATCCTCTAAGCACTTGGTCATAATATCTAATTTGGTAAGATTAGACGGACAGCTGATAGAAGCTGATAATTGTGGGAGGTTTCTGATAAAGCATCTGTGGAAGAAGTTATAGTCCACTTAACACGATAGCATGATGATGAACATACATTACAACTAAAGTGAATTTCATATGAGATTAGGTATTGATCTGATATTACTGTGCTCTAGGGGAGAACGGCTGAATGATCTATGTTTACACCAAAGGTCAAAATTAAGTCTAGAGTGTGTCTGCAATAATGAGTGGGCCCCTTTATATTTTGAGTGAAACCTACAGAGTCTAAGACAGATATAAATGCCGTTCTTAGCACATCTTGTGGTTTATCAAAGTGGATATTAAAATCTCTAATTAGTACTTCATTCGAAAATATTATTAAACCTGAAAGTCAGAAAATTCCTGTAAGAACAGAGAATATGGCCCTGGTGGCCTATAGATTGTAATTAGTGAAAAGGAATTCTTATTTGTTCCTCAATCACTTATGTTAAGAAAAAGAATTTCAAAAGAAGAGAATTTGTATCCTACTTTCTGTTTCACGCCTGAAGCTTTTGTATAGATGGTTGCTATACCGCCACACCGGCCGAGGGCTATGCGCATAACTGTAGCCTGTGGGAGTGGCTTCATTTAGACCAAAGTATTCTTCAAGTCTAATCCAGGTTTCTGTGAGGCACAGAGCATCAAAATCATGATCAGTTACAATTTCATTTACAATGACAGCCTTAGATGTAAGAGTCCTAGTTTTAGACCAAAGGTGCTGTGACTGCAAACTGGTATAACTGGTCTGATACTGATCAAATTAGTAAAACGTTCAAGGATTTTTGATGTTTTGTTTTATTCAGGGAACAGACACAGTCTCAACTTGGTGGAACCTATGGGCGTCTCAAGGCAGCTAGCAGATGGTCAGTTTAGCCTGTTCGTCTGCTGCCTGGCCTTGGCCCTGGTTTGTCAGTGACTGACTGTCCTACATTGACAGCTATCTGAGAGACTGCAACCTATACTACAGGAAATGAGAGCAGCACCCTCCCACGAGTAGTGAATACCGTCCCGACTCAAAAGACCAGGCTTCCCCTTAAAAGTAGGCCAATTATCTACAAATCCCACATTGTTTTCACCACTTGGACAACCAGCAGTTCAGCAACCACAACCTGCTGTAGATTTCAGCGCCACATCGAACTGGGATGGGGCCAGAGCATATTATGGCATCAGACATTGTCTGGGCTAATTTACGCACCTCTTTAATGTTATCTTTAGTTATTTCTGACTGCCGCAGATGAACATCTATCTGAATATGCAAACTTTTGTTTGCAAACTTTTGTTTTCATAATAGCTAACAATCTACATTGGGTGCACTTCAGCTAGTGCTTCCTTTATGAAACTGCATCTTTTTGAACCTCTGCTAATACGACATAGCTTTAACAACCAAATGTATTTGGAATGGAACCCTTATCTCTCAATTGTACATTCACTACTTAACTGGCACCACTGAATGAATAAATATAGTCTAATGAGCTTCCTTGTTATGGCATCACTAGCAGTTCAACATATGTCTCAGATCAACATGTATAGGAAAAGGAGCAGGTGATGTACACAGAAGAGCTGTAGGAGAAGCAGGTGATTGATTTGTTTGTCAACGATGCCTAGCACCAATGGTTTAAATAATAAAATAGGACGTGTTATTAAAGCTCAAATGAGATAGCTGTGAATGATCACGTTTCAAATGCTGATGTTAATCTGCCCAATAAATGGTTACCTTATAACAGGAGACAGGCTTGACAAATACTCTTCAATAAAATTGTTTTGAAGGTGCAGTGAAAGGGTAACCGACAAAATTGCAAAGTCTCAATAACAATTTAAAGAGAATAAAAATGTCTGTCATTTAATCTTGTCATTACATTTCAGGTAATAAGGCTATGAGCACCTTTCTTCCTGCCTGTTTGAGATTGGTTGTGGTACGCCTGACTTTATTGAAGCAATGGAATGTGTATGTGATGGTGACCTTGATTACACTGTTAAAAGCTAGAGATGGTACGATAACGTGATTACTTTTCTGATACCATTATCAATATGAAACCTTGAGAAAAGGCCAATACCAATCCAATAATTTTCTTTAATAACTACTAAGCGTTAAAATGAGCTATTTTAATGGAAACTCTTATTATGAGCATTTAACTAGCTCACAGGAAAAAATTACATAAATAACATGACATAATGTGAGCATAAGGTGTTTAAGGCCAGATTTGTAGTATTCAAGTATTTTTAGTATTTAATTGGATTCATTCTTTCTTTCTCTTTGATATCCTATCCAGCATTTTCTTGCTGATATCAGCCTGATACCGATACATGGTATCAGCTTTGTGCCATCTCTAGTAAAAGCTTTTGTTCATCAGTGACCACCCCGATTAAGAATATACCAGTTGGTCATGAGCTGCACAGTTGGGATCACATTTTAGTGGGTGAGTCAGATCCCACTGTGTGTGAACTCAGGAAGGTGATGACAGCACTTACACATAGAGTTGCTGTGGACCGTCATGTGTGTCGTCTCCTGTCACTTCAGTCAACACAGCCATTCACACATAACATCCTCTGTGCTACTCACAGCTCATTACAGCTAACTACGAGAGGTCTCTGACCATAGACTGACACTGCAACAGAAAATGTCCCAAACTCTCTGGCTTCCTTAAAATGAATAACTTCCATGAGCTACAATAAAAGAATGATTACAGTTATACAGTGGACTGTGTTTTAATAAGATAATAATGTTGTACTGACAGGGGAAAAAATAGACATGATATCACTATTCCTCATTATTATGACTAACTATTAGGGAGAGATATGTCATCACGCCATAATGAAACTCAAGCCTTTAATCCAATGTGGGTAAAATGCAGCAAATAGACTATACTGGAGCACACTGACACCACTTAAAAAAGAAATGAAATATTCCTGAACCCAGACAAGATCTGAAATTAGAGTGAAGAGCAGAGCATACATTAACATACTTTCACATGTCCAACAGAGCTGCTTTGATAAAAACACGTTAAAGTCTTTGATTTGGACACATTAATGAGATGAATGAATATGAATTCATGTCAAAGCTTTGCAAAGATGCATCAAAAGGGCACCTAATTGTAGTTCTTTGGCATGTATATGTGAACTAATGCTAACTCACCTCACAATGAAGTAAATTGAGTGGATAAAGAGAAGCTTTAACAGTGTGGTTCAAGACTAGTTAGTTGCTTAGGCACACACATACTCAGCATACTAATTGCCAGAAAGAAGAGAATGAACTGAAAAATAAGTGCTTACAATAACTGAGACAGGGAACTGCTAAAAACAGTATATATAAGAGATCAAATCTTCTTACATTTTCAGTTTATCCAAATGTCAGTGATATGAAAAATTCAGTGAAGACTCATGGTATTACAGGCCAAACCACACTGTTTGTATGGTGATGATCAAAATGAGTATAAGAATGTAATTTTGCCCTAAACAGGCAAACTATATGAAAAGCACAAAAAGCTTCCTAAATGCCACAGTGCCGTTGGCATTTCAGCTACTTTTATCTCGTATCCACCAAAAGTCAGGGGTAGCTAGTGTGTCTGCAGTGTCAATGCGGTAACTGTCACCAGCAGAATAATCTGCCAAGCAGACCACATGTGTGCTGCACGAAGCTCTGACATTCTGATAGTGATCTCGCAGCCTTCAAACTGCATTTCTCAACAAGAGGAAAGGCTAAATATTGTGAGATAAAACAACTATGGGTTAATTGTATTCTATTTGAAGTAAAATATTCTTAAGTCAGTGTTTAATCATTTACTATACATGTTCCAGTCTTAACTGCTGTCAATTGTAAACCCTTAATAAGCTTCAAGTTTATAAACCAGAAATACATTGTGCCCTCTTCAATTTATTAGGACTAGGTATCAAATACTACTGAATAATTACAGTAACTGAAAAAAATCCTTGTCATTAACTACTCTAAACTACACATGTAATTAATGTCGTGCTTCTTGATCCAGTAAATATTACCAATTCCAGCACCTCACACTCATTTCTAGTTTATGCCACACAACCATTTCACCCTTTTTTGGATTATCAGTTATTTTGTTTTCTAAATTATTTTGTACAACCCTTTACCTTAAAAAGCCAAACTATGCTTTTTGTGTTTTAGAGGGTATCAAGCAATGCCACACCATGCATATATTGTTTTTACAAAAAAATGTCACATATACTGTTTTTTGTTGCAAGGGCTCAATTTAAAGAAGGAAAACCAAAACTGAAAAAGTAACATTCAGGAATCCATATTTAAGTCAAGACATCTGTATCAGTATCACAGTATTTTAAACAATACCGAATCCTAACTTGGACCACTAAGATACCCAAGAGGATAGTGATACAAAACTTCGAAACAAAAATCTTGATGCAGTGTCTATTCTATAAGAAGTCTATTTTATTTGTCCTAAACTGACACAGGTGGATTTTAGCACAAATGAACATGACAACGCTTCATAATGAAAAGGATTGACTAAAACTGTTTGAATTGAAAAATTGACCTGTTATAATAAATTCATAATGAAAATTCTCCCCAGGCAATTACTTAACCCTCAACAACTGTCCAACAGTAGGCCTCCCCAGAGACAAAGTGAATGACACAATGAGGTCAGAAGATTTGCTTCTCACTAGTGTTTTTCTTGACCAACTTAGCATGCCTCTATGGCTCCAGAGCAGGTGTCAAAGAATGGGTGTAATTATGCGTCTCAAGCTGTGAACAAATATCAGCATTTAGTTCTGAACTTTTTCTCCAGAGGGAAGGTGTCTATACATTTAGATGGTCATTGTGATAGCAAGATGATGGCAATGGATCAACTCCCTGACTCTCTGTTAACTCAAAAAGGATGCAGGCACTACAGTCTATAAACAAGTGTGTCCTTGCACAGACAAAATTTGAGCACATAAACACTAATCAAACAGACATAGAGCAGACATAGAACAAACAGACATATACACAGAACTCAAACTGAAAAACACAATATCTTGATCTGGAAGGCTATTTCACAAATAAAGTCAACAAAGACTTCCCAAAGACAAACACAAAACCAGGAAGTAATTATACAGAAACAGGTGTCAGTAGAATTTGTGACACATTACATGAGATTAAGCCAGCAGGTTACACATTTGATAAAGGATTAACCCCTTAAAATCCTAAGTGTATAATGTCCTAAGCCTCATTATTCAATAACTGCATGGACTATGATGCAAAATGGATGAACTACTCTTAAACTATTACAGTGTGTAATAGAAGTCTGGACCCATTGATAAAAAAGTACTATGGATTATGAGTTGTGCTATGTTGGTGACCACTGCTGATTCTGATAGCAGAAAGAAAGTTTTAGGTGAAATGAGTGTTATCTTGCATCATTGAGTGTATTTTGTGATATTGAGTGTCTAACTGCACATATATGGTAGTTTCATTCTTTTCAAGTCATGTTTCTCATGTGTGGAGCACTCCAAATAGTCAGGAAACAATTTCATTCCCTCACCTCCTGCTGTGATTGCCAAATGCTCAAAAGCAATAGCCGTCTTATAGCTTACATACTGCTTTTAAAATGAACTTCCAGGTCAACATCTGCCTCTGGTACAGGACATCTTGTAGAAGGATCATGTTTGTAGTACAGTCAGTTCAGCTCTTGAGCTGTGACATTTTATCAGTAGCTTCCACTGAGACTCTGGTTTGTAGTCCTATGGATTATTACACAATTAGGACTAGACTAGACTTTTGATTTTGTTCCTCAAAACAAAATCTTTAAAACTATTTGAACTATTTGTACATGATTATTGTACACGATTATGATGTCATTATGTATTTTGTACATGCTTAATAATCAAAATGGTAATAATCAGAATATTGTTGAATTGATGAATTTAAAGAATCTGAATTGAATGGGGCAAAAGGCATTCATTGACTCTTTCTCTTCAATCTTGCAATTCAGGATATCTGAAAAAGTTTCCGACATCATTACTGTACCCATTACTACAATCCTGTAGACTATTTCCCAAATGTAAAAACTTCTACTGTAGCTGGCCTCTTTACAAAGTCTGTCAATTATATGATCAGCACAATGTTTTAGTGTGAACATTAATGTTTATTTCTTCTAGTTTCTTCGAGTTTTCACAGATAAATACATTCATATGTGAGTCCTTGATTTTATATGAAGGCTACTGATTAGTGCCTCACAATTCCAGGTAAACACTGACAGCTGTGGAGGGAAGCCATGACTTTGTCTCCAGACGTGACTCATAAAACATATCACTTTTAACGTATGTTACATTATTGTTTGTGTTTGTTTATCATTTCCTTCACCATGTGTGAGGTCTCCAGGAAATTTGAAAGTCTCATTTATGATAAGCATAATTTTCAATATGATACTGTTTATTCAGTGTGGTAAGCACTGGGGTAACGTAGTAATTTTGGAGTTATTTGAATTAGGCCTTTTGTGTAAAATCAAAAGCTGTTATTAACCTGATAAACATATCCAGGCCACACTTTGAGTTAGTGACACAAGGCCTCTGATGTACTGAGAACATTATGTGTCAAAGAGCAAAATTACCAGGCGTGCAAGGCACAAAAGTGTTTTCTGGTGATGCAACACTACAATCCCATTAAGGATTAAATGTAAATGACATCCTTAGAGACACAATCATGAAATATACAAAAACATATTAATTCCAAGTGGCTCATTCTAACTTCCTTTAAGAGCATCTTGGAAATTTGCAGGACATTTAATTCTGGACCCTGCAAACTGTGACCATTTATAGTATAAACTCTCCTCTGACCAGTATGTAAGAGAAGGTGTTGCCATTCTTGAAGGGGAATCACTGGGATGAGAATGATCCCATCCTTTCGGATTCCCAAAATCAGTAAGTGCTAATGCAAGTGTTGATTAAAAGCACTTGAAATTTATCACTTTTTGCGTTACATAGCGTGAATCATGACTGTGCTACGTTCTCACACATTAAATGTTGTTTAAATGTTAAAATGACAGGGGTGAGGGCTAGAACAAGTCTTGTTTTTTTCTGCTTGTCTAATGTCCGCACTTAGCTCCGCAAGTTTCAAATGCAGAGTTGAAGGAGAGCTGGTTAGCATAGCTCAGTAAGAGTAAAGTGCAATAAAATATTCCACTTCTGTAAGTAATATTTTTGTCTGTACTTGATTATATGACAGTTTTGACTTAATATTTTTGCTGTACTACAATTAAAGAAGATGCATCCCTTTTGTCCTTTTTACTCAGTATTGCATCAGCAACAAATTAGTCACGTTCAGTGGTGTCTCTGCCACAGAAATCCTAGTGGGGCACAATAAACTGTAGGGGCAGCTGACTTGCCAATGAAACCACACACAAACCTGATCCAAACATAAACACACTCCATCAATGAAATCACAAATTCACAAATTAATGTAACGTGGTGCGTAAAGTGGAGACAGGAATATGAGTGATATGATAATGACATTAGACCATGCAAAACCTTGTTATACAGCATCACATTACAAATTTAAAGTTATCTAGCAGTATAGAATCATTGTGGTAACATTGAGGAAACACATTGCTTTTCAAGCATTAGAAATAACATGCCTTGTAATAATGCAAGATGACTCACCATATATGTATATGTTGTGTAAATACCAGTAGGCCATATATATATATATATATATATATATATATATATATATATATATTTTTTATCCTGAATTATTGATTATGTCACGCACTGCTCCACAGCTACATCTGCCCCTATTGTAGAGACGCCACTGGTCACGTTTGTTAAGAGCATGAGGAAATCAGTTTGCTCTTACAAACAGAGAAGTGCTACATGTGTTTGACAAATGCTCTGCCAAAAGCCATCTGAAACCGTGCACTTGTGTTACACGCCATGAGTAAACCATGTTGTGTTATTGTGGCCCAACTGCCATATCTACATCTCTTAAGAGAAATGTGAATGGAGTGGAAGACGTTTCAATTGAGAGATAAGGTTATTCAATGAAGAGTGAAATTTTTAGGCTTCCAAAAGGGTATTTCATAATTTTATGAAATGGGTATTTCATATGCTTGTTACTTCATGGGGAGCATGAGTTATATTTATCATCTAAGTGACCTCATATCCTTAATATGACACAGTGTTAAGGATGTTACATATGCAGAATATTTTTTTCTCTTGTATTCATGTCACAAGGCAAATTTAGTAGTAGAAAGTACAGAAAGTATTAATTGGTTTCTCATGACATTGGTAAAGGCACAGCAGCATAATACTTACTGTTCTACCACTAGCTTGCTTTTCATGTATGTCATAATACCTCCAAAAAGTTGCCAGTAGTTAATGAAAGCAAGCTCGGCTCAGTTATTATGTGCATTAATCATGCCAATTGGTCTTTAAGCAATTCATCACGAAAGACTGCCATTTCTCCAAATAAATCAACACAAAAGAACGTCTTGTGGCAGCGATGAAACATAAAGGGGCATACACGTGGAAGAGTGAGAACCATCTCTATGAGATACTTGTCTAGTCGTTAGAATTGGTGGATGTAGTTTTCTGGCAGTGTAGTCCCGAATGTGGGTGTTGTCCATGGTTCTGATACGTGTACAGACATTTCATAAAGCTAAGAAGGTCTTATGGAAAATTTCAAGGAAAATTTCTTTAGGACACTGTCATAACAACACTGACACGGCACTTTTGGCTGTAGATGAGCGCAGAGTGAATGTCTGGCGAGAGCGAGAAATGACTGACCTTTCTACGCAAGAATGAAATCCAGCCCACCCCACCGACAGCGTCATATAAAGACAAGGTTGTGCGTCTGAAACACTGACACTTGGGAAGTAATTGAGACCATCACGATTGCTTTTTACATAAAGGAAATTCATTATTATTATTATTATTATTATTATTATTATTATTATTATTATCTTGAATCGACGTTGTTTAGAAATGTCCACTTTTATTTTACACAGATTTTGCCAGTTTGGATTCTTCACATATCTCGTGCTGTTTCCCTATATCTCCTTAACATCTTCAGTTAGCCTAGATTTGACTGAGCTAAGGAACAAAGTAGCAAAGATCAAAGTCAATCCAAGGGGAAATCTATGGGCGACAGGTAAGATTTCACAGCAGGTAGACGTCTGCGTTATTGTCTCCATCGTTAATACTTCAACACTGTGGCAGTCCAGACGGAGCTCTGCGCTCTGAAGTGGTTCATGCTCTTTTAGAAACATTTTGATTCAACAACTATCATCGGTGTCTCAGTTCACCACTCGACGCACAGTTCAAAAAGCTCTTCTTTACAGGTCACTTTATGGGGAAGAAAAGCGTTGTAGACAGCGCACTGTTACCGCCCGAAGATGATGCTACGATGAGCGCTATCGAGGCCGCTCTGAATCCTAAACGCGTCGAACCCGATGATCTTTATCAGGAGGTCCTAAAAACTGCACTACAAGCACGACTCGACTCGGAGGACAGCCGCGCTAGAAACCCGGTAAGCACCGAACAAACAAATGTTTTCTCGAAGACAGCACACACAAATTGTCTTCGTAACTACATATCCTGTAATACCTTGTATCTTTTTTTTGTGCAGCATCTATTTTAATCGATCACATTTGACATTGTAATTGAAATTTTAGTTACTATATATGAGTTCAGTTGCGTCAACAGGTTTGCTTTTGCATTAACTAACATCAATATTCTAGGATACTGCATTATTCATGAAGATATTAGAGAACTACATCCAAGGCAACAGAAGGTGGTGATGGTGAAATCCCACAGACAGACCACCATTTGCTGAAATCTCCAAAGATCCTCAGCTACATGTACAGCTTTCCCTTGATTGCAGTTTTTCTGTTGAGTTTAGTCCAAATCTTATCTGTATATTTATTTTTTCTGATAGTGTGGAGCATTCCAGTGTTTATATTTAACAATTTGTATTTAATAAACACAGATATTAGCAAAGTTATTTGCCTGAATGTATATCATTTCAACTTATGAAGGCAGCATGACTTTCAAAGCTGGTTATGTCTCTGTTTATGTATATATTTATATATTTTTCCTGTTTGTCAGTTAGTGTCAGACTTTACATGACCAAATCGTAAGGCAAATTATTCAGTAACTGCATGAAATAAATGTAAATTTTTATTTTATTTATTTTTTGTAAACGTTCCCCTCAAATTAACAGAAAATGTGTTTTATGCTCATACACATATTGCTGTATGCTTACAATTTACTGCTTAAAGCCAAAAATCTTAGACGCTCTTTGTAATTTTTTATAAAAATAATTTTTACAGGGCAGATCACTGAAGAGACACCATCTGTTTATAGTTTATAGCCCAGATTTTTGAAAAATGCTTCAACTTTCAGTAGACAAAAAAATTGCAAGTTCAGCTTCTTCTATTATAAGGGTTTAAAATTACATTACCCATCTAATTGACTGGAAAGAAGACTATGTAGCTTATGAAATATTAAAGTTATGAAGAATATGACGAAGTGCGTTTTGGAACCACCGGTGGTCTCAAGGAGTTTAAAAGGTCCACCTTAAATAAATAAATAAATAAATAAATAAATAAATGGTAAGGCATTCTGTTGGTTAAATAGCTGTACTACAACAATTATGCAAGTTTATGGATTTTTAAAATGGTACTCTTTTATGAACACGCCCAGTGAAGAAAACTAATTTTACCATTAAATGGGTGTCTGTTCCTGTTTTCCTCTTTTACATGTTCAGCCTCATCAGAATGTGTTTGTGTGTGGGCACTGATTAGACAATCACTAGTGCTGTTTTAGAAAAACTAAGCAGAGCCTTTCTTCCCAGCGACATATTTTCCACTTAGCAGAACATGTTCCACAGATTGTACACACAGCATGGGACAATGAGACAAAACAACACCAATCAACTAGTAAACAACTTGAGTGCCGCAGACTAATCACACCACCAGAAAATGAATATGTGGGTGAACTATGTGGCAGACAGGTACATTCCATGTTTTGAGATTTGTTCAAGTTCCTTAACATTCAAAGCAAAAGCTGTCATTTTAAAATCTGGCAGTGTTAGTGGCTTGATGCTTTCATTTACCCTACTAAATGAATAAACTGCTTATTTATTTAGAATTGAATACATTTGGTAATGGAAGGAACATCCCCCTGCTTCTTTAACACATCACCATCTTTATGGAAATGTATAGACCTACATTGTTGTGCATGTGAATATTTTTAACATTTAGTGTCCATAAGATTGCAGTGTTATGCAACCCTACATACACAAATCCTGTATGAACCCATGATAACTAACATTTACTTTACCTGTAAAACCACCATTAGGCAAACATTAGGTGAAGTACAAAGAATATATAACTTATCCAGCTGCACCTAAATAATCACTGAAGCAAGACTTAATTAATGTACAATACAAGTGTATTGTTATTTAGTACTGAACAGTGGTAGTCATTGCTCTCTGTTTGTATACTTAGCCCATTAAGAACATTTATCTCCACTGACATATGGGTATTTCATATGCTTGTTACTTCATGGGGAGCATGAGTTATATTTATCATCTAAGTGACCTCATATCCTTAATAGTGTTAAGGATGCTACATATGCAGAATATTTTTTTCTCTCGTATTCATGTCACAAGGCAAATTTAGTAGTAGAAAGTACAGAAAGTATTAATTGGTTTCTCATGACATTGGTAAAGGCACAGCAGCATAATACTTACTGTTCTACCACTAGCTTGCTTTTCATGTATGTCATATTCCAGCTACATTGTGTAAGATTTGTAAGATAACCCTTATTTTGCATATGAAATGTGGCCACACTTTATCTTCTTTTTAATGTAAAACAGTAGAGAGAGCAATGTTTTGTTCTTTCAAGATGCACTGATGCACTTTTGTAGTCATTCTTCCAACTTTGATATGTTTATTCATCTAAGTAATTTTTTTTTTTTTAATGTGAAACTTTACATTACATTTATGGCCTTTGGTTGAGAATTTTATCACTTTTAGCAGTGTACAGTCTAATCAGGTTACAGATATAAATGTAATATAGTCTTGCCCAGGGCCTTGAATTTATTTTAAAAATATTTGTGATTTGTGAGACATGGTGTGTGATCACGCAAGGGAAAGGGCAATAGTTACATCACCCTTCTGATCTTTAGACTGTAGTTTGAATGGCACAGTGGGTAATACTGCTGTCCTCCACCAAGCAGGCTGGGATTTGATTTTCCACCCAGTACAGTAAACAGACAGTCTTCTGAACAAATTCCTCATTTTTCTTAAACGATTTAAGGTTAAACAAAGAATAAAGAGTAACCTGCCTGTCATTGTCATATTGAAATGTTGAAATAAAATAAGATTAAAATCACCTTCTTTTAATGATTAGATGGTTTTCATTGAACTACCTTCTGGTTCAGAAGAGAAACATCTACATAAGAGACTCAATCTGAGAAGCGGCTTTGTTCTTTCATGTAGCCCTCTTGTAGCCCAGAAGGTCAGAACTGTACAGAGCATGCAATATTTTAAAGGGCCCATATTATGCAAAATGTACAATTCATTCCCAAGTTCATATAAACCCATTAGGCAGCACCATAATCCATTGAAATTACATTTGCTAAGTTGTATGGACTTCACACACCCTGTCTTCTCCTTCTCCAGGCTTTTATATTATTGTTCTGTTTTAAAACATTAGGTTATGAACAGAAACATACATATACTTTTCACCAGAAAAAAATTATCTAAGGTATGTATATTGGTAAAATGGTAATGTAAAATTTAATTAAGATTACATTTTTGGTACACAAAAGAGGGATAGAAGCAACAAATTACGGTTATCGTCGTTACTTGAACGAAGGTTATTTTTGTGTACTTTCACTTTTTTTGAGTACTTTTTACAAACTGTATTTTTACTTTTACTTAAGTATTTACCCAAAAATGTGGAGATAGCAACTTATAAAACTCTGCATCCAACCTGCACAAGCAGGTAAGTTAATTACCTGTAGCAATAGGCAGTAGCTTTGCTGATCCTGGTTCACAGGGTATTTGTAGCAAATCATTAATATTTTGTGTTTAAATAAACTTGGTGTACTAGCAAACGTTAGCTCACCAGCTAGTTTTGTTTACTTAAGCTACATCCATGCCAGACACATTAGCTTCCACAATGTTGTGCTGTGAAGGAGTACAAATGATGGGAATCAACATTGCGACCTAATTTTTCCTGTTTTAACACTGACTTGTTATGTTTTTAGTGCAAAAGTTAACTTCAAGGAGCAAAAGTAATTAATTGTTTTCTTCTGTTATCATTTCTGTTCTAAAGATGACGTGGCTTGGCTATCTACCACATGAGGTGGCATCATAATGTTGCTCAATATCTTTCAGGCAGTAATGTATGATCAGACAAAATGGAAGTTGTATGTGCACCCTTCGTGTATCATGTTTAGAAATTACAATATGAAAATGAGTTAGGATCAGTTGTTTATAATGTAAATAGTATAATTTATTGTCTATCTTTTCAGTTGATTTCATCTTCAGGCATATCTGTAAGCAAGGAATGTGCTTTTTCAAATGCTAATATCAAGTTTTGTATGAATGTAATAAACAGCTATGTGAAAAAGGGACATTGCTTATATTTATTCACACTGATGGAAACTTTTTGTTTATGGAGGAAACATCTATTAAAGCTGAAAGCCTAGAATGGCCTTGTAGCAACACAAAAGCGAATCCTGGAAAGAGACCATGAACCAGCAAATGTCCCAAGCAAGCAAACAAAGATATCTGATGAGATTGGAGTTGGTGCTTCCACACATCTGCCACAGCAGACAGTTAACAAACTTATTATCAACTTTATTTGTGAGGGTCTTCATCAATTTTCTGTTGTTGAAGAGCCTGCCTTCAAAAGCTTTTGTCAATGCTGAATCCCCAACGCAAGGTCATTTAGGAAGCTCAGAGTGGTGACAAACCCTGGCGAGGACGGCGGGCAGAGAGCCACGAGAGAGCATTAATGGTGCCTTCAGTCCCGGCATCATGATTTTGACTACATAATTACTATAGGTGCTCTTGTTCTGTCTGCATTGCCTGGGAAAGGTCCTAGAGGACCATATATCTGCACCTCACCAACCACAAAAAAACGTAAGTAACTTTTACTCAAAGTACATTTTAAACAAGTTACTTTTTACTGAGTGGATTTTTACACAAGTAATTTTACTTTTACTTTTTAAATTACTTAATTTCTTACATCACTGCACAAAACAAAAGGTAAACATCATAAGTGTAAGTGTACCTCATGGGAAAAATGTAGGTCCTTATGGGTCCTTAAAAAGTCCACAACGTAATACAACGTAAAGACATTAAAACAATCCTGCCACCACTTTAACATCAGCGGTGAAGCCTGGCTTTTACTGAATTTTAACTTCAAGTGTTCTCAAAAAATAGTCTGGGGGCTATGTTTCAGCTTCATTTTCTGCTGTTAAATGATATAAGCAAATTTTGACATGATGCTTCCAAATATGACATGCTGCAGAAAAAAGGAAATATATAGGTAAGTTTTCTTTGTTTTTTTCGTGAAATACATCCTTCTACTTCCCAAAATGAAAGGAAAGATTTGGGTAAGTGATTAAAAACTATTTTAACTTTTTGTTTACATCTGTGGCAGCAAGGTGGTGCAGTGGGTAGTGCTGTCGCCTAACAGTAAGAAGGGCCTGGGTCCTCTCTGTGTGGAGTTTGCATGTTCTCCCTCCCACAGTCCAAAGTCGTGCAGTCAGGCCAGTTGGACATGCTAAATTGCCCCTAGGTGTGAGAGTGTGCGTTCATGTACATGTCTGTCTGCCCTGCGACGGACTGTTATCCAGGGTGTATCCTGCCTTCTGCCCAGTGACTGCTGGGATAGGCTCCAGTTCCCACTGTTACCCAGAAGAAGAAGTGGCTTGCGTGTGCGTGCGTGTAGCCTTTGAGCTCGCGGGCGCCCTCTGCTGTTACAGTCCTGTTTTTGATATAACACGGGGAAATAGGAAGTGGCCAGACTCCTCATAAACCGACTCTGGCTGTGTCTTCTAATGCATGTATGTCTATAAAGGGAGGACCGATAAGGTTACAGTCTATGTCGCAATCTTTTATTAATATGTTTTTTTAGGGATTTACTCTCTGTTGTTGTATTTTTGTAGTTTTCCTATTAGCTGTGAGACTGTCTTAAATCCTTTTATCTCTTTAAGCTCTCACCAGCAAGTATAAAAACAGTCTGAGATTTACCCTTGTCCCGTCTCTTGCTCAGTCACTCTCTCTTTTTCTCTTCCTTGCTTCCTTTTGACAACATCTTCTTCAATCTCTTTGCAGCCTCTGCCAATATGTCCGTGTTGTGAATACTAAGCTGCTTCTTATAGCCAGAAGCCCTCTGTATCTGGTATATCTGTTACAGCTAGCTGAGGAACCATAGCTGTTGGTGTGTGATTTGGTGCCAGCTCCTCCAAAGTTCTAAAGCACTATAGCAGGACAATTCCAGACAATGACAGAGCAATGACAGAGATGCCAGTCTCCCTATTATAAGTCAGTGTACAATCAAAATGATCTTGAAGCTTTTATTTTAAGGGAAAATTTGTGACATAATGGTGCTTTATTGGGTGTTGCTGCTCATGCATACTAAAGTTGCGCTACATTGGGTGGCATAATCGTCCATAGCTTGTTTTAAAGGACTACTACAGAATAGAATATATTATTATATTAGACAAGAATATTTTGTTTGATTTGAGTTCGGTTCTTCACTGAAGTATTTCTTCTGCTTTTAGAACTGTACTTACTTTGAGCTTTATATTCTTGTAAAGCTACTGTAGCAGACTCAGAGATGAGACCAGTAAGACATTTAATGATTAGATAAATGTATCAGAAACTATTATTACAAAGCAAGTTACTACTGTAACCAACTTTATTGTGGTTCTCAATGGAGATTTTGTTAAAAGAAATTTTGCCATACTTCTTGTAATTAGGAAAACCAAAACCCATGGTGTACCATTGCCACCTACAGGCAATTCCAGGTATTGTTGTTTCAAAACCTGTATATATAGGCTACTGGACTAATAAGGAACACTATTATAACTAGTACTATTATTATTACTATTACTATTTTTATGTAAAACATCTGAACATGCTGGTACAACCCTTACACTATTTACCTATCAATTATCCAGTATGTATACTAATAACAATGGTTTCCTCTATATTTAATACAAAAGTACTTTTGGTGGCGCCTTTGGTGTCCCCTTCAGGAATTACTCTTGAGATTTTATCTGTTTATTGCCCCTTCCCCAACAGTGAAATGAAATATCTGCCCATGCGCGCGACCCCAGTAAAAAGGGACGGTTAATGTTGTTGTTTAATATTTTATGTTGTTGTTTTTCCAGTTAAAGTATTTATTATTATGTGCTGAGGATTAGAGTAAGATTTGGAGTGACTGCCTCTCTTTTACAGTCGCTTCTATTGCCTTTTCTGTCGTGTTCAAAATAAAAGAGCATTTTGGAGCACAAATTATGGCCTCTCCTGACTCTTCTTCACTACATTGTAGTGGAATCTTCTCACTGAAATAGAAGGGCACGAGCGGAAGATAAAATAACTTCATGACAGGCGGCAGAGAAGAAGACAAGCCAGCGAAAGAGAAGTTGGCAGGGGGGAGAATGAGAGGAGTGCCGTGGAAGAGAGATGTGACAGAGAGAACGGCTCGCCAAACCATCTAGCCTCCAAGCCGCTGCAGCTGAAGCCAAAGAGGTGGAGCTCATTTTCAGCAAGGGGGCTTCAAAGCGAGAAACACAGTGCTATGTTACAGAAGAGTCCCAGGGGGTACGGCAGGTGAAATGGCCCCCGAGCAAGGGGCGGTAGTGCGGACAGTATATTGGCGGTGCTGAAAAAAAGGACATCACAATGGCTAATGCTGCGAGCCTGAGCTAGCGGGAAACGAGAATGGGCGAGAAAGTAACACCCGGTGTCACTGATGCTGCTGGAAAGAGCAACCGCCGCCACGGGCTTTCGATAGAGTGTAGCATTAATGACGAATAGCTCCCCGTGCTCATCAGCATGGCTTAACAATCTCTGTGCTGGCACCGTCCTTTCACAAGTACAGGAGGGTAATGAGAGGGTCGTCGCGTGTTACAGCTGGCAAGCAAGAGTGCAATTACGGTGTAAAGCAAGGCACACACAGTGCGATTTTAGAAATCTTGTTCTTTGGTGACAGCTCACACTGTATGTTTGAATCGCCCCCGTGCACGGCAAAAGCTTGCGATATACTCATACTGTACGAAAACACTCGGTCTGACTGACCTGACGCAACATGGGTGCTCACACTGCACGTGAAACGCAGCCTCTAGAGACAGCTCTGTCTGCAATAATGCTGTTTCATTCAAAACAACACACTGCGCCTACGATGACCTGATCAAGACACTGGCTGAATCTCAAATTGCTCCCTACATAGTGCACCACATATTAAAATAGTGGCTCCTGCACCCATAAAGTGCATCACATGTCTAATAAATAGCCTTCTGGGATTCAGCCATGTGTGCACAGTTCCATACTGGACAAACAGTGCACTATTTTGGTGTCAGAACTTACGAAGTAGTGGGCCGTTTGAGATTCAGCCATTGACAAACTGCTACAGCAGCTTTGCTAACTTATGCCACACTGTGCGCTGGAGCTGAAGAACAGGCGGTCTATAGACAGCTCAGTGAAACGGAGCAAAGTCGTCACATATGGACGCTTGTGCCGCAAATGTGGACATTTTTTTGCCTCCGTGTAGGAGCGGTAGCTGTGATTGTCTATGGTTTTGGGTGCGACTTTGAGAAATCGGTTCGCGAGGCTGCTCACACTGTGAGACAAGCGACCAAAATTTCTGACATGTCAAAAATCCATCCGATCATCCGACTGCTCAGTCGGAGCTCGTTTAGGCAGTTAATCGGGCATCGTTTCCCCGACGGCCGATGAAGCTGAAATTCGGCCCGATCATGAAATTCAGTCGGCTCCGACCAAATTGGGCTTAAAATCGGGCTAAAATCGCAGTGTACAGTGCCTGGCTTAAGGCAGAGGGGATTGTTGGCTATTGTGGTAGGGCTGCACCAGTTCCGGCCCTACCTGTACAGTGTTCCCTGCATGCTGCACACTGATCATGCCTTGTTGACCTGGCTAATGCAGTTAAAAGAGTCCGAGGGCCAGGCAGTGTGGTACAACTTCTCTATTCAGCACTGTGCCGGGCACCTTTATAGTAATAGTGATGCCCCATCCCACTGCCCATACACTGCTGAGAAATGCTAGTACTCTGTGTGTCTTCACTGTACATTAAATAAGTGAACTAAATTTAAGCAAAAAAATTAAGCAAATGTTAATAAAAGCAAAAGTCAAAATGTGTTGTATTTAGTAATAGTATGCCACATTATGAGTTAATGTAGCCCACAAATATTTAGTAAATACAAATTAATTTAACAAGGAAAATTTAGTAATATCTACCAAGCATCTGAGCAAAATTACTTTATATTTACTCAATATCTGGGGAAACTTTATTTACATTTACTAAATATCTAGGGAAAACTGGTTTATATTTACTACACTTTACTACAGCTGTGGTTGCCAGAACTTCACTGTAAAAATATACTGGCAAAGTATGAGACATTACAGTATGCTTTTTTGGCAACAGTAAATTTCACTGTTGAGAACTGTTGTTTGTTTACGGTTAGTTACTGTGAAAAAAAGCATATATTGTAAGTCTGTATACAGTACATTATTTTAAAAACAACAGATATACAACATAACATAACATATATAACATAATTACAGTCTATCAGTGATAAACACAGTACAACCGTATGACACATTACAGTATTTTATTGCAAAGTTCAACTTTACAGTAAATTATACTGCAATTTCACTGCAAAAATTACAGTACAGCACATAAGGAATTACAATTAGTTGGCATATATTTAACAGTCATCAATTGCTTATGATAAATTGCAAAGGGAATAACAAATAACACTCATTACAATCCAAGGTACAGACTATTTTGATGAACTTCGAGAAACTTTTCTTGCATGATTCAATAAAACGTCCAGGATACTCACAAAGCAGTGCTGAGATGCTGAAAGAAAAAACAGCATGTGTCCATATATATACAAAGGATAATCCATGGTGGAATGAATAAAGATCATGAAAAGAATTAGCCACTTGCCCTGGTTGATCAAGAATAATGAGTCCAGACTTGACCGAAGAGGACGCACATCATGGAATACAGTCTCGCACAGACATGATGTTAGATGATTACTGGAACTTAAAGTGTGCACTGTCACCAGTTCTGCATAAGGACTCACATGTTGACCATCAGGTGTTCACTAGGGACTGGCACAACCCTCTCAGTAGCCAGAAAACAGAAACAAAGCAAAAGTTAGATTGATGCAGTGCTTGAGCATGGAGGCCTTCTGTTGCTCAACTGATCTCCAATGAAGTATACATGGAGGAAACCAGAATTCTGGAATACAGTGTTGCCGGTCACTTTTATAATTGATAGAGTTTGGGAGTGAAAGGTTAAAAAAGGTCACATTTCAATGCTAAGACATCATCAGCATTTGTTTCACCTCCGTTGATTAGCAGCCTAAATACTACACCCTAACAACCACCTGTCACTATCTGGCAACCAACTAGTTTGTCTCAGCAACAACCTAGAAACACCCTAGCAACTACCAACAAACACCTTAGAAACCACCTAATACATCTTAGCAACCATGTACTTCACCTTAGCAAGCATAACAACCCAGCAGCCACCTTATGCACCTACACTGTAAAAAAAATTCGTTTGTACAAGAAAAAAATCTAATACCAGTTTCCCTGGCTTTATCTTGTTCGGTCAACTTCTGTAAATTACTAGTTTTACTGACTGATATCTGTCAACACTAAAATATTTAGTTGAGCTAACATAAGAATATTTGTTGTACTAAGTACAACTAGTCTCAAGCAAAGAGGAGAAGTACAACACAGGTGAACACAGCTGATCAATCAATAATCTGCCACTGTTCTAAGAACGTAATATATACATTATTATATATTAAGCCACTACATACTGTATCATGTGTTGAAAATTGTGTTCACAGGTAAGCATACATGAATTGATGACACCAGAAATCCTTTAGAAACAATTACGATGTATTAACTGCCTAAGCAAAACATATACAGAATTCAGACATATTGAGTGGAATAGCAGGTAACATCTACAACGGTGTTAACAAAAAATACAAATTAAATTACATCACTGTGCTTGATTTTATGTATACACTTACTGGCCACTTTGTTAGGTAATGGTGCCTTGTATTTATTTACTTTTCTATTTAATCAGGTCCATTAAATATATATGTGCACTTTGTAATTCTGCAATTGCAAATGGTAGCTGATCTTTTTCTCTGCATACTTTGTTAGCCCCCTTTCACATCATTTATCAATGATCAGGACCTGCCAAGACCACCACAAAGCAGGTATTATTGGTTAATTCTCAGCACTGCAGTGACACTGACATAGTAAGTGTGGTACTAGTGTATCAGGTACAGCAATGTTTTTTTAATCACCTCAGTGTCACTGCTGGACTGAGAATAGTCCACTGATGAAGGACTAGAGGATGACCAACACAAACTGTGCAGCAGCAGACGAGCTGTCGTCTCTGACTTTACATCTACAAGGTGGACTGACAAGGTAGGAGTGTCTAATAGAGTGGACAGTGAGTGGACACAGTGTTTAAAAACTCCAGCAGCACTGCTGTGTCTGATCCACTCAGACCAGAACAACACACACTAACACACCACCACCACCACGTCAGTGTTACTGCAGTGCTGGGACTGCGTCATGAATAATACCTGCTCTGTGGTGGCCCTGTGGTAAAAAGGGAAAGGGGGAGGGCACTGTATACAAAGAAACAGATGGGCTCCAGTCTGTAAGTCAGGAGTACTGTAAAAATAGCCAGTGAGCATATATGTAGAGTATGTTTGGGAGAGAGAATGAACATCGGAATCCTACCTGTTAAATATACTCAGCTCTTAACAGATGTGAAGGTCTCTGGTCAATTTCTTTGTCTCTTGCAGTTTGTGAAGATGGATTCCTCATGACTGCATCTAAAATGAAGAAATAAGTGTTGGCTAGAAGAAAAAATATAACATAAGGAGAAGAAAGAACAGATTTCACAAACTTGAGCGTAATATAGGATTGTTAGCATGTAAAATCGCTTGGCAGCTAGTTGCCAAATCGCAGTTCAGTTGACCTTATTAAACTAATGCTTTAACTGTACCAGTCACTCGACTTCTCCCCCTTAGATTTCTGTTTTTATCATCTAAACTCGTGGGAGAAAAGCATCGAACATGCTCTGTGCTGTGTGAGCCCGTTAGCCTGCTTCCCATCAAGCTAACAGCCCCACACATCACAGACCGTAGTTAGTTAGCTAGCTAGCTAGCTAGTTTCTGCGTTTCTCCTCTTCAAACACTAGTCAGTCACTCGACGTCTCCCGTTCAGATTTGCGCCCATCATGGTCAGCACAGGTTAGCCGGAGTGAACCAGTCATCCAGCAGAGCTATTACCTTAGCCTTAGCTCGCGCATACGTAGCTAAGCTAGCTAGGTTATTTAGCTAGCTAGCAACTCTAACAAGTGTACACACTGGTTTATTATACCATAAATTCGACACCGTCTCACTTTAAAATTGTAACTTAGCTAAAAAGTTGCCTTTCTCATATTTTGTGAGAGCAGTCATCTAAAAGAGGTGACTCGCTAGCGAGCGAGCTAGCTAGGTTATCTAACTTAAATGTTAGCAAGTGATGCTTATTTTCGTTTTGACATATTAAGAGTTCAACATTCACAAATTACAGAATTAGGTTTTAATAAATATCCGATTGAAAAACTGCTGCTACGTCAAGTTTCCAGAAGCGGCTGTAGGCGCGCAGATATCGTCTCCGCGGTGAAGCGTTGGTGGCGGCTCGAAGATCCGTCATTACGGGTGTAATCTGCTCTCCTCAATATGGGAGGAATCTTCCTGTATGTTTTTTTCCTACACATTAGAGAGCCTCACCTCTGCCCGTACCTCAACAGCAAAATCTGTAATTTAAGTCCATGCCATGCTAATCAAAACTAATGCATTCGCTAGCTGCTAGCTTAAATTTGACCTACAGCACAGGAAATTTGACATGTTTGGTAAGCTGCAGTAACTTAAAAGTACGCAGTTGGCTCCGCGTGGGGTGGACACCAGAATGGACAGAGATACCCACCGCCAAAGAACTCCAAGCAGGTTGGCACAGCCTCCAGTTATCTGAGGGACTGTTTTACCTTTTGTGGGAGGAGCCGGTGCGAGGTGAGCGTATCTGGCAGTTGCTGGTGTTGTGTGCCTGTATAAAACAGTGCTGGATGCGGTGCACAGGGCAGCTGCTTGAGGCACTTTGAGGTGAGCAAGACCCTCAAGCGGCTGCAGCAGAAATTCTACTGGCTGGGCTGCTGGCTATACCTGGAGCTCTACGTGCACTGCTGTGACCTGGGTACAGCCAAGAAAGGGCCGCTGCATCCGTTGCACGCTCCACTGCAGTGACTCCACTCCTGTGCCCCAAAGGAACGTGTACCTCTGGACATACTGGGCCCATTACTCACCTGGCTTGTGGCCATAGATTATTTCACTGAATGGCCTGAGGTGTATGCAATCCCAGGTCAGAGTGTGGCCACGAGCATTTTAAGCCAGTGCTCACTACTCAGCTGCCCATTGTTACTGACCTTCAACAGTCTTGCTGGCCTGATGTTTCACTGTGCAGGAGATGACTGGGTTCACTCTGGCTCTCTTCTTCCAACCCCATTAGGGCTCCTGAAGAGCTGTTCTAGTACCAGGTCAGGGTGGGGTGGCGGACTGTTGTGTTTCATAGAGACAGACTTATCCCATACCAGCCCCCATGAACAGAATAACACACAGGGGCCTCGCCTTGAGGAGTAGTTGAAAGCACTGAGGGCAGAGGGATGCACCCCTCGGAACCTGTGCTGACCGGGACAGTGGACATTCTGAGACCCCTGCTAGAGGTAGACACCTCAGTGCACACTTGAAGGACTCTGTGGGCTTTGTGGCAGCTACCACGAGGCGTGCAGCCTCTCGGGTGTAGAAGCTTGTCTAAGCAGATGGCTATTAGAGTAGGATCATGGAAGGCATGCGCTCCCAGTAAAAAGAGTTTGCGTTGTTTTTAATGTTGTTTGTTGTTGTTCATCTTTTAAAGCGTGTGAATGTTTTAATTTATTATTTTGTGCCGGGTTTATTGGTTAATTAGAATGGGTTTTTGTTGGTAACCGTGAAGAGAAAGAGCAGCTGTAGGAGCCTGTCTTTTTTTAGTTGCTTTTCGAGTGGCTTTTCTGCCTTGTTCAAAATAAAAGAGCATTTTGAAACGGAAATCATGGCCTCCATCAGAGCCGGTTTATGAGGAGCCTGGCCGCTTCTAATTTCCTCCCGTTATATCAAAAACAGGACTGCTAAACAGCAGAGGGCGCCCGCGAGCGAGTTCTCAATGAATGAGTGTAAATGGAGCTCAACAGCTAAAAACAAAAAGTTAGAATAGTTTCTAATCACTTGCCCAGAATGTTTCTTTAATTTTAGAAAGTAGAAGGATGTATTTCACTAAAAAAACAAAGAAACCCTATCTATATGTTTCCTTTTTTCTACAGCAAACGGGTTTTGGGCAACAGAAGGCGGGCATTACTGCTAGAGAGTGATGATTGATTGGCGAGCGGAGCAGCTCATTGGCTGTTCGCGCTCACAAACGTCATGGACGTACATAAGATGCCGTTTTAAACTCATATAGCTCGAGTTTCAAAGCTCTTAAAATATAACAGCAGTGTTAAAATGTTTTATGCTATTCAGTGTTCATGAAGTGATTATAAAACTATGATTTTGCTCAAATGCTCCATATCAACCCATTCATTTTGGACTCACTCGGGAGCGCCCTCTAGCGTTTGAGAAACCCGGAAGACATTGCAGAGTGGCAACCTAATTCCAGAGAGCTTTGAAACTCGAAATACATCCTTCTACTTTATAAAATTAAAGAAACGCTCTGGGCAAGTGATTAGAAAATATTTTAACTTTTCGTTTTTAGCCGTTCAGCGCCATTTAATCCCGTTCATTGACGACTCCCTCGCGGGCGCCCTCTGCTCTTTAGCAGTCCTGTTTTTGATATAACGGGAGTATAATAGGAAGTGGCCAGGCTCCTCATAAACCGGCTCTGGTAATTCTCCTCTCTACAAGTTCTCTACGCTCCATTCTCAAAACAGCAAAGACTTTCCGAAAATTTGTCTCCATTTGTTGGCTGTAAACAGAGACTGCAGTATATAAAAATTGAGGTCATTGAGGCACGTGACTTGCACTGTCCAATTGGAACCTCTGTTGACGATTTGAGCTTGGCAGCAAGGAACAAGGTTAGGGCAATCGTATATTAGGTATGTCATGATACTAATGCAGTCATTCAATACGAGATTTTATTCCTGAAGTAAAATAATCTTCGGCCTTGACCATGGGCCAGTGTGGAGTGATTTCTTCGAAAACGGTTTTGATCTTTCTCAACCTCATTTTTTGGGTAAGTTAGTATCCTTCAAGAAACGCAGTGGCTAGCGTGCTAGCAAGGATGTTTTGTGAGGTGCTGCTAGCTGTTTACCCACATATCTTCATTTTTGCACTTCAGTCATTGATATACAATAAAATTCACCCTTTGTTCACGTTCTGATGTTCACAGGCTTCTAAAAGTAAAGATTGAAAAATAAGCGATTTACGCTAAAATTCAGCATGCAGTAAGCAGCTAACAGTCTGTCTAGCACATTGTACTGTTAATGCTTAACAAGGCTTACTTAATGTATATGAATTCATAATGTATTTTATCAATATGAAGACAGAGTTCTATGAATGCGTACCGACTGAGTGCATAACGTCGAAGAATACCTGTTCAAACTGAAGCTTGTTTAGCTATGATATAAGCTTTGAGTGCACCGTCACCTGCTGCATAGTTTGTTTATGTTCTTCACGTGTAATTAATTCAGTAATCTATATTGGCATGACAACATTTTCGTTACATTAACTACATATTTACATTAATTAATCACCTAGGTGGTTGGCTCGTATTTGTAGTGTTTATAATCCGGATGAAGCATAGCTTAAAACGGATAAAAATGACAAGAAAAATGTGTACTGTGCTGTTTTTAATCATGGCACATGTATATTTGGTTTGCATTGTAATATGTTACGTTACATTTCTGACCAGCAATAAATGTAACTTTTTTTTAATTTTGTTATATTAGTCTAAATTTACTGGAAGACAGTTTTTTGTACTCTGATAATGCTTCCCCTCTCACACTTTATTTTTCAATTTGAAGGCTACTGCAGGTATATTGTGCTACATTGGTGCGTATGTTTTCATAACATATGATGACTACGATCATTTCTTTGAAGACATCTATACCCTCATTCCTTCGGTGGTGATCATCGCTGTAGGAACACTCCTCTTCATCATTGGTTTCATTGGCTGCTGTGCAACCATAAGAGAGAGCCATTGTGGCCTGGCTGCTGTAAGTTGAAAAAAGTTCCTTCAGTGCCACATCACTGACATTACCCATCAGATTCCTGAACTGCATTCAGGAAATGTTTTTACACATGTTCAAACATATATAAACATTAAATACACAGCTCTGAGGTTTGTAATGGGTTGTGTTGAGACCTCCTAGAGATTATGTGACATGAAATGGTGTAATTCTTTCCATATGCCTTATCAACATTACAAACTATCTGCAAAGACACAGAAGTGGTTGAAAAAAGATTGACTTGTCCTTTATCTCAATATATTTGTGCTAGACAAAAATGGTTTTCAATGAATTGTCACTTGTATGTGTTTTCCTTTTTTTTCCCCGAAGTTCTCAGCAGTGCTCCTGCTGGTTTTTGCTACTGAGGTGGTAGTGGTGGTGCTGGGTTACATCTATAGAGCCAAGGTTAGTCATGACTGTTGATTCATTCTGATGTGAGTGTTTGTTCAAAGTAAGGTGTCACATCTTTTTGGTGTGTCATTTTACATTGGACTGTATTATTAGTAATGTGTAGTCATAGGAAGAACAAATATTGATGCAGATTCAGTTTAGAATTTGGTTGCTTCCTTACTACTAATGTAGCAGACGCAGTATGATGTCACTTTGTTTTTATATGTTGCATTATCTTTAACAAGGTGGAAGCTGAGGTGAACCACTCCATTCAAAAAGTGTATTATGAGTATAACGGAACCAGTTCGGATGCCCCCAGCCGAGCCGTAGACTACGTACAAAGACAGGTAAGAGCCCCCCTGACCCCCCACCCATGTCCGTCTCCCTGTCTCTCTGTCCATCCGCAGGGTCTAACGCTGTTTTCTCAATCTCTCCAGCTGCACTGCTGTGGGATCCATAACTACTCTGACTGGATGAACTCTCCCTGGTTTACAGAGTCCAGAAACCACAGTGTTCCTGTGAGCTGTTGCAAATCCACCATCAGTAACTGCACTGGAACGTTAGCACGACCCGGAGACCTTTACCCAGAGGTAGCCCTTATATAACCAGGCCTGGAGATTTTACCTATTAGCATTCAGCACACAAACTTTGTAGGTTTGCAATTAAAAGTCTCCATATAAGCAATGCTTTTGTATTTTTTTCTTTGTTGCAGGGATGTGAGGCTCTGATGGTGAAAAAATTGAAGGACATAATGCTCTATGTTATTTTGGCTGCTTTGACTTTTGCTGCAATACAGGTGAAGACACTACACATGCTTTTTTTCACATGCATTTTTTATGTATATGTAGTAGAACATATGTTTAAGACTAAGTTTCTGCCCTGAATCTGTATACTGTCTGGGCTGTGGCCTAAAACTAAAGTCAGATGGTATGTATTCTGCTTCCCTACCATCTCTCTGAGCAGATGCTGGGGTTGCTGTGCGCATGTGTGGTCCTGTGCCATAGGGGTCATCACCCTGCCTATGAGCTGCTGGTCAGCACGGGTTTAGACGCCTGAACAGCTCTATGGGAAATAACTTGTAGTTAGGACCATTTTATAGGAACATTCCATAATTTAAAAAAATGCCATTGTGTCCAGCATCAAATGATTGTTGGGATATGTGAAAGGTCAGACTGAGCATAGTTGGCTAAAGCATTACTTAGCACTCAGCTGACAACTGTGGCTTTCTGGTCAGCATTCTTACTATTTATTTAAAAAACACATTTTAATTTATTTTAATGTGATCATTTTACACTTAATGTATATGCCAAAGTTGCATTTGGCATTGTGTTATTCAAGTGTTCTTTAAAGTAAATTTGTTTTATTTTGTAAGTAGTGAGTGAAATAAGTCTAGAGTTTTTCTGCTCTAATTTTTAATGTAGTACCCTCATAGTTATGATAGCATGATCACTTTAATGGAGTTTAACAGGCTGAATTACAGTTATGAGGAATGCTGCACTGTTGTTGTTGTTGTTGTTGTTGTTGTTGTTGTTGTTGTTGTTGGTTTTTTTTTGTGTTAATTTGTTACTAGTACTGTTCTTCCTTATTGGCCAGGTTCTGTTATCATAGGTATCTTTTTGTTTTTGTAATTAACTTACCTCAAACGTGCCAAATTCAGGCTAGATAAGAAAAGAGCAGCTTATTTTGGAGGTGATTTTACTTAATTAATAGATCATTTCTGTATTACACCACTTTATCGTAGCAATATAACAAAAAAGTTGTTTCTTTTTGACAAAGGTATTTGCATCCATACACTTTCTCTTTCGCTTACGTTACTTTCAGGGGAATGTGTATATGTGCAAATAACGTCAGAACGACTTTATTTAGTATTATATTGCAGTACCTTTTTGGAGAACATCTGTTACAGATCATGTTTAAGATTTTATACACTACAAAATGTACAATACTTGCTGACCCTTATTCATCAAATTTGCTTAATGAGCATACACAAATTTTACTGACAGTTTCATTGTTCCTCTTTCTTTATTTCATCTTAGGTGTATCTGTACAATGAAACTCATGTCTAGTGCGTGTAAATTTCAGTGTAATATTTTAACAACCTAAAAAGTGCTTTGTGATTAAATAATCGAAATCAGTACTATCATAGAATTAAAAATAGAGAATATCAAGTATTAAAATAATTGCAGACAGTTGAATCCTTGTTCAAAAAATTCAGAATATTCTCACTATTGTATAACTTGAAAGTATGAATTGCAGATTCATCAGTCCTAGAAGACCACTTGTAGGCTTGCATGTGACAACCAATGGCTCTTAGGTGTACTGAATACTTTCCTGTTATTGTTGCACACCTGCATGAAGGGCTTATTTAATATAAATTATATGTATATGAAGGTAAACTCCATCTTGACTTTGGCAGACATGATTTAAAGTAAATTATAAGCCATTCTCAGTAAATTAAACTCTGATGAATAAGGGCCATGGGTCAGTGTAATTTGAATCATAAGTATTACTGGAGTAGATTTGTACTCTTGAATTGATTTCCAAGGATTTATAATTAAACATGAACAAAAGTTTTTGCTACAACTGTAAATGTTGGAGGGTTATGGTTGATGATTTCAACAGCATCTAGTTACTCTAAATGATTAAAAAAATTGTAAGGTTTTATAATTAGCCATTACATTAAATCTAAATTTGACAAAGTGAGGTAGGGACTGGATACCTTTTTAGAAGACAACTTTTAAATTGTCTTTCTATTGTTAAACTTTCTGACGGTTTTAAACAAGAATTATTATTATTTATTCCTTTTACCTGTGGAAGCACTGTATGTACATGTGAACCCTTACAGAAGTACATAGATAATTTTTAATATAGATTTTTCAGTAACTCACTTTGAATTTAGTTTTCCATTTATCTTTACACGTGTACTGACATACATACAGTGTTTTGAGTTATGGAAGGGTATGTTGCATTTTAATGACATAACTGAGTTATGTTAATAAATTAAACAACCAGTGTGTCTTCTCCTTTGGAATTACTCCAGTATTTCCTTTTAAACTACTATTATACTACTATTGTGGTGTTATTCATGGTGATGATCTGCAGAAGACAAGCATTATATACTTTTTTCCTGTTTTGTTCATAGAATTTTCTTTCTTCGTGGTTGCCTTGTGTAACTGTGTAATGTCCATTTCACTGTTTGCAGGCAAGACTGACTCCTCTTGTTCCACTTGTTCATCCTCACACCTCTCACTTTGCTATTCCTGTTGCATGTCTTTGATGTGCTCTGTTGTCTATAGTGGCTCATGATATTTTCTATATTCTTTCTCTCTGCACTCTGTTCAGCTCTTCTCTTAACTCTTCTTTTATATGTCTTTCTGATCCTGTTGCATATAGCTGTCTGCTCCTGTAATGTTTGGTCTTTTTCCTCTCTCTGTTCTGTTTTCTCTATTGCAAGATCTTTGTATTTATTTCATTCATCATTCTCATTTCATTTTATTTTCTTCCCTCCTTTTTCTATTTTCATCGTTTTTCTTAATAATCACATTTAAATATGTGAGTCTGCTATGGATTATTTCTATCACTGCAGTTGACAAAAGGGTATGAAGTAATAAATACGGCAGAAGGGTTGAATTATTTGAAGGCAATATGATTACATTCTTAAAGGGAATTATTCTATATGGAACCATGAACATTAAAAACCATGAACATTAAAAAAGAACAAAAAAGAACAAAAAAAATCCTTAAAACTTCAAGGGTCAAGATAAAGTCAAAAACTGCCAAGCATTTGAGTGTCCTCCTCCAAGAGATTTTTATGTTATCTGACTAAAAACTATGCATTTTCACATCATTTTAGACCAGTATAATTACAATATTTATAAAATCCTTATCGATTCAGTTTTTTATCAATACTCTTATCATTTTCTTTCTTTAAAGAAAAGCTTACAATTTTTCTTACTACAGAATTGGATTTATTTAAATTAGTATTTTGGCAGCACAGAGAGTAGAGGATGCAGTGTGATCATACATGACACCAAAACTTGGTAGAGAATTCAGATGATAGTTTTCTCTGTTCATTTGGCTTAGGCTCTGTAGAAAAAGGCTTAGGACCTGGTTAATTGTAGGGATTCAAACTTACAGCAATTTTAGAGGCTGTCGTTTGTACTGCTGTTTAATTGTTTTGTGTTATACTTAGAGGTGTTTATATGTACAATAATAAGGTTAGACTAAATATTAGGAAGAAGTCTCTTAAAACATATGCTTTAAAGGGGATCTCCACTGATTTTTGCACGATTTTTGCATTTCTGCATAATTCTGAGATGTAAACAAAGTCATTCAAAGTGGTCTGATGCAAAATGGTTCATTGCTGAGAAAAGTATGGACTCAGATTTCTTTACGGTGGTGGTAATAGGAACCGGGGTCGCCATTACTACAACACACATATAGCCATTTTATTTACTAACAAAAATCACCAGTGAACCTACATGTGTCTTCTGGGTTATTATATGCAAGGCTGATGGTAAATAGTGATCAATCTGAAAAAATTAAAGACTTCTTTGGGGACCGTTTTGCCTTAGAACAAACTTATTCTATCCTTCCACCATGGATAGGTTAAAATGAACCGATTCACATATGTATGTAATAACTTTCTGTGAGGGAGCTTTTAGAGGTAAACATCTGGTTACTATCACCACCACTGTAAACTATTCTGACTTGGTAAGTTTCTCTAACGGAGCATTTTGCACCAAACTACTCTAAATGGTTTTGTTGGCATGCTAACTATTTAATTATGCAGAAAATATTGGGGGAGTTCACCTTTTAAGACAAAAAACTGATATCAGTAGAGGATGCTCCACAATGGTTAAATCAAGAGATATGTTGTGAAAATAGTTCTTACGTACTTCTTACATCACTTGACAGCAAATGTGGCAGTTGTTGTCTTAACATAAGATGTAGTGTTGGACATCCGTTAGTAATAAGTGCCCCATGAATGTGTAAGTATTATAAACTATTATAATGGCTTGCTTTCCATCATTACAGTATTGACAGTAAAGAATGCAGAAACAAAAATCATTGCAAACCCAACGAGGGGGATTTTCACATGCTCACAAAATCAAACATGAATGTCAACAAAAAAAAAAAAGAAAAAAGTACAAAACTGTTGAAGAGATAGAAGGGGCAGTGCTGAGGCCAAGCTACTCTCTATTCAGTGATTTACTTCAAAACACGACAGTTCACTGATAAAGTCTGTTTTTAAGGACCTGGGCTTTCTTGGAGAGTGTGTTGCCTTCTTCCAGCTCCAGGACAACCTTCTGAAGCACTTCGAAGGTTACCTGAGTTCAGGAAGGTAGTTTAGGTTCAGAGCATACATTAGGCCAACACTTTGCAACATCACCTGGCCCTCGAGGACAATCCCAATGTTGTCTGGCATCTCTTTGAAAACATATATTTCCACTCTTGTCTCTTCAATGGATCCCTGGATGAGGGATTCATCTGCTGCCTGCACATTTACAAAATGAAACAACATTAGATTACACAAACACATAACATGTGTACAGGGAATATTATACTGAATATCTGCATTCAGTAATTTCATCAGATAATGGAAAATGTGAAGCTGCAGAATGAAAAGACTGAGGAGAGCAATTCAAAATAAGAGATAATTCAAGGGTCAAGATAAAGTCAAAAACTGCCAAGCATTTGAGTGTCCTCCTCCAAGAGATTTTTATGTTATCTGACTAAAAACTATGCATTTTCACATCATTTTAGACCAGTATAATTACAATATTTATAAAATCCTTATCGATTCAGTTTTTTATCAATACTCTTATCATTTTCTTTCTTTAAAGAAAAGCTTACAATTTTTCTTACTACAGAATTGGATTTATTTAAATTAGTATTTTGGCAGCACAGAGAGTAGAGGATGCAGTGTGATCATACATGACACCAAAACTTGGTAGAGAATTCAGATGATAGTTTTCTCTGTTCATTTGGCTTAGGCTCTGTAGAAAAAGGCTTAGGACCTGGTTAATTGTAGGGATTCAAACTTACAGCAATTTTAGAGGCTGTCGTTTGTACTGCTGTTTAATTGTTTTGTGTTATACTTAGAGGTGTTTATATGTACAATAATAAGGTTAGACTAAATATTAGGAAGAAGTCTCTAAAACAATTCAAGAAAATTTGAAAATTGGAACCTTTCAAAAAGTAGCCGTGCATCAGACGTGCATAAAATATGTACATTCTTGTAATTCCTCTAGCGTACAATATTTTTTAAATGAACAGCATCATCACCATGCTGAGGTACTCGTGAGGTTCTTGTTTAAACACATCCAGTAAACAAAAAATAGCATTTGAATAATAATACTCTCCACTACTACAGAGCCTTTGAAACAGCACCCAGAGTAGAGCAGAGGTCAATCTTTGGCCTAGGCTGGAGGGTATCTATATAGTAAAAATAATTTTAGTTTTCCAATTACTTAGTGAAGCTTTATAGAAATCAAGTATTTCCTGTCTATGTAAATCTAACAGCTCATCCAGATGTCCATTCAACCAGGGGAATTTAGTTAAGAAATAAATAGAATGTTTACTTTTGTAATTCAATTTTAGTACTCTAGTTTTAGAGAAATAAATTTATATTCTGCTCATGTAAATCTCAGACAACACATATACTGTAAGTGTTAATTCAACCACCTAAGATTTTGTTCAAAATGAAAAAAACAATTATACTCACCACAATTGCAGAGCCTTTGGAACAGTAAAGCAAAGCAATGGCCTTGGTTGAAAGAACTTAAAGAACAAAATTAAATGTTATTTTAAAAATAAAATAAAATATAGGAAATAACCGTAGGGGTCATATTTGCTTTTATTATGAGAAACCTGACTAACAGTCAAAACATTTTTCACAATGTATTGAAAATTTGTAAAAATCTAAAATGTATTTTTTTAATTTATATATATTTCAAGTCTGCGTTCAGCTGGGGTGTTCAAATTTACAAAGCCAGCCCCTACATTCTGTCTGTATGATACAGGGAGGTCATCTCTCTGATCTGAGTATATCATCTAGTTGACAAGGACATACTGATAATATTAGGATACCATCAGTCCATTTGAAGAATATCTATCAAAACCACCAGCGCCAGCTCGTTCTCCTCTATAAGAAACACTTATAGACCAATGTTTGTTTACCTACTTCTGTTTTTGTTTTTTTTTCCCCACAGATACACAATAATCCTGACAGATTAAGCAGTCAATCAAACCTCCCCCTTTCTCAAATTTGAGAAACGTATTTTCTTTTCTGATGGTTTGCCCTGCATTGTACATTGCAAACAGTAAAAAAAGGGAGTGTTTACAAACACTACTTGCTGCGCAGTTTCCGTTTTGACAGACTAGGAGAGATTAATAATGGAGACATACTGATGAAAGAATTAAGAATGTGTACTATGTTTAGGAATATAAAGATTTTGACTATAAGGCAATAAAATATTTAATTCAGCAGATATATGAAGTTCTTTCAATTTATTTCCACTGTATAATTTTGGAATTGGAGGCTGCCATTCCATGTGGACGTTGAAGCCATTATTCATGTCGACCCAGAATAATTACATTCACACTGTAAGGAAAAACAGTGTACCATGGTGCCAGTTATTTTTAGTTATGACATCACCTTAGACCAGGCTAAATTTATATTGCCCCAAGAGTCAGATGCATGCACTCTTCAGACGATTTTGCATTTTTCTGAGCCCTATTAAAACTAACAAAGTCTATTTAAAATTTCAGCTCACGATTTTTTTTGCTGTGTGAACCACTGCTCGGGATTACCTGTGTGCATTACTGCTCAATGTGCTATGTTGCTACTTATTTTAATGTATTAAACCAGCTTGGGCCAGGTTAAAACCAGGTTTTCCTTACAGTGGGAGACTGGCTCTCTCTCTAGGATATGTAATTTTTCTGACCTGATGTAAATAAGGCCTTCAGTATCTACCTGGAATTTCAGCTTCCTATTCATTTCACCTGTGAGCATTTTTGTCAACGTGTTAAGTTTCAACAAGTTCCAGTTATTTTAATGTTTTAAATCAGCTTAAGCCAGGCTAAAACTAGGTTTTCTTTACAGTGGGAGACTAGATCTCTGTCTGTGATATGTAATTATTCTGGCCTGTTGTAAATAATGCCTTCAACAACCACATGGAATTTCAGCTTCCTATTGATTTACCTCTGGGTACCACTGCTCTGTGTGCTATGTTGCCAATTATTAGTTTTTTTTTGTATAATGGGAGACTGGATCTCTATCTTTGATGTGTAGTTTCTCTGGCCCAACATGATTAAGGCCTTCAGTATCCACCTGGAATTTCAGCTTCCTATTGATTTTCCTGTGGGCACCACTGCTCTATGTCCCATGTTGTCACTTATTTTTTAGTATTAAATCAGCTTGGACCAGGATAAAAACAGGTTTTTCTTACAATGGGAGACTGGATCTCTATCTGTGATATGTAACTATTCTGGCCTGATGGGAATAAGGTCTTCAGCATTCACCTGGAATTTCAGCTTCCTATTCTTTTTCCTGTGGGCAACACTGAGCCAGGTTGGCACTTATTTTTTTTAGTATTAAATCAGCTTTGGCCGGGCTAAAAGTTTTCCTTACAGTGGGAGACTGAAACTCGTTCTGCGATATATAATATATCTGGTCCGGTGTGAATAATGCCTTCAACGTTCTTAATTAAAACTCAATGTGCTCGGTCTACCAGCCCTCCCCCGGGGTACTGATTGGAAATGGTATGACAGTATGCTAAATTGTCATACTGTCCAACCCTAGCTGCAGACATGTTTCAGCAAAGCCAAAGTCAATGCCAAAGTGAAATCAGTAACGTTATACTTTTAGCTTCTCATCCGACGGTTGTTGGCTTGTTGTAAGCCACTACCTTTTTAATGCAAATTTAAAAAGACGAGTTCTTTATTTTTTGTTAATGAATATTTATTGGTTTTTGATAACATACAGACACACTTAAAATTGAACACTAAAAACACAAACATAATTTTTGGCGGGGGGCGTCGTTGTTATAGTATCCACATCATGCCCATGTTATGTAAATATTAAATTACATTAGAATGCTCAGGTGCTACAATGCCTTGATAAAAGCAATAGCATTCGACCAGTTGTCAATTGTGGCAGCCGTCGCCTTGTGAAATCTAGCTGTAGCCTGTTCCAAAATAAGAATATCCATAAAATAGCAGTGCTAAGATGAACATAACTGAATATCTGGCACAAACCAACCCTTCAAAATAGACTTCTTGAACGCTGTTAAGGCAGCCATTGAAACTGTTTTTTTGCTGTGAATTGAGAGTTATAATACAATCACCATCTAGTAAGGGCAAACCTGGCCAACATTTAAGAGAACAGACAATGTCTGTACCACATAGCTCCAAAAGGATATAATATATGGACACTGCTAGAACATATGAAAATAATCCCCAACAGAAACTGGATTACAACCTCTATTAGAACTTTTTTCACTAGATAGTTTCATCAGAAAGGTGCAGCATGATGTTACATAGATCCTGTGGGCTAACTTGAAATGTATTCATTGATGAGATAAATTTCTGGATGAAGTGAAAATATTATGCCATATCACATCCCAATCTAGAATTACATTGAGAGCATTAAGCTCCCTATTCCAGACAGAAATTGAACCTATAGTGGAGTTTTTAATTTTAATAAGCAAATCATACAAATATGAAACCGATCATCGTGTTGAATTAAAGTTGTTCAGATGCTTAAGTAGCAGGTGATCTACTAACTGGGAGTCCCAGCGTACGCCATAGGCACGGAGAGCTGAATGAAGCATAAGATATAAAAAGTAAGATGTGCCAGGTGTAGAAAAAAAAAATTACAAAAATCCTGAAAGGAACGTAAACCATCTGAGTTAAAGATATTGCCCAATACATAGATATTCTTATTAGACCAAGGAGAGTAAACAAAGGGTCTTGAGCCTGTCAAAAGGAGATTATTAAGCCAAATGGGAGAAGACCAATGAAATTTAGTATCATATCCAGGAAATCTGCAGGATTGTTTCCATACATCAAGAGACCAGATGATGATGGGTCCAAGTCTAAGTGAAGAACTTCGATGTTTAATAGCTGCAAGGGGTAGGTCCTGAAGTCTGATAGGCGAGACTAAGTCTTGTTCTATAATTTGGCAAGATATTTTACAGAGAGGGTCAAACCAAATCTTTACATATCTTAGATAAAAGCCCAAAAATATAACTTAAAGTTAGAAAGAGCAAGGCCCCCAGATGATTTCCTACGCTGTGAAGAGGCTAGGTGATTTTTTTTTTATTCCAAATAAAATTGATACACATCCCATTAATATCCATAAAAGAAATTCAGTGGAGGAGAGAGAGGTAGCACTGAAAATAGAAAATTCACGCAAGGAAGAATGTTCATTTTCAATATTGATATCCTGCCAGCAAGAGAAATCTATAATAAAGACCATCTTTCCAGGTCTTTTGTTAACTTATCTAGCAAATGAGTAAAGTTATGTTTGCGAATGAGGCTGAGAGTAGGGTAAATTTTAACCCCCAAGTAAGTGAAACCAGAAGACTGCACCTGTATTGTTAAAAAGTCCGGAAGGTTGAGCTTTCCAGAGACGGAACCAAGAGGCATTAAGATCGACTTTGCCCAGTTTATTTTGTAGCCCGAAAACACCCCAAATTTATTGAATAAAGAGAGGGCACCTGATACTAAGTTATTGATATCTGAAAAAGTGTAGGCATAATTAGTGAGTTTTGCCTAATTGCCTGGGCTTAAAAGTTCTAATGAAAGTATAAAGAGACTCTGCGAAAGAGGGCACCCTTGCATCGTTCCCCTCTGGAGCGGGAACTGCGGAGAAATAATACATAACCTGTGGAAACACTGTTGGGTTACTATAGAGAATATGAATCATATTAATAAAAGAAGCACCAAATCCAAATATTTTTAGCACAGCCAACAAGTAACACCACTCCAATCTAGCAAAAGCGTTTATAGCATCTAAACTAAACACTGCTTTAAGGCTGCTGGTATCTCTACTACTGGCATCAATTATATGCAATAGGCGTGCAACATTATCTGAGGCTAGCCTGCCTTTCATAAAGCCAGTCTGATCATAATGTACAAGATCTGAAAGACTCCAGACTCTTCAAAAGAACCTTTGCATAAAATGTGAATAAATATTTTGTTAAAATGTGAATTTTGTGAACATCGTTTTGTTGGAATATTTATCATTTGTGGTGTTTTTTCTTCTGAAGGCAGGATAAATACTCAAAAAAAAAAACTGTTTAGTGCTTAATCCTTGCTGAGGAACACTCCCCCTCTGCTGACTATGTACTGAGTTCTAGTCTGCATCTAAATTTGTCTCACCTTCAAGCTTCCTATTTAATATCCTAAATAGTATAAAATTCCACAGTTGTATACAAAAGAAGGCCTTGCAGCTCCAGAGAAAGGAACTGATGTATGAATTTATAAAAAAAATAGTTTAGAAAAACAAATGTACCTTTTTTCCAAAACCATACCCATAAGTTTTTAATCATTTATAACTTCTCCAAATTATTAAAAAAATAAAATAAATAAAACTTTAAATGTACCAATGTTAGAAACAAGGAAGAAAGCATGATGGAATCATAGCGACCTGTTTACGTGGGCTCCACGTAAACAAACACAAAAAATGACTTATAATGGTAGAAGAACAGCATATTGCACAGTAGTACTACCATACAAACTAATGGTCTTTAAGTAGGTTTCAGTCAGTGATATGTGATGGTTAACGTGTGGCAAGGTAAGTTTCACATAGTAAGAATGAGATGAGGAGGCAGACAATGTCATGAATGGTCACTCTGTGTCAGAGTTTGATCAAATATGTTCCAGGTACGAGCCCAACCAAATCACCCCTTCGAGCCATCCACCACCCATCCTCTCCTTGATCAGTTATCAGCAAAACCTCTCCCCGAGTGATAGAAAGCTCATCTGGATCCTTGATACACAAAGACTAGATATTAGCAAATAATGTGTGAGAGCGTGGTTTATACAATATTATTTACATAGGTAAATGCAACTGAGGAGAATTTAACAATGTGTTTACCTGTGCTTTGTAATCATACAAAACTTTGTACTGCTCCTCATCAGCCACTCTGCTCTCCACAGTAGAGACATCCTCTCTGCTTATATGCTCATCAACTCCTGTGAACTCTGAGAGAAAAGATGAAGCTATGTCATCTAAGTTTCTAAGTATTACCTTTGTTCCAATAACAAATGAGCACTGGGCAAGGAGAATAGTACATACACCTCAAGAGAAAAATGCATGTCACATGCTTTGTGGTCAAATGTAGAAATTTGTTGAGTAATCAAGTAAATGACCTAAGTTATCAAGTCAATGACTTATTACAGTTCTTGCACCTTCATCAAAAGCCATAATGTGCTTGCTGATAATTTGCCTGATAACACCTTCTAAATGTGTATCAAGCACTTTACTACTTTCCAAAAAAACTCCTAAAAAAAAACAAAAAAATAAACAAAACAACATCTAAAAACTTTACTTCAGTGGTGTCTTAGGTTGCTAAATGTATTTATAATTACAGAAAATAAGGTTTGTGTACTCAAAGGACAAAATATCATACTGTGCATGCATTGTAGGTATCTGAGAAATGTATATGTAAAAACTAACATTAGCATAAATAAAAACAAATACATTGAGATTTAAAGTGTGTTTTATCTTAACCATTTCCAAAGTTCTTTTTAAAGAAGCCCAGTATTTACAGTTACCATCCAATACCTAGTCTGTCTAATCAATTCTTCAATAATTAGGTGTGTTCCTGGTAGAATTTAACAAATCCATACAGAGGCTAGAATGCATGGAGACATCACTGAGAAGCACACTTACTGCTGAAATAAACAGTTTTAAACAACTTTTACAGCTGCCTAAGACTTTTGCACAGTACCGAATATTTCAATTTACAATAATTTACCAGATACACCCACCTTCACACAAATTGTACATTTCAACAAGTCATATGTCACATGACTGTGGTGTAAGACATAGATCAGGCAGGCCAGTGTTTCTAGCATTGGTCAGTGTTCGGTTCAGGATTTGAATAGGCAGAATGAGTGACCTTAGTGACTTTGAACTTAGCATGACAGTTGGTGCTTGGTGCATCTCCCAAACACCTGTTGTCCTAGGCTTTTTAAAAAAAGATGGCTCTTTAAAGGTTCCTAAAAGATGGTTCTTTTCTTTAGTAAAGAAAATGTTTCTGTATAGAACTATGAACACTCGAAGAACCCTATGCATGATTAAAGGGTTTTTTGCATTGCGCATCTTCAGACTGATGTAGAAGGTGCTGAAGATGGTTCTATATAGAGCTTTTCGAAAAGGGTTCTTCTAGTGTTACGATGTCAAGCTTATAAAAAATAACTTTTCAAAAAAGATCTGTACAGAATCATATACAACACATGCTCCATCAATCTGAAGAACCGTTCATGATGCAAAGAATCCCTTAAAAATCAAAAGCATTCTTTAAGGTTTTTTTTTTACTAAAAGAACCATCCTTTCTGGGTATGTATATCTATGGACATCACACTTCCAAAGAAGGGGAACATGGAGAGGCATTTACGAACTATACACAGAAACTACAACGACGAATTCCCAGCTAAAAGCGAACTCAGGAAGAAAAAAGTGGTCCAGGCTATACAAACCTGGCTGACAACAAGGTTAGTGTGATTTTTCTGTTTCCTGCATTCACACATCTCACTTACAAAAATGATATATATATATATATATAAAAACACAAAGATTCTTTAGGGAACTAAAAATGGTTCTTCTATGGCAGCCCTCCATATAACCCTTTTGGCACCAGGTTTCTTTTGAATCAAGCTGGTGGAAGGATAAGAGCAAACAATACTAGTTCATGGAGCTATCTTGTTTGGTGTCAATAGTGCAGATTAGTAGTGTTAGCATAATGGAGTGGGAATGTTTTCATGGCACACATCAGCGCCCTGATACCTATTTAAGATTCTGTCAACAGCATGTTGACACTTCCAGTATGATAATGCACCGTGCTACAATGTATTAGTAGTCACAATCTAAGTGTATGTTTAAAACAGTAGCTATACCCTTTACACACACAAACTCCTTATGTAAACATCATTACATAAAAATGGATAAAAACTCATCTCAAAATTCACTCAAATTCATCTAGGAATTACGTAGGAATTAAAAATAATACTGACCACAAGATGGAGCCACTGAAAAAGACAAGTTAACAACAGGGGTTTCCTGCTCTATACAAGGCAACCTGCAGAAGAATGACATCACATTAAATTCTCAAGCTTTGTCATCAACTAACCTACTGACCTATTAAAACGTATGCTAATGCTGGAGTTATAGACCACAGAATTGCATAAATTATAACATAATTTTAGGCTATTTCACACTGCCTGTGTGCAGTGATTAGGGAAGCAGTGGAATTACGTTCAGGATAGGTCTTCAGGACACCATTCTCTAAGCTTTGTAAGCTCTAACCATTTTAGAGTATTATAGAGCTCCAACTATTACAGAGTGGTATAATTAAATATTATAACAACAACAACAACAATAATAAATTCATAAGCCAACCTCTGTCTGGTGACCAGTGAGAGTATTACTGACCTGTGTGCAGTAGTGCCACCTGCATCTCCATTGGTGTCTGCGTTATAGTAATTCTGGAACTCTACAGATTCTAAATGAACAAACAGAATTAATAACAATTATGAATCTCATTAGCTAAAGACTTTTATTGTTTCAGTTTAATCCTGCATAAAAATGACAATGGCTCTTATTAATTGTGATGGTGATGATGAGTGTATTTTACTAGGTGGGCTGCAGCCTGTCCTTCTTGTCTGAATGAAACAGTTGTTATCCATGGCGATGTCACACTCTTCCAGAATCTTCCTCACTTCTTCATAGCACTTTGGGGTAAAACCCAGTACCAGTTTTAGGCAATAACTGAAGGTGTTTCAGTACATGTACATGTAGTTGAATCTAGTACATTCAGCTTTATGTTTAGGAATACAAGACCAGAAAGGATGTTATATACATAGACTTCAGAGGATCATCTGACCTCATCATCTCTTACACACTGCATGGACAGCTGATTACAATGATCCCACAACACACAGCGCAAGATACCAATGCGGTCTGACTCCTGCTGCTGAAACACCTAGAACACACAAATGAATTCATACACTGTTACAGTAAGTGCTTAAAAGTGTCACTTCTACAATTATATTGCATTCACTCCCTCTTTTATACCTCACATGTGCTCCTGTATGTGCTTTCCCAGTCCTGACGAATGTTTTCCAGTTTATCAACATGCCACATATACTGCTTTTCTGTGTTACAGAAGAATAAAACATCTTTTGTCCAGCTTTAAATGGCATTCAAGTTGATAATATGAAAAAGTTGGTTATATGAAAACAACTTAATAAGGCAGAAGAGTATGCCTCATGTCTGTCTACTGATTAGGATCCTTCAGAACAATTCTGAAATCTGCTACATGTAGATTACAAGACTCCTAGTGAAAAAAATGTTGTTGGACCCTTTTCCTTGCCTCTAATACTGGTATGACCAGTAAGTGGTGTAACTACATGTAGGTATGTGAGATGGCACATACCTGCTAGTCTGGCTGCTTCTCTGCACAACCGGGCCCTGTTTAGTACCTAAAGATAACAAAAAAAGCATATGAATCACCGAATCACATAGATGATTAGCCATAATTCACGATTAGTCACAAGTGTTCAGTTATGTTTTCTCTTGTGTACATACTGCTGAATTGCTCATGTACTGCTGCACTCAAGTGTATGTTAAGTGCATGTACTACAGTTCCCTATGAAACAAAATAGTTCTCTAGTTCAGCTCAGTTCTTCTTTAAAAATTAGGCCTAGTCAATATGAAACGATTCAATCTTGTTATCGAAGGCTTTCTATTCCTTCTGAAACCAAAACTGTGTCTACTGAAAAACACCAACAAACTAAACTAACAAATTAGTGCACTTAAGAAATGTCAGCTCAGACTGTTTCAAAGCTTGGAACAGACAAAAGTATTGAAAAATGTGCTCATCCTCATTAGTATTATTACAGCTGCAAAGGCTGAAATTTAAGCATGTGAGATTTAACATTGTTATAAAAGGTAAAAAAAAATCACGAATTAATTAATTAACTTGGCAAATAAATCCCCTACCTTTTCTGTCTGCCTCAGAGGGGTAGAGGCAGGGCTGCTTTTTTTCTCCACCGCTTGCTCTGCTTCATCTGCCTCTTTACATCTTTGCTCATAACACCTCTTAGACTGATAACAAGAAAGAAAATAAATTTGTGCGTCTTGAGCAACAAGAGAAGCAGAATAAGAGGCTAATGTATAAACGTAACCGTAAACTAATGGTGTAGGCTGCCTGAGTATTTTTACTATGCCTTTGGTCATGTAAAACAGGAAATCATCTTTCTCGCCTTCTCTCTCTCATTCTCTTTCGCCACAATTGCCCTACCTTCTTGGCCTCAGTTCTTACACCATCTGAGTGGGTAGTCACTCTTAGATGTTTTATGTGTTTCCTCACTGTTTCTCCATTCCTCTTCTTCTTTCATTCCTAACTGCCTCTGACGCGGCCCTATTTATTACACTAAAACAGATATTTCCTACACTGTACAAATTAATTAAATAAATAAATAAATACAAAAATAAATACATAAGTAGCAGTTCTTCAAATATAATGAAAAGACCTAACATTCTGCACTTGGATATCTACATACATTTTTTTTCCTACTTACCTGCAATTTAAAAACAATGTTTTTATGTATTTTCTTACATAAAACAAAAGCTTTCGCAATTAACATATTTCAAAACTGGAGTCAGAACACGTCAGAGATTTGTTTTGCACACTTATTTTTAAGCTGCTGCTGAAGTGTTCCTTAAAATGTACCCAAATAATTCACATATGTTCTCTTCTTCTTACATTATGTGATTTATAGCCCTTACTTGAAAGTCGGCAGCAGGCAGATGGTGAAGTGGCAGAAATCTTGTTGGTGCCCTCCAGACTCCAACCAGCAATGTTTTGTTTGAGTGTATGAGTGCCTTAATTACTGAGCCACCACCATAAATTGCTTAGCAGCATTTCAGTGTTATTTTGCTATTACACTGTAAAGAGTGAAATGTTCAGTTTGATCTGAAAAAATCTTGCAAATGCATTGCATTGTTTTTTTTTTGTTATTATATCTTGCAATATATATATATCATCAAAAACATGGCAATTACTTTTTTGCTTCTTAAATCATTCAAGGCAGCAAGCTTGGTTTATTCTTGTGGCTTATTTTGAACTTCTCCTAGTGTTGCAGTTTGTATTATGGCACAAGTAGACCTTATTGTTCCAGTAAGTGAGTTTGGAGAGTCTGTTTCGTAATGGGCTCACCTCCATGGTCCTCTTGTATAAGGCCTCTATAGGTTTCTGGACCTTCTCAATGATCTCCTCAAACTGGAACCAGTCAGAACATAGAAACTGGCCATTATTCCCACCACCTCATAAATGATCTGATTGTACTTGTCATTAAACAATTTCATTTAAAATAACATGGGGCACAGTTTTTTGGCACCTTTAGACTTGCCAATGAATAAAATCTGATATCTTTCTATTTATATTTAAATTTTATTAATCGTAATTGAGGTTGAACATTTTTTTAAGAAATTATCCAAAGACTGCTATGTCACTGGAGTGCAAATATGAGGTGACACATATTCCATTTCTCTTACTCCTCTTGGCTGCATCATGGGGATGGTCAAAGTACTTATAAATGGATTGAATTGTTGTTTATATTGCTGACACTGAAAAATAAGTAAATTACAAAACATGTGACTACATGCCTTAAAAGTATGATAAGATGCCACCTCTATGCCAATAAATTAATTAAAAAGCTCAGCAAAAAGCCTCTTCTGTCATTGAGCCTAAGGCATAAGTGCCTGGAGTTTGCAAAGCTTTTTTAGAACTTTAGAATAAATGAGGGCCAAAGACACCAAGGGATATGAGGAAAGGGGTCAGATGCTTTGCTACATAATCTTTCATTTCATCAAATATAGGAGAAGACTCTCCAGTGTTTTGGTGCACAAAGTTTTACTTTTAATGGTACCAATAATTGCAACTTAATTAAAAACAATTTGTTTGAACAGACTGTTGTACAGTACAAGATGTTATATGTATGTTAAATCTCCAGATGTGTCATTATAATTTAAGCATACATATTGGTATATGGCAAGTGTTTCTTATTATACTACAGTGTGCAAATACTGTACACTCATGAACTCCTACCCTTTGACAAGTGCTGTAGTGTGATGGTAGTTTCCTTCCTATTGCACCATTAGTAACTATTACAGTTGTAACTCTAGACACCAAGCAAACCTAGTTGCTGTGAAAGTACCATCAGAACGCACTGGGTCTGACTCATATACTGTACCTTCTTTCTTTGTTCTCTCTGATGTTCTCGGAACGCCTCTATTTTCTGAACTTCCTCTTTTATCATTCCAGAAAGCTGGATGTGCAGACTCCCTGTGTGCTCTATTTCTAGAACACAAAGCAAGACAGTTTAAGACCTCTGACTTTCCAAGCGTGAGCGGAAACGTAAACATTTGCCCTTATATGTACCTGCTTTAAGCCGATCAAATGATGCTCTCAAGGTGCTTAAAAAAAAGAAAATGTCACAGAATTATAGCAGTATTATTTATTTACATTCTTTGTTTTTCATAGGCAGTACAGCTGGAGGAACGTTCTGTGTCACAGGAACGCAAATTAACAGTGACGTGGGACTAGCGTCATAACAAAAACCCAAGCCTATTTGCTGACCTGATCTCAGTTTGCCCTCCTGTCCTCCGAGCAATTGCCACTAGTTCTTTTCCAAACTTTTCCTCTGCAACTGCTCTGCATATACAAAAAGACAGACACTGGTGTACACAAACATATACAGGTGAATATGATAGGTAAACCCATTGTGGTTAGCCCACGAATGGCAAAAAAAAAAAAACTTAAAAGTGTTAAAAGCGTCCTTAAAGTGACCCTGGAGACTGATATAACTTCTACAGAGTACAATGAATCAAGTAACTTCTTAGTATAAATGTGAACCAAAAATAGGTAAATGGCTATCTATATTACGTTGTGCTTTCTGTATACGTGTAGTACTGTACCTCATTCTGAGTAGTTCCTCCACATCCTTACACATTCGTCTGCCATCTTGCAGTCTCTGAAGTATAGCCTCATAACCAGACCGGTCAGAAAAATCTGCCCCCTGAATAGACACAACAAATCTCTACCATGTAACATAGTTTGGATAACAAATTATTAGTTTTTGATAATAGAAAATGCACAACAACACCAAGAGATTGACACTGATCTACATTGTCAATGTCCTAACTCTCTCCCAGGACTGACATTTTTACTTTTTACAGGAATGGAAAGATGTAGTTAAACTCGGGTCAGCATGCAGCAAAAAAGGCATAGTAAAGTTTGGAGATGTTCTAATATTCTGTACAGTTTGTTTATCATCCTCTAACTACTTGGTTTCATGATATTTAATCTCAATATTCTCATTAAGAGAATGCAACCACTGTTAGATTGTGCTATATGGGTGCACCCTCACACCTGTAATGTGTTATGATAGTTTCAGAAGATGATGTCCTTTTTGATTACTCGTTTTGCTATGCTCTTCCCTCTTGTCTATTGGTTCTTTCCTTTATGCTAAAAGCTTCTGCCAGCTTGCACTATTGAGGGAAGGTTGAAGGACAACGGAAGAGGTGTTCACTCAGGATGTACTATTTAAATTTTTATGTAAAAAGAAACACAAGTTTCTTTTTACATAAAAATGAAAACACAAGTGATTAGCCTGCTAGAAAAACCAACACAGACCAGCAATGCTAGTAACCAGCAAAAGCATCATATGTTGTGATTGGAATGCGGTAAGCTGGTCAGCAGCAATGGAACTTGTTAGGCTGATCACTAACAAAACCAGTAAATGCTGTGTTTTGAGTGCTGATGTGCTCGTCAACCAGCATAAATCAGCTTAGACCAGCATCGATTGCATGCTTGTCAGTGTTTTTTTAACAGGGTAAGCAGCATTTCAACACCCACTGCTACAGTACTACACTTCAGAGGAAAATAAAGTTCATCCTATGGTGGATCGACGTGCTTTAAGCTAATATAAACTTATTTTAATTTTAATTGTAAGCTACTTGTGATGAGCTGCAAATTTACTTCACGACATTGGCCAATGTCAGTGCCCTAAAATATGATAATTCTGATATAAATATGATATTTCTTTTGCCCACCATGTTAATAGGTGCGGCATTGTACTGATTCATTCATTCAACTTTTATTTAAACTCGAAAATACATTGAGAAAAAACCTTCATTTTGAGTATGTGAAATTGATGTGTCTCTTGCAAGCCTACCTTCCAACTTGTTTTCTAAGCCAGCAGCAGTCCGTTTTGGACAGGTATAATGATGACGAACATGACATTATCATGTTCACTGTTCACTAATAGTTTCTGTTAAAACAGAATTGTTCTCAGAACTCTGAAGCTGCTTACCCAAAAAGCATCACGAAACTGTAGAGCCGTCATTCAGACGAATTTCTGTGTTTGTTCTTCAGAAAAAGAGACAACTGTACTCCAAGACGTTCTTAACGCAGAGCTGCTTGAACGGAAGAAAAAAAAATCGAATGGCGCATACATGTGTGTGGGTCAACCCGAGAGGGAGGAAGAGAGATGAGGAACAGATCCTTTAGCTAGCTCCTTGTGACGAGGAAGAAAATGTTGCTGGTAGGGTGTTTTTAGTTCTGCGTTTTTGGAAGAGGAAGAACTACAGAGTGTCGTCTTCCACGGAAGAAACAACTATGAATAATAGGTGTGAACTTTGACTGTCGAAGTCTGACATCAATTGCCCAAAGATTTTAACTTAAAACGTTGTTTGTGGTGCTAAGGTAACTTGTGTATAGCTTTTCGAACCCTAGTTTTATGGGTGCGAGCAACGTCATGAAAAGTGATTGCTGTGCTGCTCCTTTGCCAACAGAGGGAGTCATTTGTCTTGTCTGCGCAAGATTTGGTTATGCGCATTTTCACTGTTTCCAGATGGGAGATGTCTGGACCTATGCTGCCTGAACAGAGCCCCAACAGAGAGTTCCTTCATCAGCCTCACATGACTAGTCCCATTAGAGAGTATTGATCATCTGAGTGTGATTGAGTGAACAAGCATTTGATTTTATGATCAATAAGAAGTGTGAAAATCCAATCACACCTTTTGAAAGGGGAGAAGCAGGCGATCACATTTCTTTATGCCTATGTGCAAAACCGACAACAAAAGTGCACCTATTCGGACGGGATTAGTTTTACGTGAGGAGGTGGGGTAATGTAATTATTACCAGCGTTTCTCGGTGATTGTAGTCCCTCCCGAACGTTCAGTGTCAGATGTTTTACCAACTGCGCGCTCCCGCGTCAGTAAAACTTGCCTTCAGTAAATAAAAATAACCTCGGTTATTAGTCCAGTGCGAATCGACATGTCGAAAAAACGCTATCATATTCAGTGGAAACGGAGTTTCTTAAATATGGAGACACTCGACGAAGCGTTTACTTGTGTTCTCTGACGAAGCTGAAGTCAGCTTCTTGTTCGAAATTTCCCGTTCCACCTTTAATGTGCGGCAGTCAACGCCCGAGGCGCCAGAATGTAAATGCCGAAACTACGGGTCATAGATATGCTGCGCTGGGTGCAGGCACGTCAACAGCGCCGCCATTTTTGGGCGGTCAATACTGATGGACTGCATTCAGTACCATTATAGAGGGGCAGTTTAAGAAAGATACCGTCCAAAATGATACTATTTCAAGATTATTGCACTCAGAAAGTGTGACAGAATTATATAACGGAGGGAACGCAGCGATCATGTTTGTGTGATGTTTATGTGTAGATATGGCCGTGTGGTTGGTGAGGCACAGAGAACCTGTCGGTGTGATTGTTTTTCCTCTGGTTTTATATTAAGCTTATTTCATTTAATAGTCTATTCAGGGGATCCTAACTTGTAGTTGTTATTTATTTACAATGATGGTTAATACTTTGTAGCTAGGTAAATTATAGCATTCCTTAATTTGTGTATTCATAATAGATTAACTTTAGCACCTTATTAAAAGAAGCTTAAGCCAGCTTCTTATTTGCCAGTTTCTTGTTCGAATTTTCCCGTTACACGTTAAATGGTGCAGCTTCAGGCACCAGAAAGGGACTGCTGCACCGTTTAAGGTGGAACGAGAAAATTAATACAAGAAGCTGGCAAAATGGAAGCTAACTTCAGCTTTGTCCTTCATGTGTTTTGGGGGTGTACTTTATTTTATGTGTATTAAGATTATGATTCACACATTGATGGATTTGCTGATGTGTGTGAGATTGTGTTTCTATCGGAGCCCGCGCTAAACTTTTAACGTTAGGTGCAGACTGAATAATTTCTTGCTGGTCCGATGGCTAATTAGTTTGATCAGTTATTAAAGAAATACAAGGTACAGAGAGCAGTCCATGCAACCTAGATTAGTCTATGTCTGAGGATAATAACAAAACAAATTTGGTGAAAATCGGTTGAGTATTAGATGTGGTCGATTTAATCTTGAGAACTCCTCACCTCTAAATACAAGTGAATTTGTTCACAAGCAGATCTTAACCGCTCCAACATGGTGGACGCGCAGACGTCGCCAGAGAACAGACAACGCAGCATCTAGGTATATGTATCTATGCTCAGGGAAATGTAGCTAATAGCTGTAGCGCCTACAAATTTTTGTGTAGCTACAGTGAAAATTTTCACTACAGGCTTCAGGCAATCCGCGCAAAATCTGAACCATAAAACGCGGTCGTTAACTGGGCTAGCGGCGACTGTGCAATAATGACTGAGCCGCGGACAGTTCGAGCAAACGGGCACGCGCTGGAAATAAATGCAAATAAATCCAAAAAATAAATCCAAATAAATCCATTCCTCTCCAAATTATCGATGTTCGTCTCAAATCTTTCTCTTTGCCATTTTCTTATCTGCGTTGCCGTGTGACCAGCAGTCTGTGCGTCAGTCTTCAGCGTTAAAGGATGGTGAATTAGCAGTTATGCGTTAACTCCAGCGTTTAAAACCATTTATTGTGAAAACTGTGGTAGAACTGTGTGTTATAACGATTTTACAGCAAATGAGGATTATGTTATTTTACCTAAAAATCTAGTTCTGCTGTGGAGCCTCAAAAGCTATGCAGCAGTGGAGACATTATTCAGGCCTGATTCTTACCCCAAACAGAGTCAGGGTCACTGATGAGAATTTTGAGGCTGAAGTGTTGCTGAAGTTTAACAAAGGACTCTGAATATCATGTCTGTCTGTATCTTGCTGAAATGTTTAAATTGGAGCAGTTTTATTTCAACAGTTGACAATGCTTTGCACAAAATTGCTTGGTTTGTATCTGGTTATTTTTGTTGATTTTTTGAAGGAAAAACCTGGACTGATTACTTTGCCTTTAGTCTTTTTTGTTGGATATCACACCTTTGGTTGTGTAAGTTTGATTGTTGGTTACACAAACTTACTTTTTGGTGATCTTTTTGTATATTTGCAGCTTTTCAATTGCATTTTTCTTTCTGGCACATGATTAAATGCAGTGTCTTGTTCACCCTTTCAGTTGGGTTTGTTTGGTGTGTCAGGTGGAAATTCACAAACATTTTGACAATCATGCTTTGAAAGTAGCTAAAAAGTAGTGCACTGCTTTTCAATAAGTAGCTAACTACTAATTTTTCAGTAGCTATCCCCACCCTGTCTATGCTACTGGTCTACATGAGTCAGGCAGTAATCGGATTTCTGCTTTACAACCGGCCAATAAACTCACAGAATTACGTGAACACGTAACGTAAACGTAATGTTTAACTCAAACCAGAGAACTGGTAGAGAGGAGAATTACCACTCTGTAATGAGTCCAGAATGAATGGGTTCAGATGGAGCATTTGAGCAAAATCATAGTTTATAAATGCTTAAACGTTTTTAATGTAAAAGAATTCATTTATTTCCTGAACACTGAATAGCATAAACATTTTAATACTGCTGGTATATATTTTTTAAGAGCTTTAACACTCAAGTTATAGGAGTTTAAACGGCACCTCATGTAGGTCCATGACGTCTGTGAACGCAAACAGCCAATGAGCTGCTCCGCTCACCTATCAATCAGCACTCAGTAGCAGTAATGCCAGCCCTCTGCTGCCCAAAACCCGTTTACTGTAGGAAATATATAGGTAAGTTTTCTTTGCTTTTTTTAGTGAAATACATCTTTCCACTTTCTAAAATGAAAGGAAAGTTCTGGGCGAGTGATTAGAAACTATTTTAACTTTTCGTTTTTAGCTGTTGAGCTCCATTTACTCCCTTTCATTGAGGACTCCCTCGCGGGCGCTCTCTGCTGGATTGCAATCCTGTTTTTGATATAACGGGGAAAAATAGGAAGTGGCCAGGCTCTTCATAAAACGGCTCTGCTCAAACTTCATGCCGCAGCTTTTTTTTTTAAACTCATCTGGATTTGTTTTGGATTTCTTAGTCTGCGCATGTGCAGAACAGACTGCTATACCATAAATAAACAAGCGGCATTGCCGCAAGATGTTAGCAAAACGCCTGGAAGTGACGCTGAAACCAACTACATTCTTGATGAAATGAAGGACTTAAATATTCTTCATCTTCTAGATTGCAGATGTTTGTTCACTGGTGCCGGTGGAGCCGTCAGAATGTAACTGCTGCACCGTTTAAGGTAGAACGGGAAAATTCGAACAAAAATCTGACTTCGGCCTCGCGACTTTTTAATGTTTGACAGTTTCTCGTTGCAGACTAAACATATCAGGAAACCAGCCGAGTGCTTATAAATGCAAACAAGAAAAAGTCCACCGTGGCGCTACGGACCCTGATGAACCGGTGTTGTGCCGAATTCGGCACCCTGCCGCGAGATGCACCCCTCACGGGAGCGCGCGCTCAAAGTCTTTTGCTCGAAAGCGGAGGTCATCCCCTTTTACTTTACATATATCGATTTGAAGAACTTGCAAAACCACCTTCGTTTTGATCAACAACACAATAAATCGCTGTTTGGAAACACCCCAGATGTTCTTCTAAAGTACAGTGACTCGTAAATAGTAATACAAAAGTATAATGTAGCCTACATACACCGCTGCTTACTTATTCTACGACACAGCAGTCTGCATTGACTTTGTATGCAGCAAAACTTGTTGCTTGTTGCTATTTGTCAACAAAATACACATATGAATTTCACCTACTTATCGTGTCATAGCAGAACACTGGCCAGAAAATGCCAGTTTTGCTAAATTGGTGTTGCATCCCTGATAATTTATTGCAGAAAACACATGTTGGCCCTAAGTGTATATTACTAATATATTTCATAGTTCTGTTCATAAAAAACGTTACAAGAGAATGCTTTTCAAGTGAGTCCACCTGTCAGGAAAAGAACCCTCTGTTCGATCTGGCTGGGGGGTTGTTGTATCTATGATACTTGTAATGGTTTCACATGTTGGTCACAATTATGTGTGATTAAAAACATATTATAGTTGTGTCATCAGAAAGAAAGTTATAGGGGGGTGCCTTTTAAGGCAGCCCACATGCCAGGAAATGCACCCCCTCTTAAATCTGGCTACATGGTTATTGCATCCATGAAACTAATAGAGGTGTCACATATTGGTCTAAAATATGTGTGATTAAAAACATATCATAGTTGTGTGAAAAGAAAAAAAGTTAAGTGGGGTGCCTTTTAATCCACCTGCTGGAAAATGCACCCCCTCTTTAATCTCACTAATCTGGCACATGATTAAATGCAGTGTCTTGTTCACCCTTTCAGTTGGGTTTGTTTGGTGTGTCAGGTGGAAATTCACAAACATTTTGACAATCATGCTTTGAAAGTAGCTAAAAAGTAGTGCACTACTTTTCAATAAGTAGCTAACTACTAATTTTTCAGTAGCTATCCCCACCCTGTCTATGCTACTGGTCTACATGAGTCAGGCAGTAATCGGATTTCTGCTTTACAACCGGCCAATAAACTCACAGAGTAGTATCAACAAACCTGCTGGGAAATGCACTGCTTCTCAAATCTGGCTATATTGGGCTCCCGAGTGGTGCAACCGTCTAAGTGTTGGCCCTATCAGCAGGAGATCGCGAGTTCGATCCCTGGTGATGCTACAGCCATCTGTAGCCGGGAGTCCGAGAGAGCACAATTGGCCTCGCTCTCTGGGTGGGTGGGATGGCTGCCCTTCTCCCCCCATCACTCACTCAGCGCGATGCTAGTCAGCGCAGGCGTCTGTTAGCTGACGTAACAGATCTGGCGGTTGGCGCTTTCCACCGAGCGCGTTCAGCTGTCCAGTGACGTTGCGTGAGCGGCAGCTCGAAAAGAAAGCAGTGGCTGGCTTCACAGGTCTCGGAGAAAGCCTGTGTTAGCTTTCACCCTCCTAGCGTTGATAGCATCGTGTGATTGGGGGAGTCCTAACTAGCGGGGTAGAATTGGAGACGACTAAATTGGGGAGAAAATCGGGGTAAAAAAAAATCTGGCTATATTATTATTACATCCAGGATGTTTATACAGGTAATGCTTATTGGTTCCAAATATGTTGAAGGGATGCTTATTGGTTCCAAATATGTTGAAGGGATGCAGATTATCTGCCGTAATCAAATTTGAATATTTTGAATTCTTGCTTAAGAATATTTTTCTCCAATCTATGTCAACAGACATGGCAGTGACCGATGGTAGAGGAGACGGAACTGGGTATTTTAGTCATTGTATATAACTGGGTGAAAGGTGACCTTTTGGGAACCTTCAAGGCCTTGGGCCTGAGACTCTTGCTGATAAGATTACGAGACACCATGTCTTTGTTGACTGAATCTCACCAATGACTCTGTTCAGTTTTGTTCCTAAGCCTATCTAAGTCTACATTATAATAGTTTTGTTTTGTAATAATGGATCAGTAATTATATGTGTAGATTGTCTCATTTACATATAATATGAAAAAGCTCTAACTGTCTCAATGACGTCTGGGTCAGATGGGAAGACACCTGCGAGGGCTCTCACCCGACCACTTTCTGTCTTTCTGTCTCTGTCTATCTGCCTTTCTCTCTCTCTCTCTCTTAAGTCTTTTAGCATGCTGATTTTCTTTAAGCTTTGCCTTAGTTAAGCCTTTGTGCATGTGGTTTAAGTGAACGTAATAATCTGTTGAGATTATTTTTCTCTATTTTTTATATTTTCTTTATTGTATGTTTCCTTGGTATGTTTGTTATCCTGAAAAACATTTTTCTTGTTAAATTTCATAATCTATTCTACTTTTGAAATTCAATATGTGGTTTAGTTTTTGGGGCATATAGCATTACATAAATTATGAATGGGTGTTTTTCATACATTTGCAAAGTTATATCAACTATGCAGTGGTAAATTACAAACAAAGTTAAAGTTACAGGGGGATGCTGTTTGTGGCACACCACCTTTCACAAGATGCACCCTTTCTTATATTTGGCCATTAAATGTACGAATACTTTGTCAAGTGAGTGGTCATTTCCCACAAATATAGATAATTTAATGGCCAAATGAAACAAGAAAAATGTTTTTCAGGATAACAAACATACCAAGGAAACTATATAAGAAAATATAAAAATAGAGAAAAATAATCTCAACAGATTATTATGTTCACTTAAACCACATGCACAAAGGCTTAACTAAGGCAAAGCTTAAAGAAAATCAGCATGCTAAAAGACTTAAGAGAGAGAGAGAGAGAAAGGCAGATAGACAGAGACAGAAAGACAGAAAGTGGTCGGGTGAGAGCCCTCGCAGGTGTCTTCCCATCTAACCCAGACTCTCAATGACAGTTAGAGCTTTTTCATATTATATGTAAATGAGACAATCTACACATATAATTACTGATCCATTATTACAAAACAAAACTATTATAATGTAGACTTAGATAGGCTTAGAAACAAAACTGAACAGAGTCATTGGTGAGATTCAGTCAACAAAAATATGGTGTCTTGTAATCTTATCAGCAAGAGTCTCAGGTCCAAGGCTTTGAAGGTTCCCAAAAGGTCACCTTTCATCCAGTTATATACAATGACTAAAATACCCAGTTCCGTCTCCTCTACCATCGGTCACTGCCATGTCTGTTGACATAGATTGGAGAAAAATATTCTTAAGCAAGAATTCAAAATATTCAAATTTGATTACGGGAGATAATCTGCATCCCTTCAACATATTTGGAACCAATATGCAATACCTGTATAAGCATCCTGGATGTAATAATAATGTAGCCAGATTTGTGAAGCAGTGCATTTCCCAGCAGGTTTGTTGATACTACAATGAAACATTTTTAGTAATGCATATTTGGGACCAATATGTGACACCTGTATAAGTATCATATAGCCAGATTTTAGAGGGGGTGCATTTCCTGGCAGATGGACTGCCTTAAAAGGCACCTGCCTATAGTTTTCTTTCTGTTGACACAACTATAATATGTTTTTAATCACACATATGTTGGACCAATATGTGATACCTGTATAAGTATCATGGATGTAATAATGGTGTAGCTAGATTTTAGAGGGGGTGCATTTCCTGGCAGGTGGACTGCCTTAAAAGGCACCCCTCTATGACTTTCTTTCTGTTGACACAACTATAATATGTTTTTAATCACACATATTTTAGACCAATATGTGTTACCTGTATAAGTATCATGGACGTAATTATAATGTAGCCAGATTTTAGAGGGGGTGCTTTTCCTGGCAGATGGACTGCCTTAAAAGGCACCCCCAACTTTCTTTCTGTTGACACAACTATGATACATTTTTAGTAATACATATTTGTGACAAATATGTGATAACTGTATAAGTTTTGTAGATGTAATTATAATGTAGCGAGATTAAAGAGGGGGTGCATTTTCCAGCAGGTGGATTAAAAGGCACCCCACTTAACTTTTTTTCTTTTCACACAACTATGACATGTTTTTAATCACACATATTTTAGACCAATATGTGACACCTCTGTTAGTTTCATGGATGCAATAACCATGTAGCCAGATTTAAGAGGGGGTGCATTTCCTGGCAGGTGGACTGCCTTAAAAGGCACCCCCCCTATAACTTTCTTTCTGTTGACACAACTATAATATGCTTTTAATCACACATAATTGTGACCAACATGTGAAACCATTACAAGTATCATAGATACAACAAACCCCCAGCCAGATCTAACAGAGGGTTCTTTTCCTGACAGGTGGACTCACTTGAAAAGCATTCTCTTGTAAGGTTTTTTTATGAACAGAACTATGAAATATATTAGTAATATACACTTAGGGCCAACATGTGTTTTCTGCAATAAATTATCAGGGATGCAACACCAATTTAGCAAAAACTGGCATTTTCTGGCCAGTGTTCTGCTATACAAAGCATTTCCCTGTCATTTTCTTTCTTTTGAGTCTACCATGAAATGATTTTAGCAGTATGTATTTGCAAACAGTATGTATCCATGCATGTTACATGGCAGCAATAAGAGTGTATCCCGATTTATAATGGGTTGCATCTCCTGAGATTTTTTTTACAAGTCACTGCCTTTAGAGTGTAAAATCTGAAGAACCTGATCCAGACTGGTGAGAAACATGACACGATAAGTAGGTGAAATTCATACGTGTATTTTGTTGACAAATAGCAACAAGCATATATACATATATATATAGAATATACACTTAGGGCCAACATGTGTTTTCTGCAATAAATTATCAGGGATGCAACACCAATTTAGCAAAACTGGCATTTTCTGGCCAGTGTTCTGCTATGACACGATAAGTAGGTGAAATTCATATGTGTATTTTGTTGACAAATAGCAACAAGCAACAAGTTTTGCTGCATACAAAGTCAATGCAGACTGCTGTGTCGTAGAATAAGTAAGCAGCGGTGTATGTAGGCTACATTATACTTTTGTATTACTATTTACGAGTCAGTATACTTTAGAAGAATATCTGGGGTGTTTCCATTCTGTAAAACAGCGATTTATTGTGTTGTTGATCAAAACGAAGGTGGTTTTGCAAGTTCTTCAAATCGGTATATGTAAAGTAAAAGGGGATGACCTCCGCTTTCGAGCAAAAGACTTTGAGTGTGCGCTCCCGTGAGGGGGTGCATCTCGCGGCAGGGGTGCCGAATTCGGCACAACACCGGCATGCCCCCTGCCGAGATGTGAGTGTTTTGCTTTTTGCCACTTTAGTTTATTGTTAGCCAGCTGTTTCAACATCTCCCGCTAATAGGGCTTATCTAGCGTTTTGGTTATAGTTATTTTCACCTGTTCATCGATTTATTACTCTATAGATGTTAGCTGATGTTATAGTACTCTGATAGCTGTACAGGATTTTTTTTTTTCACAAATGATTTATATCCGTTATTTATAGTTTGGTCTCCCGCATTGTTGTGCGTTTGGTGTTCTCCAACAGTTCTGGACACATCCTCAAAGTTCAATCAATGTATTTTTAAAAGCTGATTTGTTACCTAGTGAAAGCAAGACAAGTGTTCATTCTGCTTGGGTTCTTGCCACATCAATCAGTGTAATCGCAACGGTTAGTAGCTCATGTAGCAGGACAAGGGAAGTCCTTTAGCCATGCTGCTGCCATCCTGTGGAAGGTAAGTTGTGCTAAAGAATGGCTTTGCTTCAGTAGATACAGCTATAATGCAGATTAAATTTAATAGCTATTCTGTAACTGGTAATAATACTTATATAGTTTGTTTACAAACAGTTTAGCCAGCTATGCTATGTTTGTTGATGATCTGACACTTAAATACAGTAGCCCAGCTCAAAGTTATAGCTTGTAGCTTGAAACACATTGTATTACTGTGATATTCATTGATATCTGCATCCCACAGTTTAATTTGAAATTTGCCAAATTCTAAGTGAATATGAACATTTTATCAGCTGCATAAAGTGTTCTTTAACTTCATATGGTTTATATAGGCACTGATATGAATAACTAACTTTTGTGTTTTCTCAGTGACCAGAATGTAAATTTCATCTGCTCCAGGTAATTAAAAGGTTTAATCTCATATTAGAGGCTGCTTGAATGAAAGTAGATAAGGTAATTCCGGCTATGGTAAAGGTAAAATGTTTTTTTTTTTTTTTCTAGACTTTGTTTTCTTAATAGACATCTAATTCCAACTGACATACAGTTACTAAGTGTAACAGTTTTTAAGTGACAGTGTGATTAATTAAGCTTGCAGAAGTAAACAAAACTCATACCACTACAGTGGCTAATAGTTATGGTTCAAAGGGTAGTCTTTTATGTAGAATAGTCTAATTTCTTATGGGATTATTGTTGCAGTATTGAGGGCAAGTACAGCATGAAGGTAAGTACAGGAAAATGAAACCATTTATACCTTGTCTCAGTTTTTTTCCACTAAAGAATTTGTAACCGGATCGGTCATCCTTTTTAGTTGGGTCTTTTCTCAAAGCTGTGTGCTTTAAGGGGTTGTTCCTACTCCTGTCCTCTAGGGAGCTCCAGAGTAGTATTAATAGAGGAAGCCAAACAGGAAGTCTTTAAGAGTTATCTGACCAAGCACATGTACTCTCTGCTTGAAATCTCCTTGCTGGGAAACTCATTGGTTTTATGCCCATTGTAAGTGCCCATTTTCTGTTGTTCATTTGTGTACTGTTCCCCTTTTGAAACAAAATGCAGTTGCAATTGCAATGTGCAGCTTCATTGCAGTTATAGGCCATGCTAATACTAGTTGGTTATGCTAATGTACTGCTAATTATGTTATGCTAATGCTAAGCTTGTGCTAATGTTAATGCTAATAAGCTAAAGCTAAAAATGCTAAGCTAATGTTACAGCTATTTTTGTAACTAAAGTTGGGTTTGGTGTGGGTTTCTCATACGCTGTATTCATCTTCATGTGCAGATGGAGTTTTTTTTGAACTTGTATAATACATGGACTGGTTTATTGCTGGAGGACTGTTAGGAGTTTCAGACTTGGACTTTGGTAAATCTCACTTTCCAGCCCAAGGCCTTCCAGCTCTGTCTACCTGGTTACTAGCTATTCCTGCGACTGACTTCCATTCTGCCGGTGGGACTGAACCTTAACTTTTTTTCTACTTCTTTAGATTAAATGTCATTGCCACATCATAGACTTCTGACTTTAGCAGTCTGTACATATCCTTTGTGTATCTCTCTCTCTGTGTGTGTGTGTGTGTGTGTGTGTGTGTGTGTGTGTGTGTGTGTGTGTTTTCTGGGGTGGAAGTTTGTTTTATTGTTTGTGGGGTTGGTTGGTTGGCAGGGTGGGTGAACATTGGCATTGGGGGTAAAAGCTCTGAATTACGTATATTGTAAAAGTGTTTTTTTACATGTTTTTTATTAATACATCATAATTTGGTAAAGATTATTGACTAGACCTGTTTGTTGTACTGGGTCTTCCTTTGAACTCCTCTTTGGCTGCCTCTATACATCTACACACATCACAGATTGTTTTTCTAGAGTGTTCTTTAGTGAGTAAGTTACAAATTTATGTCCTAAACTAGTGTTTCTTAATGTTGCTCCTGTGCACCCACAGCACTTCACAACTTCACACATCCATTTTTTGCCTTAGCACACTTGACCCAGCTCATCAGCTAATTTTTAAGCCACTCATAAGCTCGATCAGGTGTGGTGAAGCAGGCAATAGTTATAACTGTGCAGTGCAGTGGGTCCCTAGGACCAGCATTAAGAAACACTGTGCTAAACAGTATATTAAAATTGTGTTACATGTATGCATAATTGTTTAACATACACTTTGTTACAGATGCAGAATGCTGTGTTAAAAGGATTGACTGGGATGTCCTGCACAGATAAACAGCACCAGTGAAACTCAGGGACACAACGAAATTTAGCCCCAAAAAGGCTGAGTGACATGTTTCAAGCACCACAAAATAAGTGATGTGCCTGAGAAAATGCCTGCTGTTTCTTCACTGTTACTGTGAACTCCTGTATTCAGCTCCCACAGTGCACGAAAAGAAGAGCTTAGAAGGGGCTCATGTAGCAATAGTCAGCCTCCTGCACAAATGTATCTCAGCTGAACAAGAACAAGTACCAGCAGCCACCACACAGCTTCAGTAACCACATGGTGAACACAAGCCTTATATACAATGCCAGAAATGCATGTCATTTTACACTGCATATGTCAAACTAGATGAGCTTAAATGCACCAGTTTAGAAGAAGTCACTAAAACACAGAGTGCCTCTCATATCTGGTATGATGCATGGAAAATGAGTATAAGTGCTAGCTTGGCAAAAAAGGTTACTGTGCGTGCATCCACAAGGCCAGACCATTTAGTTTTTTTTTTATTGTGCACAAAATATTACTCATTTTAATGGTGATTAATGCTTCCATTGTTTATAATTTGTAATTAAATAGCTTAGCAGTTTATATAAAGCAGTTTACTACTGTTCACACATCCATGTGGAAGAAAAAAATATTACCCCATTACCACTTGCAAGAAAAACAGACTGAATATGCTGAACAACAGGCATACTGCACATTGTAATCAGAATTTAATTGAATCAGATTTTCAATTGAAATGTTTGTGCAATAGAATTTTTGATTAAATGACTTTAAATGATTGGAAGTATGTCTTAAATTTACTAGACATTTGAACATTTGATTTGGGATAAAGCTAAACAATTTTGTATATATAAATAAATATCTCATTTAAAAACCCTCCACCCCCTTCAAAACATGGTTGGTTCCAAAACCAATCAATTTAAAACAATTTTTACATAAATAATTACAGAGCTTCACGTTAAATGAAAAACATTATGCTGCAGAATGCCACCTTCAGAATTCTCACTGCATTCTCATGGACGATGTCACCTTGCATATTCTTAAGTGCTGCACAGATTCTGAGAATTTTGTCCATTTTATGTGCCACGCTGATGGGAACAGTCTGAGAGATGATTTTGAACACCTTGAGCCACCTGATGGTCTCAGTGCACTCGATGATGCAGGTGGTGAGGTTTTAGGCATTCCTCTATTGTGTCAATCTAGAAGGACAGGATTCGGCTGACTACTCCCTGGGATACAGCCGAGCGTTCGGCAAGATCACCTTGCAGTAAATTCAGCTTTAGCTTCATAATGGTCATTAATGTTTGATCTACTGTGTGCAGTGACTAACTAGAAGCGTTGCACAAAAATCCAACAGACAGACTCCATTGTAACACCAAAAATAAGGTGGATACATGCACTCAGAAATCTGATTACTGAGCTAAAATCCTGCTCTCTTTGTCGGATTTCTTAATCGGATTTCTAGACCTTACTCTGATCCAAGAAATCAAGAGTATGCTGTTTATATGACCATTTTAATAATCTGATAAGAAATTCGATTATGATCAGATTATGTAAACGCTCTCAATGATGTTGCGTGAGCGTCAGTTTGAAAAGATGTGGTGGCGGGCTTCACTGGTCTCGAAGGAAGCCTGTGCTAGCCTTCGCCCTCCTAGCGCTGGTGGTATAGTGTGATTGGGGTCTTAACTAGTGGGTGGAACTGGATATGACTAAATTGGGGAGAAAATTGACAAATGCAGTCTTTTTCTACAGTTATCGAATTATTGCATGTAAACACACTCAGTGAGGTAAATTGTTAGGGTAAACCAAATAGTGGCTAAACTAAATGTTTTAACATCTTTCCTACTCTTTTCTGGAGTAAAGTCAGCATAAATCAAGTAGCCACACCCATCTCTGTCATTTATATGAGATTTCTTATCCCATGCGAATCATTCATAAATATTACAGTCCTGCACTGTAAAAAAAAAAAAAATCATAAAAAAAAAACAGTCAAATGACTAGCAGCAGCGGCTGCCAAACAAAAACCGTAAAATTAAAGTAAAATATCCTAATTCAAAAAAAGACCAAAAACAATAATTTTATGGAAATTTTCAATAAAGGTTTTGCAGGAAAAAACTGTTATTTTACAGATTTTTACTAAAGTATCATGATCAAAAACCTTCAATAAAATGATAGCACAAAACATTATGCAGATCAAACCGTTATTTTACAAATTTTTACCAAATTATTATGATCAAACACCTTCAATAAATAGCTAGCACAAAATGTACTGCAGATAAAAACTGTTATTTTACAGATTGTTCCTAAATTATTGTAATCAAAAACCTTCATTAAAGTGATAGCACAAACATTAATGCAGATAAAAACTGTTACTTTACAGATTTTTCATAAATTATTGTGATCAAAAACCTTCAGTAAAGTGATAGAACAAAAAGTTCTTTAACAGATGTAATTACTGCAATCAAACACCTTCAACAAAGTAAAGGCACAAACAATGTTCTGCAGGGAAACACTTATTTCACAGACTTTTTCTAAATTATTACAAACACCTTAAAAAAAACAATAGTATTTTACAACACAAACACAAAGTTTCACATCTATTTTACCCACTTAGAAAATGGGCCAAATTTGTGCCCCCACTAAATAAAGCACTTTAGAAGTAGTTCAGACATAATGGACCAGAAGTCACAACTTGAACAACTTGTCAGTTATTCAAATTAAGCAGACAGAACATTAAATTATGTATTCTAATGATGTAAGACAAGAAATGCAAATTTTACCAAATATCAACTGATTCAACAGATTCAGTTTTATATAAAAAATAGTGTCAAGAAAAGTTTGGGCTTTACTGAAAAACACAACTGTAGCTTAGTTATTTACCACTATTAGCTCAGATCCAAAACAAAGTGCTTTCAACCCTACATGACACAGGAAAATTAGGCAATATAAACATGGTGGTGCTTTCCTACCTCAGTCATGTTGAGGGGTTTAATATCTTAACACTAACATTGCACCCTACGTGTAGTAAAGAATTTACAGTTCAAAACCAACTCCTTTAAAATGACATTTCAAATGTCAGCATGAAGACAACTACAGTTTCAAAAACCAACATGAGCATAAAGACTCAATGCAGTTTATATGGTAAACATTTAACCTCAGCTGTAACGCTGGACCATCCAAAGAAACTTACTTTTCACCACATAAGAACATCTTAATCTTGAACATTTCTGTTCAGCTTATGTCCATCCAAATTCATCAAGATCTTTTGGACAAACTTAAATGTGTATTTTAAGTTGTCAGAAAGCTGAAAACAAGGGCATAAAGGAGCCCAAATACCATGATTAATGCATTTTCAAGATTGTTAACCTCTATCACAATGGCAGTGTCCCAAAGCTCAGCATCGTCCTCATCGTCTCCAAATTGTGTAAATCCCCATTGTTCACTCACATGCCCTTCTCCGCATCACCAATGACAGACCTGAACATAAATACAAACACATAATCACTGACAGGTCAGAGAAGTGGACAAGCAGAAGTCTGCATTTTCAAGGCTTGTGAAAAACATAACTGTAGCTTAGCTATTCACCATCATTAGCTCAAATTCAATCAAAATCGAATGTTAGCTGCTGTTGATTTTGTACCAATAATATTAGGAATATTAAAATGCTAATTTACTGATGTAATTGCCAAAAATGATCCTAAAGTGATCCATCTTTAGATAAATTTAGGTTCTGAATCAACTGCAGGTAGAATGCATACTGCTGATGCTGAAGTAGCATCTCAAATTTCAATGGAACCTAGATAAGGTGAACATGCAGCCACCCAATCAAATGATCATTTTTAAAGCACACATTCATCAAGTCCTGGCATGTTAACTTTGTCTGAGTCCCTCATTAAGCTATATATGTATGGCTCTAGACATCAGTTTTCTTCCAAGGATGAACTTTGAGATGTTATTTCAGCATCAGCACTATGTATTCTACCTGCAGTGATCAGAGTCTAATCAAATCAATAAATCAAAGACTCATCTTGGTTATATCTAATCATGGCAGTTACATCTGTGAATTAGTTCTGAATCATTAGATTGGAATCACAACATTATTTTGTCAGTTCTAAAGTTTGTACAGCACCACCTTCATAAAACTACTGCTTTCAGTGTTATTGCACGGATTTAGTGAAAGTGCAGATTTTGGTAAATGATTATTCTTTCCAATTACATGACATGCAGCAATCACAAATTATCACTAATTTGTAAAAAAAACACATGGTCTAATTTTCATGGTGTAATCACTGGTATCTTGAGACATCCTGAATATCTACTTATGCCTAATATCTTGACACATATTGTACATGTAAATTGTATTATAATAAACGTACCAAATATTGCTTTAACGAAGACTCTGGTCTTTGTTCAAATACATGACCAGGCTTTTAGGATGCAGTCCCTCCTGATGTTAATCCTTTTGCAGACTAAATATTTAAATTTATTGAAATTAAACGGATGTAAACCAATCTCAATGCTGTGGCCTAGAGTGGCATGTGTTTTAGTCAATTTTACTTTTTATTGGTTTCATAAAAGCTTAGAATCATTCCTGATTCAGTAAGTTACACTTCATCTGCAGAAGTTACTTTACTGTTCATCTGCATTTTATGGGTTTATTCACCTTAAATTACATTAAAGAAAGCAGTAAAACCGCTGTGGTTCAAACGAGTAACGTTAGCGTGTTTCAGACTGCTGTGCTCCGACCGAGCTGCGGTGGTTTTGGGATGGATGTTCGTTAGTTTAACGATCCGCTGTACTGTGCTGGTTCGGCGTGTTGAGAGTCTGTTTCTGAGGAATTCAGCACTAAGACTAGACACCTAACCCTAGCTACTTCAATTAGCTGCGAGCTAAGTGACCTGGCGCCTTTCGGTTCAGGACACATTAACAGTATATCGCTTTCACACTGCGCTCAACAAAAACTGACTGAACAGACGAGAACTAAACAAAGAACACTGTTTATATCAGAAAATGCGAACAGACCACAAGTTAAGCTCCCTGAGGGCAAATAACATCACTTGTTCGTGATTCACGCAGCGGTTCATTTCACTTTTTGACTTGGCTGCATAAATGACGGACATGAACACACAAGACAACTAACGCTACGTTCGACTGTTACGGAGAATAACAGGGAGAATGTTTTCTTACCTGATACTGCCACAGATCCCGTCTGACCTTCTTCTCTGTCCATATTCCAGTTTCGGTTCTCTGTTGACATCCCACAACTCAAATTCGCCCAAAATAAACTGACAGGCAGATGTAAAATAATCCAGGTAATAACCACTGCTATTTAACTGACCGAGTGGCGAAAGCAGTAGCAGCTCATCTCCTCTAACGGATTTTCAATTTTGATCGGATGAAGGGCGCGCTCAGCTGTGATTGGCCAGTTTCCTGGATGACAGTCAGATTAGCCAATCATGCTCAAAGAAACGTGGTAGGACAGCCAATGGCCATTGTTACAGCATGGTAGCATAGCAACTGTAGGAAAAAATGCTTTGGAAAAGTAAGAAAAATGAAAAATAAATGTGTATTTAGTTTAGATTTAACTAAACTAAACTAACTGTTGTGTTTAAAGTGCTATATAAATAACGTTGACAACTTCACTAAGGCAAAATAACGGCAAAGTATTAATAATATTTTTTTACTCACAATTTCTGGAATGTGGAAATCATAGCATTGTCATTTTTAATTTTTTTGAACAGCAGAAAAAGGCCTATTCCAGTTTAATGTAACACAATGAATAGAAATTATTTTTAAGATACATTAGAATTTATGAATATTAACCCACCCTTTTGTTGTGCAGTGATCAGTGTTTTTTTCAGCAATGTGCTCACTGGTAATCAAGTTTTACCATCAACAAGCAGGAACTGATAAGTTCACACTAAATCACATATGGCAAAAAGTTCACTGCTGTCTCGAGGTTGAAACTTTCTAGCATGTTGCTGCTCTAAAGGATTTAGAGCTTATAATTTCTGCTTCTACTACTTCCTGCCTGGACTATTGCAGTGCCTTGTTTTTCTGACCTTGGCTTTACTCTTCGTACTTTTGTCAGATTAATTGGCAAAAAAATGTAAAATTATACAAAAATTTAAAACTAATAAGATATACCTTAAATGTACTAAGAAAAAACTTTAAATTGCTAGTATGGACCTAAACTTTTATATATTGTGTTACTTATTTAATTACACATAATTATTGTCTTTTTTCCAGAAATTTGCACATAACTTAAAAAAACAGAAAAATACTGTATAAATAATACAGTAAGTAAGAGATAAATGTAATTTGTCATTATTGGCAGAATCCTTAAAATAACAGTTGGGCTGTTAATTTACAGATGATGTCTGTAATTTTACAGAGTTTTATATACAATTTTAAGAAAACAGAAAATTACCGTAAAAATTTAGGGGTTATTTCCTGTAAAATCAGGACCTACAGTGTGTGGTAATCTGGCATACTTCCTTATGGAAAACTCATCCGTCCAAATAGGGCTTTAGTGGGGTGCTTGCATGGCCAAAAACTAAAAACATTAATATTTTATCTGCACAATCAGATTTTTTTTATTATTAACCAATTAAACAGCGTTTTTTTTTTTTTAACCATGCAGCAGATAAGATTAACAGCAAACACTGCCAAAACGTTGTAACACAGCGTAGGTCATCAACAGCCAAGCACTTTACCCTGATGGAAGGAATCATCACTGCCCAAACTACACCACAGCCCACCCCAGTAGCACACATGTAACACACATGTACATCTTTTAACTGCATAGTAACAACTATTTATGAAGTCTCTCTCACTGCTGCACAGCGGTATACCCGTGGTGCTCGCGCTCGCCGCTCCGCATGGCCACGTCTCCCACGCGTCCACGTCAGTGTGACGCTACATTGCTCCCCCCTGCGGAGGAGCCGTCACCGGTCTTCCAGCGCTGGCTCCAGTCTCCAGCCTTGCCTGCCAGGTGTCCTCGCCAGCAAGCTCTCACGTAAGGTCACGTATGGAGTGAAATTACTGTCTTTAATGTGAGAGCAAAGACCAGGTCAAATCAAAGAAGTCAGAAAAACGGGCGAAAAGAGCGACACCGATAGCAGAGAAACAAGAACTGCGCGCTTCATACACAGCACACAGGAGGTTTAGTGCGCTTATCGCAGCCCCGCACTCGCGTCACTCTTTGTGTCCTTGACATTCTGAATTTGTTGCCAGTGGTTTTTCTTTTTTTTTTTTCATTTTAAACCTTGAATTATACACACATTTAGCAACTGTTTTTCAGTCTTGCCTTAGGTTTTTTGAAGAAATAATTTCTTAAAAGTATGGACTAATTTATTTATTATAGCATTAAGCAGGCCGACAGCAAAAGCAGACTGCTCAGATGTGGGACAAGAAGCGGAAAAAATCTGCATCACAAGAGCTAACTTTCTCCAGCGCGGTCTTCAACAATGGCAGCGACAAAAGACGAAATAAAAGCAACCCACAATACTCCATGCATGTGTGTTATATGTGGGTAAAGCCAGTGTAGATACAGGAGCATTGAAAGAATTTTTTAATTATTCATTATTGTTTATTTGAATATTAATTATTTTACATACTTTTTATATCATCAGTAATCAGTTTCAAGTACTTTCACTAGGTTGAGAGAATTTTATTCAGTCACGTGATGATGTGCTTTCCATATTTTGAGGGGAGTTGCATTAGTAGTGCCGTTCAAATGTAATACACTTAATTTCTTGGCAGACATGATGTCTAGAATTGAAACACGTTCCTTTGATCCAAGCACTGACCAAAAAGGGAAGAATCCCATTTACTCAGTAACTGCCCTTACTTCAGGTATTGATTGATAATTATTACTAGTAAATATATTGTTATAAATTATTTGGTCAACTTAATTGTTGTGTGCACACACTTTTATTGTAGTCCAAACTGTATTAAACAGTATTTGCTGAGTCACATTACAAGACACATGTAAACTTAAGTCTAATGTGAAAGAAATAAACATAACTTTTATATATTTCAGCTGTGATCAAATTACCTGGTTAGAATTTCTATTCACTCACAACTGAACTACTACTTAAAGCAAATGTTTATGTGCACAACATTCCTATTTAGGTGCAACTCGCATTCTAACCATCATGCAAGTTAGCTAGCAAATGCTTCATGACATGCTAATGTCGAGATCACCTACATTTACAAAAACCATGAACTGTTGATTTGAATATTAATGGAATACATCTTTATATACTACGCTTCACAATAAATCACTCCCATTGTTTATTTAATCTACGTTTTGTACCTGTTAACATGACAGCAGACCTAGCAAGGATGCTAGCTAGCTAGTTCCCTGGTGTTGTCTAGAGTATCTCAAAATAAGCAAAATGAAACATAAATATATGGTCAAAAACATTAAAAACACAAATTAAGTTAATGCGCATCACTATTTCTTTGTAGTTGCACTGAATAACAAAGGAGAGCAGGAGATAAAAAAAATAAAAAGAGCCATTTCATGTCCACCCTGCCAGCTGAAGCAATTTCCTGGTTGATGATGCATTTCCTGTTACTATTGCACATGCGCACTGCATGCTTCCTAGTAAGATATAGTGGAAAATCTAATAGGTCTTATACAATTCAATTAAATCAGTTTTGGATTTATCCAAAATGGGTTGCTTCTAATGACTATAAATAAGTAAAGTATATTTTTGTTTTTTAAATACATTTTATGTAAAATATTTGCTTAATGTTTATGCTGGCTATAAATCATTTTTTTTAGTGTATTCATAGGACATGCTGCAACCACCACCAAATTTTATGCATAAATGGTGCTACACCTTGCCACAGGAGATTTTGACAAATTGATCCTTACCTCAGATGATGTCACAGATCAAGAAATCAGAGAGCTGATCAGTAAATTTTATGTGGTATTAGAGTCTATATGTCACATTTTATTTGCTTTGGCTTTTAATTGCAAAAAGTGATGGTTCAGGTGACAAGTGCCACAGCTAAAGACCTGTCTAACATTACCAATGACATATTACCGATCAGACATAACATTATGACCACCTCCTTGTTTCTGTGCTCATTGTCCATTTTATCAGCTCCACTAAATATATAGGTGCACTTTGTAGTTCTACAATTAGACTGTAGACCATCTGTTTCTCTGCATACTTTGTTAGCCCCCTTTTACCCTGTTCTTCTGTGGTTAGGACCCCCATGGACCCTCACAGAGCAGGTACTATTTGGGTGGTGGATCATTCTCAGCACTGCAGTAACACTGATGTGGTGGTGGTGTGTTAGTGTGTGTTGTGCTGATCTTAGTGGATCAGACACAGCAGTGCTGCTGGAGTTTCTAAACTCCTCACACTGTAAACCCGGATAAGTTGAATTTACTTAAAAAAATTTGAGGAAACCGGTTGCCTTAAAAAAGTTAAGTAATGTCTCACGAAAACTTGAGTTAATTCAACTTAAAACTTCAAGCTGTAATGCCTAAATGGCAAGTTGATTTAGTAATTTTCTTTCTGTTAAACCAATTACACTGCCCAATAATTCCACTTAATATCTTAAGTCCAAGGTAATACCATTTCGATTTATCATGATTTCTTTAAGTTCATTTAACTAAAATATCAAATTAGACATATTAATGGAAAAACAAGAATAAAATTAGTTTTGTAATTTATTGCAGTTCAGATGTATTAACATGAAAGTACAACATAGAATAATGGTCAAGGGAACATCATTGTCCTGATTTAAAAAAAAAAAACTCAAACACTACGTTCCAAAAATAAATAAAAAAATAAACCTCACATATCAGAGGTATGACCAATCACAAAGCCTGAATAAATCAAACTACATTCCAAAAAATGAATAAATAAACAAAAACAAATAAAAACACCCTCATAAGTCAGAGGTATGACCAATCACAAAGCTCAACAGTGTATTATATTAAACACAAACAGGCATTAGTAACAAAATGTTAACAAATAAAAGCCACATTTCTCTACTCCCCCATCTCAAAGACTGAAGCGAATTCAGCATTTTTTCTAATGTTAATTTGAACAGTGTAACAGTAAAAAGCTTTTACACTTTTAAATTTAAGGCATACATTGCCAAACAGTGCAACAGAGCAACAGCATAAACAAAGCACTCGGTCCGTGGTACAGTAAATGTCCTGAACCCAGTTTCACACAGCAAGCTGATTTTTTAAGGTTCGAATTTTGGGTGCCAGCTCACAGCTACCCAGTTGAGCACTACCTGCTGGATAAAGTAAAATGTGTTTTTCATGCCCTTGGGGTAGTCTAGGTGGAGGGCATAGATCAGGCTGAAAAGCAGGCAGAAGGCCTGAGGCAGGCTGGTTAGGTCATCCATCACCACACTCCCTTCGAAAATGATCCCCACTTTGGATGTGTTGTGCTGAGGATGCTCCTGATCAACACAGAGGAGTCCCACAGGAATCTGACTGTCGGAGTCCTCGTCAGTTACATCCTAACAAAGAAAGAAAGAAACTTACTTTACTTATGGACAAACCTGCCTCAAATCACCCCCAATCTCAGAATTGCTTTGTACCATCTGAAAACTATGTAACTGTGTTATATAATAGTGTACAAAAGGAAGTGGAAAAACCATGTAAATTTGATTTTTAAGTGAACTATTCCTTTAAAGTCAGTAATTCTGTTTCTTTTCATTTGAACTGCCACAGCAAAAAGCCACACTTTTTACCCCCTCATCTCACACAGAGATAAAGTGAGAATACAATATTATTACTATTTTGTTAATTTGAGGTTTTTTGCTCATTTAAAAATGTAATAGAACTTCCGTTTATAATCTGTTCATGAACAAATGACAGATCAATAAGAAGATTTAGTATGTAAAAATGTTAAAAATCTTTGGCCATAAAACAAACTATACTAATACTAAAGCAGATACTGTTTAAGTAATAAGTTATGGTGTGCTAACACTAGGTGATCCGTACCATGCCCCATCAAGACCCAGCCCCCCACCCCCCCAAAAGCATGGTTCGTTTGACTAGTGCAATCGCTCCAAACTGTGCACTGATCCGCTTGAAGAGGTGGGCTCAGGTACGGTTCAGTCAGTGATGCACGGTGGGCAGGTCAGTGATGCTGCTCTGTAAAAATGTTCTTATACATGCGATTTCTTATACATGCGATTAACAGAAAATAAATCTACAAAGCATGTGAGAGAGCTGTGTATCAACGTGACCAAAACAACTCCGAATAAGCAGTCCAAATCATGGGCCCAGAATGCTAAACACAGTGTGAGTGCAGACCAGTGGGCGAGTGGGGAGTGCTCGGGCACAGTACAAGTCAACCCGAGAGAACACCCTAAAACTGGGAAAGAAAAAAATTACAACAAATTCAGTTACTTACGGAGCATATCTTGAAGAAGTTAGAAGGGTTATCCCCCAAGATGATTGGCAGCCCCCGAAGACAAAGGCACCTGATGTCTGTTGGCTCAGTGGTCTGCAAAGTAGTGGATATAGTGGAGAACACAGCAAAAAGTTGTTAAGGATACTTATGTGTAGTCATCAAAGAAATAACAAGAAGAGATGAAAGCAGAAGATGTGATGAAAGGACAGAAGAAGAGGGATAAAACAGTGTACAGGAAAATGAGACAAGATATGAAATACAAAAAGCATTATACAGAACGAAGAAAATTAGACAAAAGGAAACAGGAAAAAGAAAGAGAGAAGAGGAAGTGAGACCAATGGAATAGAAGGATAAATAAGAAAAAATACCTTTGTCTGTCGTAAAAGCTCAGCCAAAAGCTGGCTGGTAAGTCCTTTCTTCTTTCTAAAGAGGTCAATCAGTTTTAAAGCAATATCAAGTGTACCAAAGAAGCTGTCTCTGAGATTTTTCCCCACCACTCTGGTGAACTCACAGTACAGCTGAAACATAACACAAAGCAAACTATGTACATGCCTGTGGTTAAATGGTCCTTATCTGTAACTCTCTACATTAAATGTTGTGTCACAAAGCAGTAACAAATGCAAAAACTAGTGCAAGCAGAATTAAACATTCGCTACAGAAAAAATAACATACTGAACATTCAGAATAAAAAAACACCATAATCCCTTCTTGGGCGGCACGGTGGCGCAGTGGGTAGCGCTGTCGCCTCACAGCAAAAATGGCCTGGGTTTGATTCCCGGCCGGGCGACCAGGGTCATTTCTGTGTGGAGTTTGCATGTTCTCCCCGTGTCCCCTCCGGGTACTCCGGTTTCCTCCCACAGTCCAAATACATGAAGTCAGGCTGATTGGACATGCTAAATTGCCCCTAGGTGTGAGTGAGTGTGTGAATGTGTATGTCTGTCTGTCTGCCCTGCTATGGACTGGCGACCTGTCCAGGGTGTATCCTGCCTTCCGCCCAATGACAGCTGGGATAGGCTCCAGCACCCCACCGCAACCCAGAAGGATAAGTGGTTTAGAAGATGTATGTATGTATAATCCCTTCTTGCAAATACTTAAAACAAACCAACCTGATTTTCTGTGAAAAGTGCTGGCCAACGATATACCATCTGGCTGATGGCAGGCTTGTCCTGGACCACTTCTTTTCTCCGAAGAGCAAATGTCACATCCATTTGTTTCTTAACAAGAGATCCATTTGGCTTTGTCTTCATCATTTCATTGACAGAATCTGATGAGCTGCTTCAAGGATGTGGTTATCCATCCCTTCTGGATATTCAGGTAGATAATTTATTTCCCCCTTCCTTGGCTTCTTGATGTCCTTGTTGGGAGGGTCTCCATTTGTAGTGTGCTTTCCACGCTTACCAGCATTGATGGAGACATCAGGTCGACCCAGCTGGCGCATTTTGGTTCTGTAATTACCCATTTTAAACTTGAGGCTGTTCTTCCATCCATCCCAGCCAGAAGGTGATCCTGATTCTGTAAGACACGGGTGTGCTTGTACTAAAGCTTTTGCAACAGTCTCAAAATCTTGTTTTGTTGGGTACGCTTTAAACGCATACATCGTCTCAGCTAGTTTTTCCAGGATATCATGCTTCAGTTCTTTTGTCACTTTCAGGCAGGCTACCCTGACAAAGTCTGTACTCCACATCTACAGAAAATCTTGGAATGTCAAAGACCTCTGGCCAATGATGACTTCTATCCAGAGGGGACACAGACAGGATATCAGTGTCTGCATGACTGCTTGTGTCACTAATTGATTCAGCTGTTGCAGTCATTGACACAAGCTCAATCATATGGATGATTTTGATGGTTGGCTTTTTTGGGAGTTCAGAAAGATCTGTAAGGTTACAGAGTTTGTTGTTAAAGTCAGGATCTTGGTATTGTACGAAGCTGTAGTTTGTTTGTAGAGTGCGTTTGAGCCAACCAATCAAATCTTCCAATGTGTCAGGTCGTGTTGGCATTGTCAGCTTTCTTATATCTCCCTCAGAGACAATAACCCTCATGGTTAATGTCTGTTGCATAGCCATCTGGGAAAAATATAAGAAGGTATTTAGCAAATATATCTGTTTTAGCAAACATATCTTTTCAATGTAACCATAAGTTCTTGCACCCTGTATGCTGATAATGGAAAGACATCATTCAACTCTGACAGTCTGACCACATACATAGAGGGGGTGTCACTATAGAGAAGTTGGTAAGATCTCAAGTGCTCACAGTACCATGTTGTCATTCTGTGGCAGAAAAACTGAATTTCTGAGTTTGCTGCAAGAATCTTTTCAATCTGGGCAAATCCTGTGAGACCTGAGGATGAGCCAGTAGAAAGTATCATGCCTGGATGATACTTGATTCCATCTACACAGACAGAAGATGCAACAAGAACTGACCCTTGCTTTGGAAAGTTTTGAGTGATTACCTGCTGAACATTCAAAGGGAAAGAAGTGAGCAAAGCCAGGGTAGCCTTTGTAATCTCAACTGATGGCCTAAAAAATGAGCTACAGTCAAGATAGTAACTGAGTGCTTTCTGGTGTTTGGTAGCAAGTGTTATGGCAACATTTTTGAAATTTTGAGCATCACGAATTGCCTTCTTAAAAAACTTATGCTTTCCTTCAAAGCGCATTGTCCATACCTCAGACAGGGGACCAAACCTCCTTACAAGCTGAGGGTAATGTTCTAAATAGTGATGCTTTGGCTTCAAATTAAAATCTCGAAATGTTGACTGCAGCAGCTCTCTGTGTTCTGCTATCTTTACAGTCCAGGAAACGCTGTGTCTCTTCAGTATGCCTTGGTGCCACAGCCAGTTCAATAACGTCTTTAAGAAGCATTAGAATTTCCCATGTGTTGTCACCTTCGGGGACACAGTGGCCAATAAGAAATAGAAGGAGCCTTATGAGGCACCAATTCTCATGAGCGTTTCCTCCAATTGTCCTTTTATTGGAAAATCTTTTTCCAATAATCTGAGGTTGGTCTGTTTTGTCAGTAAATGTGTAACTGAAGTATTTGATGGCCTGATTTAGAATATTTAGAGTGAAATACCTCTTCACTATCAGGTCTGTAAGACACAAGGATAACTCACTTGGAATAATGCCTTCCAAGATATCGTGTAAAATATCAGGTGGGTAACCAGTACTAACATGGAAGTGTTCAAGATTTTCAGTTAAAGTGCATGCTCTTTTCACACCATAAGTCTGACTCAGTTCTGGGTCCTTTCTCACCGCCTGCACTTGCTGCTCATGAGAGTCTCTGTCTCGGAGTTTAAAGAAACCAGAACGTACCTCATGCTGTTGAATGTCACTCTTGCTTGCCAAGCAGAATCTGCAGAATTTGTCAACTGTGAAACTCTCCAAGAATGCTGCAAGAGAGTGGGCACCAAGATTATTAGCAGTAACATACAGGACTGTGCCTTTTACACATGCACCTAGTTGCTCCAGATAAACACCATTTTGTTCCAGCAACCACACTCTTTGACAGTGGAGGTATTACAGAGCAGAGCAAGCTGGATTGAGTTGAGGGTTGACCTGTATTTTGCAGGTATGTTGGGAATGACCCAATATACTACACACATTTTATGTTTCAGCTTTGACGTTCCGAGAGGATTAGCAACTTCAAAGTCGTCTATGTAGAGGCCAAGGGCAATTGAGAACTCATCCTTAGCAAAAAAAAGTGTTTTCATTAAAGTGCAGTCCATCTACATACGATCTGTATTCCTGTGGGAAATGATTTTTTTCTGACATGGCTTTGTCCGGTATATCAGTTTTGTTAAGCAACTTCCGGAGCATGTGAAGAATGGGGACATATGCAAGTGGTTTCTGACCCTTTTCCACAGTACATTCTACGGAGCTAACCAGAGGAAACTCTCTCTGTACATAGGCTGCTCTCCTTTTAGAAGTTCCTAAGGGTCCATGTTTGTCACAAAATGTCATCAGGTTAGTTTCTGACACAGCGCTGGTAACGTCTTTCACTACTGTTTCATTCACATCAGTATAATATTTCTGCAATACTTCTCTCACTCTGTTATGCAGAAGTGGCTGTGACAGTGTATGTATTTGATAAAGCTGTTGTACTACTTCCTGCACAGAACTCTCTGGTATGTGCAAAACTGCTTGCATCTTTAACAGAAGAGATGCTATGTTGTGCTCAAGCTGTCTTCCTAAGTCACAAAGATCACGCTCACTGGCTTCTTCGCTCACCTCTTCTAAATTCTCTGTATCTTCAAGAGGTGACATTTCCTCCTGAACCGCAACACTGTCATGGCTTACACAGCCAATAATTTCTGACTTAAACTTCTTCCAGCTATGCCCTTTGTGTACTTTACTTTTGTGCGTTTTAAAAGTAGAGTACACACTGGTCTCAAAGTTACAGTCTTTAAAAGGGCACCTGACTTTATGGTTTACTTTAAAATGTACAGTATGCAGGTAAGTAAAGTAATCAGTTTCAGAACAAGACTCAGTGAACCCACATGACAGACAGCAAAACGTGACTGATTCATCTACACGTGGCTGGTTATCCAAAGGTTTGGAGTGAAGGCGGGATAGGTGTACTTTTAGCGCATTAATTGATTTAAAAGTACAAACACGGTCCTCATATAAACAAGGAAATGGTTCCGTTCATAACTTCCATGTTTTAATCTATAATGCTTAAATAGTTGTGCTCTCTTTTCACAGTTAACAGGACAATACTTCCAGGGCATCTCTCCCTTTGACTGGTAACACACTGAAATAAAAAAAAATGAAATGTTTAACAACACTATATCTGTATTTTAATCAATGTTCTGAGAACATAATATTAACTACATTTTGATAATTGTCCCCTCTTGATCAGCTAGGTGTGTATGACATAACCAATAACATCAACATAACATTTGAATATTCAAGCTGGGAGAAGAACTCTCGAAAAAGCTCGAACCACACAATTTATATTCCTGATGAGAAAGTGACAGACCACGCATTTAAGCAAAACATGATCGGACACCATGCATATCTGAATCTGGTAGCTATGATTCTTTGATATAAATACACTGCCAACATTTCGCTTGAAATGGCAATACAATTACCAACATAAATAGCACTAATGCATGGATAAACATAAGCCAAGCCTACATGTGTGCCACCACAAGAAATCCTACTCCTTTTTTTGTACTTTTTGACAAGTATATGTATCTGCAGCTCGGAGAACCAGTGAGCGTCACGAATGGGCGGAGACAATCATTGTCAATCATTTCTTGCATCGGCCAATCGTATAACAGAGATGAACTGTCAATCAAAACTTGCACTGGCCCATCACAAGTGTGAATTACCCGTCTCTCATTTTATGCATCAGCCAATGGTTTGAAGGAAAGTGCAAAAAGGCGTTACATACTGTTCAGGCACGCGGAAGGGGGAAGATAAACCGACACTTTGCTTGTTCACAAAAAGTTATTTAATAGCCACTTGGTTTCTCATGAAAACTGTTCCTTCAGTGTTTTGTGCTTATGATAACTGTAGGTCTCCGGTCTGCAGAATTTCCCCTTCTCACAAAGTGTCAAACTAACCCAACAACGTCTCACACGTTAACGTTTGGATGCTTCTACTTAGCGATGTCAACACTAAATCCATTTTTCATCCATAACACAGCCAGAGAATTCCATTTACTGTATCTCACTGCTGAAAACAGTCATAGAACCCATTAAAAGTGTCTGTCGGTTCCTGGTGGTTTTCAGCAGTCGCTAATGGTGTTTTGGGATTCAAATCATTTAATTGATTCTATATACAGTTGTTCGTTTCCTAATGGTCTCTAACGGCTACCATCAAGCCAATTCCCGTTAGGAAGCAAAACCCTCAGGTTTTATTCCTAACGGTTCTGATCATGTTCAGCACGGCTTTCATGGGTTTCAGCAGTTGTGTGTTTGTTTTTCTGCGAATGAACCCAACATTGTTTTGTCGTCGTGGTTTTCTTTTGAAAATTTCCGTATTTAATTGCCTTATATTAACGTTCTCATACTAATTATATGTTCAGTGTAGCTCTTGTTGTCCAGCAGTTCGTGGTTCGCTGTTTTTCCCTCATAAAACCAACAAAAGCCCTGTGGTGTCAGGGCAGCGCTGATGCCGTTAACAGGCTGGAGGTGCAGGTCAGGCTGAGAGTACAGGTCTGCAGACAGACCCTTAGATTGGCTAATGCAAAAACTGACGGACAGCTCGTTCTAATCTGCGGTTGACCAATGCAAAATGTGATTGACGGCAAAGAGTAGTTATTTAATTGGTTGATGCAAAAATGATTGACAGACTCCCGTCCCCAGTTCCCTCCCCTTTAGTGCTCCGGTCTGCAGCATTCCCCTTCTCCTTTTTGACTCATGTGAAAGCACGTAGGGTGCACGTTTCGAGCGCAAAAGTTCTGCTCGAGATGTTTTTATACAGATATACAGTATGCACCTTGCTAGCAAATGAAGCAATGCCAATGGATCATTATTATACCTCCTCTTTTTCTGAAAAAACAAGACACCTTAACAAGACCTTTTCAAATAAATTCTTAATTTTCGTAAATTCGTCACTTACCTAAATCACTTGGCCGTGGTAAAGTTGAAAAACGGTAGTTAGCAGATGAAAGCGTCCGGCTGGTATTAACAGTATAGACTGGTACAAACAAAAAAAAAAAACTGTTCAACAACAGAACAATGAGGTGGAACCTGTTAGCGTTAGGTAGCTAACTAAAAGTCTTCTGACAGTCTGTTATTACCGTTAGTAACTGGTGAAAATGTCTGTCGAACCTGTTAGCTTAATGTTAGCGCTAGCTAAAAGTCTTCTGACAGTCTGTTAGTACCGTTGGTACGGGTGAAAATATCTGTCGAACCTGTTAGCTTTACGCTAGCGCTAGCTAAAAGCCTTCAGTCTGTTAGATCCGCTGGTACGGGTGAAAATGTCTGAAATGTCCGTCGAACTTGTTAGATTTAGTTAGCGCTAGCAAAAAGTCTTCAGACAGTCAACGAGGGGAAAATGTATGTCGAATCTGTTAGCGTTAGCTAGCTAGCAGCTAAAAGTCTTCAGTCAGTCTGTTGGCTAGCTAACATTACTTGGTGAAAACAAAGGTTCCAAGAGATGCAGACCCTTCTCAAGAGATGGCGGGCTTTCACATAAAAAAAGAAAAAAAGTTTTCGCTTTTTCCCCCCATCCTCTGTTCAGTTATCTTAACTTAACATTTTACGTTAATATATTACAACGTAAGGATTTTAGTTTATTCAGTTTAAAAATATTCACACATTTAAATATGTGATCGAATTAGTACAATATACTAAAATTTTATAGTAACGCAATAAAACTTAAATAATTTACGTACATTGTAATTAAACTGTTAAATTAGATATAAAATCTGGGTTAACAGTGCAGTGTAACTGCTGGACTGAGAATAGTCCACCAACCAAAAATATCTAGCCAACAGCGTCCTCTGTGGGCAGCGTCCTGTGACCACTGATGAAGGACTAGAGGATGACCAACACAAACCGTGCAGCAGCAGATGAGCTATCGTCTCTGACTTTACATCTACAGGGTAGGAGTGTCTAATACACTCAAAAAAAAGGCTTTTGAGTAGTTCTTGGTTTTACATAAAGAAAACATGTTTGTATGACATATCAATTACATTTTCCATCTAAAAACAACTGCATAGTGTTTCTTTAAGTGAAACCAATGAGCCATTCACTGTATTTATTTTTTTCTTGTAGACCTAACTTAGCTCACTTGCTTTCCCTGTTGAAACTACTCAATGCAATTAGTTTGTCAGGTGAAGTCAGCTGAATATGGCGCACCGGAACTTGCGCAACACTCCAACGCGACGACAGCTTCTCCATGGATGCAGTTTCAGGTAATGTGATGTTTTACAAAATCCACTTTCATCTGTGTAAAATTACACGCTACTCAAGATGTTTAACTTATTGTATTGTGATGATTAATATTAACGTTTTATTCTTGTGCACAATTGTTTGTTTAATAAATATATCGTGCTAATGCTAACGACAGGTCTGCTCGCAGTTAGATATATTTATTGACGTTTTCCAGGGTTTCTGTGCTTTTTTAAAAAGTCATAAATAGACTAGGAATTTCATTTAAGGGTGTCCGAGGCATATTTTAACGGATTGCCGTCGGCTGACGTCTGGATGCGTTGTATGTGGTAATGTTGTACTGCCCTGGTGCTGCTAGCTAGTGCTACGCTAGCTAAATTAAGCAGCCAGTTTTCTTAACCTGTAGCAGTAGTAAGAGTCTTTCTCGAAAGTTAGGGAAAAAATGTCGCCAGTGCTAAAACGTTTACGAAGAAGTTAGAAAATGAAAACGTGCTATATATGCAGTGCCAGTGCGTTCTATCAAGCATGGTCAGGTAATGTAGCTAGCTGGCTAAGATGTGAGCATGCAGCTAGCATAGACAAACAGTGCAGTGGATGGCACCAGCTTTACACATCCTATAAGGACAGTGGTCACCATAAAGAAAACAGCTTCTTTTCAGGTGAAGACATTAAAATTTCATTAACTTTATATGTAGACGACTTTGAAGTATGTAACCCTCTAGGTGCTTCACGCAGGAAACATAAGCTTTGCGCTGTGTACTGGATTTTGAGCAGCTTACTCCCAGGGTCTCATTCAACATTGTCCTCAATCTACTTGGCTGTGTTGTGCAAAAGTGATGATGTTAAGTGTTATGGATATGATAAAGTGTTGGACCCTCTTTTGCGCGACCTTTCAACTCTAGAACAAAATGGCATGTTTGTTCCTGTGCTTGGACAGTCTGTGAAGGGTACAGTTCAAGCTGTGGTGGCAGACAACTTGGGTGCTCATGGTATCGGTGGTTTTGTCGAGAGTTTCTCTGGGGAATATTTTTGCAGATTTTGTTTGGGGAAAAAGTTTGGACATACAGTCGAACGAGGTTAGATCAGGTGCATTCATACATAGAAGTAAAGACGTTCATGAACCCCATCTTAAATTTGCTGAGGAAAATGGTACCAGCTGTTATGGTGTGAGAAAACCATGTGCTTTTACTAAGAGACTTGAACATTTTCATGTTCTCTCTGGTTATCCCCCAGACGTTATGCATGACCTGTTTGAAGGTATCGTGCCAGTAGAACTTGCCCAGTGCTTAGCTTTACTCAAAGATAAGAAGTATCTCACACTTCAGAGTCTTAATGAGTCTATACAGCATTTCCCTTACAAGGGGGCAGATAAGACCAATAAGCCTCATGTACTCCCCTGTTCATTTGCAAGCCGGAAAACAGTTGGCGGTAATGCACATGAAAACTGGAGTTTGTTAAGGTTGCTTCCATTTTTAATAGGACACACAGTACCAGAAGATGAGCCAGCATGGCAGGTGCTCATGGACCTGAAGGATATTGTTGAACTTGTGGTTGCTCAAGTACACACTGAGGAATCTGTAGCTTACCTAGAAAGCAAGATTTCTGAACATAGGCAGAAGTACCAACACCTTTTTCCAGGTGTCAGACTACTTCCAAAACACCATCATTTGGAGCATTACCCTGAGATGATTAAATTATTTGGTCCTCTTGTATTGTTTTGGACTATGCGCTTTGAAACAAAGCACAGCTTCTTTAAGAAGGTTGTACGCCACACAAATTGCTTCAGAAATATTCCCCTTTCACTTGCAGGGAAACACCAGCTTATGATATCTTTTCATTTGAAAAAAAGCCTTTAGTCTGGAGAAATCGGCACTAGATGTGTCCAGTGTCTCAACGGTCCCACTAGATGTTTTAAGAACAGAAATAGCCCAGGCTATTAGAGAAACATATCCAGACACAGTTGAAGTTCATGTTGCTAAGAGTGTTCTTAGCAAGGGTTTGTCCTTCAGAAAAGGTATGATCCTTGTGCATGGATCTACAGGTGGCTTACCTGACTTTGGTGAAATAGTCCAGATTTGTTTTGTTCAGAAAAGCTTGTGTTTCATAGCAAAAAGGCTAAGCGGATGGTACAGAGAACACTTCAGGGCTTTTGAGTTAAGTGCATCACCAACAATGGATGTTTTCTTTGTTGAGTTAGGTGATTTAGTTGATGAGTATCCATTGGAAGAGTACATGGTTGGTCCCCTCCATATGGTGACTTTGAAAAGATACATTGATGCATAGATGGTAAAGATTTATATTCTGGCATAAATTCAAAAAAAATCAGATGATGTTTTGTGTGTGTAGCATTTACTGTGTATTATATTATGTAAGTTTGGAAAAAATAATGAGAAATTATATTTTGCAGTTTCTTTCCTATTTTCACAGGTTTATCGAAATAGCAAAGGCTTCTTTAATCAGACTAAGAGTTATCCTTGGAAAGAACAGTTGCCAGTGGGTAATTCTTCAGGATGGTATGCCTAGTTCCATCATGGACCTTTTAGGTGAAGTTCAGAGGCAGTGTGATTTGTCTGGAAATTTTAGGCTGCAATTCATGGATCCTGACTTTGACAATGAGTTCATGAACCTTACATCCACGTCAGAAATTCAGGACAAAGCTACTCTTAAGGTTATTTTTTGCCAGAGTCTTCCCAATCTACTCATATGGTTGCATTGTGCTAAGATGCTCCCCCATATTTGGATGCTTCCTACGGCAGAAACATATCGCCAGGTCTCTCTCCCTCACTGTCTTCTAGTGAAACAGTCATATTGTCATCTCCTGCATCTACATCAGGGTCAGCTTCTGAGTTGTCAGTTGGGTCTTCCCCAGACACACCCATCAGCTTGAAGTCGTCACCATGGCCTTCTGTCTTCTTTGTGCCCAGGTTCTCCTATGATGCAGAACTCAAGTTGCAACAAGCAAATACAGCCTTCAAAGAAAATGGCACATTACTTAGCCCTGACCCAAAACTGAAATCTTCCATTTTAGATGGACTTGCAGAACAAACTGTGAAGTACAAAGTTTATCCAACAGATTCAGACTTTGATGAAGTGGCTAAGGCACTTATTAAGAAGCATCCTTGCTTGAAAGAGCAAGGTTCAGTTAGTGGTTGCAGTGGATGGAAGGTGAACTTGGAAGGTGAACTTGAAATATAAACTTGGCAACCACAGAACAAAGCTGAGGAATGCTGGCTGTATGGAGGTCACAGTGAATATCAGACAGAAGCCAAAAGGTAAATCTAGCCCAGCATATGATATCAGGAAACCCTGCAAAGCAGAAGTGAACTACTGTCCCTCTTACCCAAGTGGTGAAACCCCTGAGAGTCTTGAGAGAGTGAGAGTGGCCCTTCTTTCAGAGGTTAAAAAGAAGGACAATGACCAGACCTTGAAAGTGCTAATGGACAAGACCTTTGCTTTGAGAAGACAAGAGGTTGTCCGGGAATCACCCCTTATTGCTGACTTCAAAACAAGATGGCCCGCTCTTTTCAGGACAAAAGAGGTAAGTGAATCCAGTTGTCAGGAAATGTTTGTTTGTTTGTTTGTTTGTTTGTTTGTTTATTCACCACATTCCAAACTATATTTTTTAACTTCTTTGCTTTTAAATGTTTGAAGGTGAGTGCAGAGTTTGAACGGATTACAACGGTCTCTCTGCTGTCATGGTTCTTTTCCAAGATGGATCTACACTCTGCAAAACTTCTAAAAGTGTTTGCCAGAAAAGGAGGTGTCCAAGGCAGAAGGATTAAGAACCTTTTGGTGGCCATGACACAGGTATGCACAGTTGTACACAATTAATAAGAAATTGTACATGAAAAAAGGAGTCGTGTTGAAGTTATTAAAGAAGATGAAGAAATTTGTTCTGAGGTCGGAGGACGGTGTAGGTAAGAGAACTCAAGCTGCAACAAATAGAGAAAAGAATGTGTGGAGAGTAGAGGTGTAATGGTTCTCCAAATCTGTGATTTTTGGGTTTCACTAAAATACTAACAATTTTGAACACTAAAGAGAAGAGCACTAAAGAACATCATAGATCAGTGGTTTCCAACCTTTTGGAACTTGTGGCCCTCTTAACCCACCACAAATTGTTCCGCTGCCCACACCAAAATTGTGAGATGTGCACCACGATAAACACTGACAATAACAGACCTCGACAAGCCCTACACTGTAAGCTGTAATTTAATACATTTTGAGTGTTTTTATTCATTGCAAAATATAAACCAACTTGTGGATTTTTTTTATAATTCTGTCAACGTTGGATGCATGGCTAACTATGTACAGTAGTTAAAGTTAAGCCCACTACTCAAAGTACTTACTGCTTTTGGTTAATTAAGTTAGCTTATTATTTACCTTATTCGTATTTGATGCACTAATTTAACACCTTAAACATATGTATGTGTGTGTGTGTGTGTTTTTTTTATATATATATATATTATATATATATATATATATATATATATATATATATATATATATATATATATATATTGCAGAAGTAAAAAACAACCCTTAAAGTGAAATGATGGATGCTTATGGTTTGACAAAAGTGCATTTTTTTTGTTTTTTGTGATACCAGAAAACTAATTATATTCAGGTGAAAATCCGGTCCCATACTTATCAAACTTAAGACAAGAAGTGCTGATCTGGTACTTCTCTCATTTTTTGTCACTGTAGTGACAGGAACAGATTGTAGATCAGCCCTTCGACTCAGAAGTTTGATAAGTACAAGCCTAGACTTTTTTTCCTCGTCTTTTTGTGTAAAAATGATCAGCATATCCAGTTTTCTGATTTGTGGCTTGAACACTGCGAGCTAGATAGCCAATTAATTGTGCTTGTACTGTCTCACACAGCACATGTATATTTGGTTGTTTTTGACTGGTCAGATTCCTCTACAAGTAGTTAACAAGTTTTGTGTTAAGTTAAATTGGTCCATTAAAATCTTAATTGTTTCAGTTAATGGAGGTGATGTTAAAAATTGCCATTCTTGTGTTTTGGATGTTGTGACCTTGATATACAGTTTGACTCTTTCAGCTGTATATTCAAATTTAGCAGGTATTTTGGAAATATAGGACTTGCTGTAGGGAAAATTTAAGATTTAAAAGAGATGTTAAGTATTGAGCAAAAAGACTTTTGTTTTGATGGTACTGCACATACTGAATGGTAAAACATTGTTTTGAAAAGTGTTGCATTTACAGTATTGATTATTGAAGTCAACTTAAGGGGACATGTTCACTTTTACCAGCAGGTCTTTTGAAAATGTCAGTCACTGTGTTGGCATATTTTCCAAGTTTAAAGTATTGCACTTACTGTATATGTATGTTCTGTATGTGTTCTACAAATACAGCTTTTGTGCATTTGTTACACGCAAGCTCCATTTATTTCTCAGCACCATCACACTACTGAGGCTTAACAGGGGCTTTGTTAATGTGTATTTATCGTTTAGTATTTCATGGTGTAGTAACATAATCAAATTGGATGGAACCACTGTCCACAATCTCATTTTGTAGCTCCAACAAAAACATATTAAGTTGTATAAACACAAGTAAAACACATTCAGCATCGGCTATATATATATATATATATATATATATATATATATATATGTTCAAACTTTCTAGTTTATGCAAGGTACTTTGAAGTAATTCTATTGTTTTACGTAAACATTTGTACTTTTAGTTAAATTTTCCTAATTTAGTTGTGTTTTTGTCACAGGATGGTTTTGTGTAGATCTTACAAGATATTTTAATGTTGAAAAAACACAATTCAATTTTGTGGAACCACTGTCCATGATTAAATTAAGTTCGTTTAAAGAATTATTTTTTTGAGTGTAGAGTGGACAATGAGTGGACACAGTGTTTAAAAACTCCAGCAGCACTGCTGTGTCTGATCCACTTGTACCAGCACAACACACACTAACACACCAGTGCAGTGCTGAGAATGATCCACCACCCAAATAGTACCTGCTCTGTGAGGGTCCATGGGGGTCCTAACCACTGAAGAACAGAGTAAAAGGGGGCTAACAAAGTATGCAGAGAAACAGATGGACTACAGTCTGTAATTGTAGAACTACAAAGTGCACCTATATAGTAAGTGGAGCTGATAAAATGGACAATGAGCGTAGAAACAAGGAGGCGGCCATAATGTTATGTCTGATCGGTGTATAGGTGTCGTATGGATAGGCGAAAAGGAGTAAGATATAAGGTTTGTGCATCAATTTCTATTTAAATATGAAACATTGTTCTTCTAAACTTCTCATTCTTGTGAATGACTACCTCTAGGTAATTGTGTATTACACATTTTAATGGAACTTTCCAAAGCCAAGCCAGAAAATACATATCCTTACATCAGAGGCACTATTTAATGTGGTTTTTTTTTTTTTGTTTCAGAACCATTGTTCTGCACTCTCTTGCTCGACTACTTCCAGTGCTTCAGCAGTTACGCAAAGGTTTGCAGCTCTACAACCTTCAAAGGGTGATGAAGCTGAACACTGTACTGTATGTGTGTGTGTGTGTGTGTGTAATGAATATATATATATATATATATATATATATATATATATATATATAGTGGTGCGTCTGAAGCGCGCAGTTCTTGTTTCTCTGCTCTCTGTTCGCTCGTTTTTCTGACTTACTCGATTTAACCTTGTCTTTGGGCTCTTACATAAAAGTAGTCTCATTCCATACCCACATGCCTCATTGCGCTGCCTCGACCGCCATCTTTACGCTGCCTTTTTTTTACCACGCTGCTCCTATGAACAGTCCTCAGCCGAACAAACTGGTAGCGGGCTGCTACGTTAAATTTACAGGATCTAATGTCTCGTTAAGGCTCAGGATATTATTTTGTAGTTAACATGCATATGCTGAAAATTTGACAGGCTCTCAAACCTAAATAATCAGGTTCTATTTTCATTAGATACTAATGCTGCATTTTGTTGTATTTGTTCCTGCTATAGTGATTTTACAAGACAATTTATTAACCTAATTAAAATTTTCCGGTAGCTGATTACTAGCCCTTAGGAGTTCACCACCCCCACATTAGAGTAACCTGGTCAGTGGATGATTCACCTGCTTAGAAAGGACAGGACAGGACAGGGGGATGAGAGAGCACAGCTCACCTAATAATGTATTAGATTGAGATTCAAATTAAAGAACTTATTATATAATAATGAATTGTCTTTAATGTGCTTTTACCCATTTACAATTCATACACTATATTGCCAAAAATATTCACTCACCCATCCAAATCATTGAATTCAGGTGTTCCAATCGCTTCCATGGCCACAGGTGTATAAACCCAAGCACCTAGGCATGCAGACTGATTCTACAAACATTTGTGAAAGAATGGGTTGCTCTCAGGAGCTCAGTGAATTCCAGCGTGGTACCGTGATAGGATGCCACCTGTGCAACAAGTCCAGTCGTGAAATTTCCTCACTACTAAATATTCCACAGTCAACTGTTAGTGGTATTATAACAAAGTGGAAGCAGTTGGGAACGACAGCAACTCAGCCACAAAGTGGTAGGCCACGTAAAATGACAGAGCAGGGTCAGTGGATGCTGAGGCGCATAGTGCGCAGAGGTTGCCAACTTTCTGCAGTCAATCGCTACAGACCTCCAAACTTCATGTGGCCTTTAGATTAGCTCAAGAACAGTGCATAAAGAGCTTTATGGAATGGGTTTCCATGGCCAAGCAGCTGCATCCAAGCCTTACATCACCAAGCGCAATGCAAAGCGTTGAATGCAGTGGTGTAAAGTGCCGCCACTGGACTCTAGACTCTAGAGTGGAGTGACGAGTCACGCTTCTCTGTCTGGCAATCCGATGGACAAGTCTGGGTTTGGCGGTTGCCAGGAGAAAGGTACTTTTCTGACTGCATTGTTCCAAGTGTAAAGTTTGGTGGAGGGGGGATTATGATGTGGGGTTGTTTTTCAGGAGTTGGGCTTGGCCCCTTAGTTCCAGTGAAAGGAACTTTTAATGCTTCAGCATACCAAGAGATTTTGGACAATTTCATGCTCCCAACTTTGTGGGAACAGTTTGGGGATGGCCCCTTCCTGTTCCAACATGACTGCGCACCAGTGCACAAAGCAAGGTCCATAAAGACATGGATGAGTGAGTTTGGTGTGGAAGAACTTGACTGGCCTGCACAGAGTCCTGACCTCAACCCAATAGAACACCTTTGAGATGAATTAGAGCAGAGACTGCGAGCCAGGCCTTCTCATCCAATATCAGTGTTTGACCTCACAAATGCGCTTCTGGAGGAATGGTCAAAAATTCCCATAAACACACTCCTAAACCTTGGAAAGCCTTCCCAGAAGAGTTGAAGCTGTTATAGCTGCAAAGGGTGGACCGACATCATATTAAACCCTACGGATTAAGAATGGGCTGTCACTCAAGTTTATATGCGTGTGACAGCAGATGAGCGAATACTTTTGGCAATATAGTGTAACTTAATTCATAACGCTCAGAATTAAATATTAACCTTGCAAACATATGGTATAAAGAACATTGCAAAAATCCTAGATGATCATCTGCCATCTTCATTGAACACAGCATAAAATGAGCAGCATGAATAATGCATTATAACAATTGTTTGTTTGACAAAAAGGAAATAATGAAGAATAAAATATAGCCGCAAGCGGCAGTGACCGGGTTCAAGCACGCAACAGCAGTACGGGCCCTTCTGCAGGTTTAGCCCATTAGGCCTAAAAAGGCCTCAAGCTTTTCGTTTAGCTCATTAGGCCTAAAAAGGCCTCAAGCTTTTGGTTTAGCCCATTAGGCCTAAAAAGGCCTCAAGCCTTTTATTATATTAGGCCTAAAAAGGCCTCAAGCCTTTGTATAGTAAGTCTTTGTATAGTGAAATCTTTGAATGAATAAGCCAAAATAAGACAAGCAGTGCAATTTTTGACATGTAATTAGAAAGTTGTTCATCTTAGTGGACTGAGTCACATGGCACCAATTGTTTATATGTGGACCTTGTAATAACGTTGTAATAGCATTTTTATTGATTTTTCAGTGTTTTTGAGTGCTGAAGCATCCCAAAGGCCAATCTGGACCAAACTTGGTACACACCATTAGAATCCCAGTTTGTATAAATACTCAAAGTTTGGAGATGATCTGACCAATGACTGATGAGTTATAGCTAATCAAGCTAGCAATGCCATGTTTGCAGTAATTAATTGATTGATCCACATGACCCTGAGTAGAAAAGTCATCATGTTTTTGATAATTATTTACCTAGAGATGCCAAAGAATTTTTCTAGACCAACTTTGAAAAGATTGGATCAAAATCCAGAGACTAGTTTGAAAGGTATGGTTTTCAAACAGTTATCGATTACAAAAAAACTATGCAGTTTTGTAATAAACATGTATTTGCAAAATTGTTTGGCACACTGTAGTACAATAGCCTTTTGGTGAAAATTGTAATAATATTGTAATAACATGTAATAATATGTAATTTTTTAAAATGGCGTCCCCAGTGGTCAAATCTTTTGAAACTCGACTGGTTGTTAGAAAGTGGCTACATATAGACATCATTCAAGTTTCATCATGATTGGTCAATGTTAAGCCTGTCAAATGGCCTGCTGAATGCTTATTGGCCGATGGCGACCACAAATTTCAATGTATCCAAAAGTCCTTAAATGCACACTTGTAGTCTGGCCAACAGATGCTGCATGCAAAGTTTCAGCTTGATCGGATGTACAGAGGCAGAGAAAATGCCCCCTAATTACGTATGCGCATAAAAATGGAATGTCTACCTCAGAATGGGCTTATAACATGGCCTGTGAAGTTTGAATTTTTTTGGCTGAAGGATTCTTGAGTTACAGATTTTTCAATTAATTCTGAATTATTTTGAATTTATCCAGAATGGTTCATTTGCATATGGCAGCCATGTTTTATGGAAAACTCAATGTTTTTGATAATTATTGACCTTCAGGCTCTTCTGAATTTTTTGACACCAAATAGATGAGGATTGGGCAAAAATTGTAGGACTCATTCGCAAAAGTAGGTTTCGCATATTTGGCAACATTGCGAAAAGTCTAAGTGGGCGGAGCTAAATGGTCCAAATGGCCACAAGGTTTGTTTGGACCCATAGAACGAGGAAAAAAATATGACTTAGCTGGCAAAAATCTAGTTTAGGAGTTATGAGGCAAAACTGATTTTCCTGCGCTATAGCGCCCCCTTGTGGCTGACTGGGCTGATTCCTTGCACCTGAGTAGTGGGAGGGACTACTACCTATTGACCAAGTTTGGTGTCTCTAGGACTTACGGTTTGGGCTGTGCGTTCCGTTTCAGGGAAGAAAAATAATAATAAGAAAAACCCTGACAATTCCAATAGGGTTCAATGCATTGCATGCTTGAACCCTAAATATAGCCGCAAGCGGCAATGAGCGGGTTCAAGAATGCAGCAGCAGTATGGACCCTTCTGCAGGTTCAGCCCATTAGGCCTAAAAAGGCCTCAAGCTTTTCGATTAGCCCATTAGGCCTAAAAAGGCCTCAAGCTTTTCGATTAGCCCATTAGGCCTAAAAAGGCCTCAAGCTATGGGTCTTATTCATAGGCAGAGGGAATAGAACTGATAGGAAGTCAGTTCATCAAAAGGCCTTCAGTTGCCATAAACAAGAAGCAGTGGTGTTTTAAACACATTATAGGTTTGCATTCATATGTACTGATCTACACTGCTTTGTAGAACATCCAAGAAGTTGTACTTGCACAGTGGATTGGTTGGTTCTATATTTAAGCCATTGATTTGATGTAGGCCATAATGAGGCCCAATGCACTCATAAGAGGCCCTATTGGTGTGAGGAGCTCAGTGAAAGTGGGTCAGAATTAGTGAAAAGGCCACAGTATGGTATCATTCTTGATCAGGGACCATATCCAAAGACGTTCACCAAGTTTTGGTCAGAATGACCTTTTGACCTTTGTATAATAAGCCTTTGTATAGTGAAATCTTTGAATGAATAAGCAATGCCATGTTTGCAGTAATTAATTGATTAATTCTCAATACACTCAGTGGAACAGTCAAAATGTTTGTAATAATTATTGAGGATCAGTGTCTTCTGAATCTTACGAAACTAATTTGATGAAAATTGGCCAAAAATCCAGAGACTAGTTCGCAAGAATAGGTTTTTCTCATTATGCAAATTAGCTCAAAAACTAAGGGGGTGCGGCTAAAATTGACTAGGGTGCACTTGTTCAGCACATCCCAAGGAATCAGCAGAAAAAAGAATTTTGTCTCTATCTAACTCGGATCAAAAGTTACAGGCAAAAATATGAGTAAAGTTGAAAAAGATGAAAAGTTGAAACAGAGGACTAAAGTAAAGTATGAGCTCAGTGAAAGTGGGTCAGAATTAGTGAAAAGGCCACAATATGGTATGATTCTTTATCAGGGACCATAACCAAAGATGTTTACTAAGTTTTGGTCAGATTGACCTTTTGACCTTTGTATAATAAGCTTTCGTATAATGTAGTCTTGCCCTGCGATGGACTGGCGACCTGTCCAGGGTGTATCCTGCCTTCCGCCCAATGACAGCTGGGATAGGCTCCAGCACCCCACCACGACCCAGAAGGATAAGCGGTTTAGATGATGGATGGATGGATGGATAATGTAGTCTTCGAATGAATAAGCCAAAATACCAGACAAACAGTACAATTTGTGACAGAACATGTACTTAGAAAGTTGTTCATGTGAGTGAACTGAGTCGTATGGCACCATTTGTTTATCTGTTGACCTTGTAATAACATTGTAATAGCATTTTAATTGATTTTTTTAAGTGTTTTGGAGTGCTAAAGCGCCCCCTAAAGGCCAATCTGGACCAAAATTGGCACACACCATTACAGTCCAAATATGTAAAAGTCCTTAAAGTTTGGATATGATCTGACCAGTGACTGCTGAGTTATAGCTAATCCAGTTAGCAAAGCCATGGCCACAGTAATTAATTGATTGATCCACACGACCCTGAGTAGAAAAGTCTTAATGTTTTTGATAATTATTTACCTTCACATGCCAAAGAATTTTTCCAGACCAAGATCAAAAAGATTGGATCAAAATCCACGGACTAGTTCGAAAAGGAGGGTTTTTAAACAGTTACCGATTACAAAAAAAACTATGCAGTTTTGTAATAAATATGCATTTGCAAAATTGTTTGGAATAACATACTACATATGATGATTTTCAAGCAAACCTGTAATAAAATAGTAATAATATGTAATATGTTAATTTTTATGAATAGCGCCCCTCAGTGGTCAAATTTTTTTAAACTTGATTTATTGTTAGAAAGTGGCTATACGTAGAGATCATTCAAGTTTCAAGATGATTGGTCAATGGTAAGCCTGTCAAAAGCCTGCTAAATGCTGATTGGCCGATGGCGACCATATACTTCAATGAATCAAATTGTCCTTATGGATTCCATTATAGTCTGGCCAACAGATGGTATCTGCAAAGTTTCAGCCTGATCGGATGTACGGATGCTGAGAAACAGCCATGTAGCATTAACTCCGCCCCCTAATGACATGCGCACAAAAATCGAATGGCTATCTCAGAATCTTCTCCCAAATGTGTCTGTCAAGTTTGAAATTTTTTGGCTAAAGGGTTGTCGAGTTACAGAATTTTCAATTAATTCTGAATTATTTTGAACTTATCCAGAAGGGTTCATTTGCATATGACAGCCATGTTGTTTAGAAGTGTCAATGTTTTTGATAATTATTGACCTTAAGGCTCTTCTGAATTTTTTGACACCAAAAACATGAGGATCGGGCAAAAATTGTAGGACTAGTTCGCAAAAGTAGGTTTCACATATTATGCAAATTAGCTCAAAATCTGAGTGGGCGGAGCTAAATGGTCCAAATGGCAAAGTTGTTAGTTTGGACCGAAGGAACTTGGAAAAAAATATGGCTTGTCTGGCAAAAATCTAGTTTAGGAGTTATAGACCCAAACGCGTTGACCTGCGCTATAGCGCCCCCTTGTGGCCGAATGGACTGATTCCTTGCGCCTGAGTAGCGGGAGGGACTACTACCTATAGACCAAGTTTGGTGTCTCTAGGACTTACGGTTTGGGCTGTGCGTTCCGTTTCAGGGAAGAAAAAGAATATGAAAAATCTTGACAATTACAAAAGGGTTCAGTGCATTGCATGCTTGAACCCTAAATATAGCCACAAGCGGCAATGAGCGGGTTCAAGCATGCAACAGCAGCAATGGCCCTTCTGCAGGTTTAGCTCATTAGGCCTAAAAAAGCCTCAAGCTTTTGGTTTAGCCCATTAGGCCTAAAAAGGCCTCAAGCTTTTGGTTTAACCCATTAGACCTAAAAAGGCCTCAAGCTATGGGTCTTATTCATAGGCAGAGGGAATAGAACTGATAGGAAGTCAGTTCATCAAAAGGCCTTCAGTTGCCATAAACAAGAAGCAGTGGTGTTTTAAACACATTATAGGTTTGCATTCATATGTACTGATCTACACTGCTTTGTAGAACATCCAAGAAGTTGCACTTGCACAGTGGAATGGTTCTATATTTAAGCCATTGATTTGATGGCCTACATAATGAAGCCCAATGCACTCATAAGAGGCCCTAATGGTGTAGAGGAGCTCAGTGAAAGTGGGTCAGAATTGGTGAAAAAGCCACAATTTGGTATGATTCTTGATCAGGGCCCATATCCAAAGATGTTTACCAAGTTTTGGTCAGATTGACCTTTTGACCTTTGCATAATAAGCCTTTGTATAATGTAGTCTTCAAATGAATAAGCCAAAATACCAGACAAACAGTACAATTTGTGACAAAACATGTACTTAGAAAGTTGTTTAGGTGATTGATCTGAGTCGTATGGCACCATTTGTTTATCTGTCGACCTTGTAATAACATTGTAATAGCATTTTAATTGATTTTTAAGTGTTTTTGAGTGCTAAAGCGCCCCCTAATGGCCAATCTGGACCAAAATTGGCATACCCAATTATAGTCCAAATGTGTAAAAGTCCTAAAAGTTTGAACATGATCTGACCAATGACTGAGTTATAGCTTATCAAGCTAACAATGCCATGGTCGCAGTAATTAATTGATTGATCCACACGACCCTGAGTAGAAAAGTCTACATGTTTTTGATAATTATTTACCTTCACATGCCAAAGAATTTTTCCAGACCAAGTTCGAAAAGATTGGATCAAAATTCACGGACTAGTTCGAAAAGGAGGGTTTTTAAACAGTTACCGATTACAAAAAAACTGCAGTTTTGTAATAAATATGCATTTGCAAAATTGTTTGGAATAACGTACTATATATGATACACAAGGATTTTCAAGCAAACTTGTAATAAAATAGTAATATGTAATATGTTAATTTTTATGAACAGTGCCCCCCAGTGGTCAAATTTTTTGAAACTTTATTGGTTGTTAGAAATTGGCTATATGTAGAGGTCAATCAAGTTTCATGATGATTGGTCAATGTTAAGCCTGTCAAAAGACTGCTAAATGCTTATTGGCCGATGGCGACCATATACTTCAATGAATCAAATTGTCCTTATGGATTCCATTATAGTCTGGCCAACAGATGGTATCTGCAAAGTTTCAGCCTGATCGGATGTACGGATGCTGAGAAACAGCCATGTAGCATTAACTCCGCCTCCTAATTACTAATGCACGCAAAAATCGAATGGCTACCTCAGAATCTTCTCCCAAATGTGTCTGTCAAGTTTGAAATTTTTTGGCTAAAGGGTTGTTGAGTTACAGAATTTTCAATTAATTCTGAATTATTTTGAATTTATCCAGAAGGGTTCATTTGCATATGATAACTATGTTGTTTAGAAAAGTCAAAATGTTTTTGATAACTATTGAGGTTCAGGCTCTTCTGAATTTTTTGACACCAAAGACATGAGGATTGGGCAAAAATTGTAGGACTAGTTCGCAAAAGTAGGTTTCACATATTTTGCAGTATTGCGAAAAAATATTCTGGGCGGAGATTGACGAACCAAATGGCAAAGTTGTTTGATTGGACCCATAGAACCAGGAAAAAAATATGGCTTAGCTGGCAAAAATCTGGTTTAGGAGTTATTAGGCAAATAAATAAAAAAAAAGGCCTCAAGCCTTTGTATAGTAAGTCTTTGTATAGTGAAATCTTTGAATGAATAAGCCAAAATAAAAGACAAGCAGTGCAATTTTTGACATAACATGCAAATAGAAAGTTGTTCATCTTAATGGACTGAGTCACATGGCACCAATTGTTTATATGTGGGCCTTGTAATAACGTTGTAATAGCATTTTTATTGATTTTTCAGTGTTTTTGAGTGCTGAAGCATTCCAAAGGCCAATCTGGACCAAACTTGGCATATTCCATTAGAATCTCAATTTGTATAAATACTCAAAGTTTGGACAAGATCTGACCAATGACTGGTGAGTTATAGCTAATCAAGCTAGCAATGCCATGTATGCAGGAATTAAGTGATTGATCTACACGACCCTGAGTAGAAAACTCATGTTCTTGATAATTATTTACCTTCAGATGCCAAAGAATTTTTCTAGACCAACTTTGAAAAGATTGGATCAAAATCCAGAGACTAGTTTGAAAAGTATGATTTTCAAACATTTATCGATTACAAAAAAGTATACAGATTTTTAACAAACATATTTGCAAAATTGTTTGGAACGTTGTAATACAATAGGCTCTTGGTGAAAATTGTAATAATATTGGAATAACATGTAATAATATGTAAATTTCTGAAATAGCGCCCCCCTGTGGTCAAATCTTTTGAAACTCGACTGGTTGTTAGAAAGTGGCTACATATAGACACCAGTCAAGTTTCGTCATAATTGGTCAATGTTAAGCCTGTCAAATGGCCTGCTGAATGCTTATTGGCCGATGGCGACCACAAATTTCGATGTATCCAAATATCCTTAAATGCACACTTGTAGAATGGCGAAATGATGCTGCTTGCAAAGTTTCAGCTTGATCGGATGTACAGATGCAGAGAAAAAGCCCTGTTTTTGTTGCTCCGCCCCCTAATTACTTATGCGCACAAAAAACGAATGGCTACCTCAGAATGGGCTACTAAATGGTCCAAATGGCAGAGTTGTTTGTTTGGACCCAAGGAACTTGGAAAAAAATATGGCTTGTCTGTCAAAAATCTGGTTTAGGAGTTATAGGCCCAAACGCGTTGACCTGTGCAATAGCGCCCCCTTGTGGCCGAATGGACTGATTCCTTGCGCCTGAGTAGCGGGGGGGGCTACTACCTATTGACCAAGTTTCAAGTCCGTAGGACTTACGGTTTGGGCTGTGCGTTCCGTTTCAGGGAAGAAAAATAATAATAAGAAAAACTTTGACAGGCTTTGATAATCAGGCCATAATGAGACCCAGTGCACTCATAAGGGGCCCTTTTGGCACACAGGAGCTCACTGAAAGTGGTTTAGAATTGGTCAAAAGTTCTCCACATGTTATGATAATTGATCAGGGAACTTGATCAAAGCTGTTCACTGAGTTATGTTCAGATTGACCTTCTGACCTTAGTATAATAAGCTGTAATTGTTGAAGGAATAATTCAAAATACTACACGAAAAGGGAAATATTTGACATAACGTGTAATTACAAAGTTATTCAGGTCAGTGAACTGAATCAAATGGCACCATGTGTTTATCTGTAAACTTTGTAATAACACTGTAATAGCATTTTTAATGATTTTTGAGGTTTTTGACAGGTAAGGCACCCTCTAAAGGTCATATCTGGACCAAATTTTGCACACCTTGTCTGAGTTTCAATATATATAAGTACTCAAAGTTTTTAGATGATACAACCAAAGACTGATGAGTTATAGCAAATCCAGCTGGCTATGCCATGGCCGCAGTGATGTATTGATGGAGCAACACCAGGTCGAGTGAAAAAGTCAATAATTTTTTGATAATTATTTACCTAGAGAGGCCACAGAGTATTACTAGACCAAATTTGAGAAGTTTGGATCAAAACTCAGAGACTAGTTTGAAAAGCATGGTTTTCAAAGAGTTAACGATTACAAAAAAACTATGCATTTTTATAATAAACATGCAATGGTAAAATTGTTTGGCATACTGATTATGATTATAAGATTCATAGCGCCCCCTAGTGGCCAAATCTGTTGAAACTTCACTGGTTGTTAGAAAGGGGCTACATGTAGACACCAGTCAGGTTTCGTCATGATTGGTCAATGTTAAGCCTGTCAAATGGCTTGCTGAATGCTTATTGACCGATGGCGACCACAAATTTCGATGTATCCAAATGTCCTTAAATCCACACTTGTAGACTGGCGAATGGATGCTGCATGCCAAGTTTCAGCTTGATCTGATGTTCACATGCAGAGAAAATGCCCTGTTTTTGTTGCTCCGCCCCCTAATTACTTATGCGCATAAAAATGGAATGTCTACCTCAGAACGGACTACTAACATGTCCTGTGAAGTTTGAATTTTTTTGGCTTAAGGATTCTTGAGTTACAGATTTTTCAATTAATTCTGAATTATTTTGAATTTATCCAGAATGGTTCATTTGCATATGGCAGCCATGCTGCATGGAAAACTTAAAATGTTTTTGATGATTATTGACCTTCAGGCTCTTCTGAATTTTTTGACACCAAATAGATGAGGATCAGGTGAAAATTGTAGGACTAGTTCGCAGAAGTAGGTTTCACATATTTTGCAGTATTGCGAAAAATCTAAGTGGGCGGAGCTAAATATCAAAGTAGCCACAAGGTTTGTTTGGACCCAAGGAACCAGGAAAAAAATATGGCTTGTCTAGCAAAAATCTAGATTAGGAGATATAGACCCAAACGCGTTGGCCTTCGCTGTAGTGCCCCCTTGTGGCCGACAGGGCTGATTCCTTGCGCCTGAGTAGTGGGAGGGACTACTACCTATTGACCAAGTTTGGTGTCTCTAGGACTTATGGTTTGGGCTGTGCGTTCCGTTTCAGGGAAGAAAAAGAATATGAAGAAATCATTGCATTCATTGCATACTTGAACCCTAATGAAGGCTTTCACTCCATTAACATCTAGTTTACATACACACACACACACACACTTTCTAAGCTGCTTATCCTTATAGGTCATAGGGGGAGCTGGAGCCTATCCCAGCGGTCAGTGGGCAGAAGGCAGGAAACACCCTGGACCATTCCATTGCAGGGCAGACACACAGACATATACATTCACACACTCACACCTAGGGGCAATTTAGCATGTCCAGTTGGTCTGACTGCATGTCTTTGGACTGTGGGAGGAAACCCATGCAGACACGGTGAGAACATGCAAACTCCACGCAGAAAAGGACGCCCAGCTGGGAATCGAACCCTTACCTCACAGCAAGAAGGCCTGGGTCTGCGTTTGCTGGGTTACACACCATTTCAACACCCATATAGCAGTACATTTGTTAATAACAGACAAAGCACTAAAGTGAAGAGGTCAAAACTAAAATGAAAATTTTGTCATTTTGGTCATTTGTTGCAGAACTGAACATGTGCTTAACTTTAGAAAGCTTCCTTCTCATTAGCTTTTCTGTCCTGTTTACGTCCTCTTAATGCTCACAACATAATGATATTCCAAGTCAGCAAAACAGCATTATAATGATGATGATGATTATTATATAATGTAATATTATATAAGAATTATATTTGTTAATATATAATAAATTATAATTATATTTAAGATTTAATTAATGATGACTTACAGATGATTTAATTCTGTGCTCAGGTTTCAGCCATTCTTCTTGGAGCACTGCTGCATTAAACATTGAGGAATAAAAATACTATTTGCCACCTTGCACATTATCCTTCAATGTAACTCCAGTAGTGTCTGACTCCTTTGTGACTCCAATAGTGTCTGACCCCTAACTGAGAAGCTGAGGAGTTAAGATTGTACCAAAATGTGTGGCATGTTTGAAGAGTGCTGATGCTAATGTTAGCAAGCTAGCAAGACTAAGAGATGGCTCCCTGAGATGTCAGTGCCCCTCTGCTCCACCATCAGCAAACTTGAGTGAATGTGTGAGAGCAGCGGGACAAATTGTGTATTTTTCTTAAGAATATATTTCTTACACCATGGAAATATTGTTCTTTGGCTTTTGTCTCTCTGTGAGGCTTGTGGTATGTTTCTTGAGAAGGATGCTGTGACATGAGATAAGGACTTGTGTCCATCTCCAGTCTATCCTAACAGATAAGGTGGCAGCCTGCGCTGCTTAAATTTGTTAACTTTACTGCAAACTTATTGCCTCAAAACTTAAGTTCAAGCTTAAATCACTTCATATATACAGGATGATTCAAAAAGATTCATTTGATTTCAAAATGATTTATTTCACTCATATTTAATCATTACAGAACAATGCAGTAAATTGTAAATGGTTTAAGTAAGCATAAAGTTTATTATGTGATTTTACAAGTGCTCAATATGACCTTCTCCAGCTGTACGGACAATATCAATGCGATAGTCAAATAAATTCCATACTCAACTGACCATGTCGGGTGTCACTGCGCTCTTTCAATACGATTTCAGAGATCATCCAGTGTTGTTGGAAGTGGTGGCACGTAAACAGAATCCTTAATTTATCCCCACAAAAAAAAAGTCACACGGTGTGAGATCTGGTGATGCTTGTGACCTAACTGTTGGTGCCAGCGACAAATTCTCTGAGCTGTTGGAGGTTCACTGCCATACTGTCAAACTCTATGACCCCCGCTTTCAATTGGTATGTGATTGGTTCCTAGGCGCCTCACGGTTGAAAAATATGGCGCTTTGAAATCGGATTAATCTTGTGTGTGTGTATATATAGATACTTTATAATTTTCAGTGACCCATACTCGTCACTTACTGCACTCATTTTTACATAGTAAACATCAGATGTGGATATATTTGTATGTTCCACTTTATCTGTTACCAAAAATGATTTTGTTGTGCTGGTACGCATAGACATGTGTAAATCATACATCCACCTTGTTGTAGTGTGTGAGTTGGCAACAACCGCTGTACCATGTCATATTCAAGTTCAGTTAGGGGTCTCTGATGTTCCGTTTTCCTTTTTTTTTAAATTTAGTATCACAAAAATCACTGGTATATATGCGTGAGCTGGGCCATGTTAGCCAGCTGGTAAAATCAGCAGATGGGGGCTTTTTTGGGAATGTAATGTTAGCTAGAATTATCAATGGCTTTCAGCTAGCTTAATCCTGCAGCCCTCCACAATTCATGTAGTGCATTAGCAGCTGAGCTGATGGTAGAGCAGTGTATCCACCTCTGATGCTTACTTTGAAGATGATGTCACTGCATGGCATCAACTGGTATTTTTATGTCCAGCCTCACTTTCAGCCACTGTTCTCAGTTTATGAAAGGAAGCAGAATGTAACCTCTGCGCTCTTTAAGGTGGACTGGAAAATTAGAAAAAGAAGCTGACAAGAAGGAAGCCAAGTTCAGCCTTGTTTTTATCAACCAGATTGATGAACCAGAAACTTTGATTAAATGCTATCTCATGAGGTCATGTATAAAGATATTAAGCACCACAAGTTCTTGTATTTCTCTGCTTCACCTCATCTGCTAACATAAGAGTAGCTATAAAGATGGTTTTAGATAAAACCATTTCTGCTGACCGTGCTCTTGCTCCTGCCCTGATAGGATGTTTGACATGTTGGGAAGATCATGAAAATGAAAATGCAATCTGGTCAAATGCATTTTCAAAGGCATTTTGACACAGAATGACCACCAACTATTGCATAATCACATTCAGCATAAATATGCAGTTCTGGAAATACATTTTAATTTAAACAAAGCTACTCTTAAAGCACCTAAATCTTTTTGTAAATCTCAAATAGCAGAATACCAACTGACAAATTAACATTGCAGTGCTATATGAGTGGGAAATTTAAATGCAAACATACAGATACATTGCCATTTTGCATACTACATTTTCATTTTAATCTTGATATGGATATGCTTCCATAGCACAGCGATGGCACATCATGTAACATAATTTAGAAATCTACAGGTACATTAGGCTGCATTATGCCTTATTAACTGTATGAGTAGCCTGTGTAGCCGGGGTTTGGAAGAGACGGACTTTTATAACATATACTTTTTTCAGTAATCAGCGAAGGCTGAGATATGCAAGATGATCAAGAGACAGGCCTGATTTAGTAAGGTTTCAACTTGTATTTTTTGCTGAAAATAACTGTATAAAGAATAAATTCAAATACATTTAAATTAATAGGTAGATAAAATTAAAAAACTTGTCAAATCAGTTTATGCAGTAGCAGTTTATGGAAGAATGGAGGGATGGGAAAGCTACAAATGAAAAAAGGTAAAAAATAAAAAGATTTGTTAATTTTAATAAAGACAAAGGAGAACCTTACTGTTGGTGTATTCCACGTTTGACAATTAGTTTATGCACTGTCGGATGTAGGTCACTTTTCTGCAAAACAGACCTCGTTAAAATTTTGTTCCTAATTATGGCTCTGCATCTTTCCAGACTACATTGCTAAGGTAATGGAACAGAGTATGGTGTTCAGGTGATGTAGGCACTGAGAGAGCAGAATGTGATGCACATTCTTTGCTTCAACCACCACACTTTAGGTCTTAACCATCCCAGAGAGGCAATGAAGTTTGTGGAAACTAGATTAGAGTCTTATAGGATTTTGCCATCAGTTACTTAATACAGGTTTTACTGTAATAGTCTTTAAGGACAGTTTGCATTATTGATCAATGCACATTAATTGCATTATTTAAGTTCATTTTGTTCATTCGATCTTTGGAAACTGTAGGTTAAATTGTTTTTTAGACATGTCTGGTAAACATAAGGCTAATATTGAAATTTTCATGAACTAACAGAAATTATTCACACTGCTATAGGGTTGCAACTGCTAGGGCTCTCACTTCCTGGTAATGAGATTGTAAGACACTATACAGCTCCCAACAGAGGATAAAACCAGGTTTTTTTCCCCTTTTTTTCCAAAGACAACTATAAAATTGTTAAATTGACTGAGGATTCTAAATCACAAGGTACTTCTTCAGATTAACAAACATCTCCATTCAGCCACCAGTAATAATTTTTTATACCTCTCATTCATGGAGTGTTTGCCTGGAGAGAAAAATTTGATAATTTACCATACTTACTAAATTCTGCCTTTTTTGTCTTATTTCTTCCATCATTTGCAAGTCAGGAATTATGTTCAAGCAAACATCCAGTTTGCAACTAAACCAAAGTTCTTTGTTATAATCCCTTCATCTGGAAATATTATCCATCTCAAAGACACTTGGGGTTCTGCATGTTGTGGTGTTTGATTAAATAGGAAGATGGCTTATGGTTTCTGTCCCCACAGTGTGACACATATAAACAAGGGACCACTATAACACATTTTTGTTTTCCCTGTGCTGCATGATTTTAGTCATACTTGAATTAATGTCAAAAGTAATAACAAAAGCATCTAACTAAATCAAAATATACCAGTTTGTGGATGTACAGACATGCACTACCCATAGATGTACTGAAATGGCACTTCCCTTACAGCAGGCTCTAATAGTGACCATGATTGCAATTCTATGTCCATTGGAAAATGAGAACTATGTTTTGAAAGGTAACTGAATGAGATCTTTATTATATAAATACATATGTGATCCTTAATCAACACTATGCGAATATCTTATCCTGATATCTATTGTCTCTCGATATTCCTTTTTAATATTTAATGAAACAGATGCAACAAACACATGAAAAACTTCAGGAGTATTCTATCAGATTATGTACCAAATGTTTCATGATTCTAAAAAGATCAATTTCACAAAAAAATAACTAAATGAACGAATGAATGAATAAATGAATAACTTTTGTGCAAATTTTGTTCAAAGCAAATTTTGTACAATTCAGTGGATAACCTTTATGGACATTTAATCCATATTCAGAATTCATACAAATATTGGGCCTCATTCACCAATATCTTCCTAAGTTTTTTCATGAATTTGTTCTTGAGAAAGGTCCTAAGAAAAAGTCCATGTCGGATTCATGACATGTTCTTAAGCCGCAGAACTGTTCACACCTTTGTGCTCTTGTGTGCATAGATTTTGTTCTTACCTAAGAACAAATCCCAAACAAGAAAACATTGGTGAATGTCAGAATCTTTGTAGAAACTGTGTGATTGGGTTTGAAGATGGAATTTATTCTTAAGAACAGTTGGTGAATGAGGCCCATTCTGTTTCTGATATTAGAAATATTTATTTGTTCATTGTTAACATGTTGTGCACTCTTACAGTACGATACAGTAAAGTGTGAAGTATACACCTAGGCATTTGTTTTATCACAGTAGTTCTGGCAAGAAAAAGAAGAGTATATTAAAAAGCAAAGTAGTCACAGTGAAAACAAACAGTGTCAACTATTTATGTGTCATGTATTGCTGTTTTGTTATTAGGGGTCCATGCACCCTCTTGGAATTGCTTGGATTTTTCTTATTTTTAGGATTTAAAGAACTGTAGGTACATGGAACCCTAATGCTTTTGCTGGGAATTTTAGGGGTCCATGCACCGTAGGTGGTGGCATGGAACCCTATAGCATGGAATGGAAACCATTTTTTTTTTTGCTTAGGCTCTTCTATTCTGTCCTAAAACTGATTGGCAAGAAGACACCGTAAGTCATCCAAACACCAAACTTGAGGGTAAGTCTAGTATCCCCCTCAATACTCAGGCAAGTGAAATGACCTCAGTTGGCCATATGGTGGTGCTATACAGCAACATTTTATGTTTTGGCCCATGTCTCTTGAACCATGAGGCCTACATTCAAATTCATGATGCTACATAATCCTTGGTTTATTCCACATAAATGCCTGACTCGGTCTGGTTAGCTCTGCCCCTATGCTTTTTATCATAATTGGCACAATATGTGTCGTTTAAATTTTTTCTATTATTCTGAGTTTTTTCAGGATATGCACACAATATTGGTCTCAAATTGTTCATGGGCATTTGGAGGTCAAGAAACATTTAAAAATGGATATTTGTAAACAATATGGCCACCAGGTGCCAATTAAGCCCATCTGGATTTAGCTTAATTCACAAAGGATAGATTGCTTTGGCCAATTCTTATGAAACTTTACCTGATTTTAAGGGAGCCCACCATGGCTTGACACCAATTATTCAATAGGGGGCACTATAATATTCAAAAAAACTGTTTCTCAGCAATCATTTGGTCAGTTGAGTTGAAACTTTGCATGCTTCATTGTAGGGCTACTTTACAACAGAAATGTTAAGGACAACTCAATAATTGGACAAATATGGCTGCCATTGGACAATAAGAATTCAAGAGGCATTTGGAGGGCTCAGCACTGACCCATCATCACAAAAATTGAATGGCATGTCCTCTTAGGCAATCTCTAATAGTCTATCAAGTTTGACCCCAATCAGCCATGAGGTGGCACTACTCAACAAAAACAAGAATATGTCCTATTAATTTTTTCTTGGATAAAAACAAATTATGTCCTATCATGCTTTACACTCAAACACAACACAAGTCTTTTAAAATTGTTTAAATTTTTTTAGCAATTATTTAAAGTTTGAAAAACAAACTTTCCAAACTAGTGTGTGGATTTTAATCAAATTGTCTCAAATTTGGTCTTCAAACACTCTGGAGTCTGTAGGTAAATAATTATGCTTGTTCTGACGTAAGTGCCTATACAGAGTTTTTCTCTGATTCTGACAATTTGGATACAATGTACATATCTATGTACAATGCCCTCCTGCTACTCAAGCACATGATGACTTGATTCATACTAAACCAGAACTCATCAAAACTCAAAACATCCCCACTGGAAAAATTTTGAGATTTTGCATTTTTTGAAAAATGTTTTTGTGAACTTGTCCTCATGAAACTGATATCAAATTATCTGTAAGGTTCTAAACCTAAATAGTTATCAAAAAATTTAAATTTTAAACAATATGGCTGCCTTATGCCAATTAAACCCTTCTGGGTGGAGCTTAATTCACACAAATGGTTACAGATCAGGATTGTACCACGGTATTTTAGGACCACTGTTAAGAAAATGTAAAATAGTAGACTTTGAGAATAAAGACGTAATATTTCAAGATAAAAATTCATACTGTATGATATTTTAAGAATAAAGTTATAACATTTCAAGAATAAGTTCATGTTTTGAGAAAAAATATTTATTTTTTGAAAGTCATATTATTTCGATAATAAAGTCATCGAAATATGACAAAGTGGGATATTATCAGGAAAAGCTGCAATATTGCAGCGAAAGTGTATGCAAAAGGAAGGTAACAACCTGTAAAAACGAGGGACGTTGAGCAGTTGGTAGAGTTGTACTTTTGTATCGATTTCTCCCATAAAGAAATATTCAGTCTCCTGGCACATCAACACCAGCTTGTTAGTAGTATAATCAACGGCAGAAACAGCTATGCAAGAAATTGTGATTATTTAAAATAAAGAACCAGATAGACCTGGAGGAAATTGTCTGTTTTGTTGAAGCCATGAGGTAGCGCTCTTCAACAGTTTTATTGATTTTTCTTTGGATATGAATAAATCTCTTCACTGACATTTTTGAAATATAAATCTTTTAAAGTTTTTCTGTAATTGTTGTATAAAGTTTGAAAAATGAACATTTTGAACAAGTCTGTGGATTTTAATCAGATTTTGGACTGAAATTCTGTGGTCACATAATTCTCAAAAAAATCTTGACTTTATTGCAAAGAAAGGTCACGAGACATCAATTACTCTGTTCGGCCTTGCTCATTTTTTACATATGGGAATACAAATCCATCAGTCCTTCTCAGATCCTATCCAAAATTTGAAATATTGTGCAAAATGATAGCCTGATAAAGCATGCTAACTGTCAATTAATTGGGCCCCTACAATGCCTAATCTATTGCAAACTTAATTAACTGTCATTCATTTCTTTCTATGATAGAAATAAAGAAAAGACATCTCATTATCATCTAAATTTTTGCAATTATATGTATGTTGCGAAGTATGCACAAGAATGTGGAAAATCGACTTAAACCCATCTTGGCCACAGAATCAGGAATGGCAATATATTCTCCGGCCACCAGAGGGAGCGTCAGCTTTAAATGCAAATTTCAAACTTCAAACATAAATACAGTCATAGCCCTTACAATATTTGTTTTGTGGCACAAAGTTTCTGAATTTTATGTTTTCTACTGAGCCTGACAATTTTGCAAACTCAAGTCTTTTAAAAAAAGGTACAGTTGTTAACAATTGTTGAAAGTTTGTTTTAATCGAATCACCTCAAAATTGGTCTTAGAACAATCTGTGGTGTCTGAAGATAAATAATAATGAGTAATTAAAGACAGTAATTTAAAAAATAATCATTAAAAAAACATAACTTTTAACCAGAGTGTTGCAGCAATATTTGAACAAATCCATGCGACCTGGCTTGTTCTGGCAAAGGGCTCCAAATACATAAGCAATTGTCTGGTTCTAACCAAATTTGAAACATTTGTACAGAATGACAAACAGAGAGCGCATTGTGAATTAATTCTCTATGGTATTACTCAATAATCAATGGTACTTGGTTCTTTATTGTTCCCTACCAATAAATTGTCTCAAAAAGTGCAGTCTTGCCATGGGCCACTTGTGGCTCACCATAACATCATCTCCCTTCCAATCAGAAGGTGCTGAAGCAAAGGACAACTTCAAGCAATGTGAAGTTTGTACCCTGAAAGACTTGTAAGACACTGAACGTTAATAAATATTAAAAACATAAGATGTTATTGGAGACTTATAGTACTAATGAAGACTGGTAGCCTTTGGACACCTATGCTTGCGGCTATATTTATTATTTTTTTCCCTTCATTATTATCCATCCATCCATCCATCCATCATCTAAACCGCTTATCCTTCTGGGTCACGGTGGGGTGCTGGAGCCTATCCCAGCTGTCATTGGGCGGAAGGCAGGATACACCCTGGACAGGTCACCAGTCCATCTCTTCATTATTATTATTATTATTATTATTATTATTATTCCTTCTCCATTTTTTGTATTATTGAGGGGCTTTTACATCAAATATTACAGCACAACCTTTCAAGTCGCAGCTTTATCACATCATTTTCTGTACTGTCGTGGATAAACGTTTATTTTGAAGCTATATAGTGATGGTTGAGCTGTGGATAAAATTGATGTGTGTTTTATAATATCCCAGTTGCAGTTTTTTTTGAGACATTCGGTGGTATACATAATTATTGATCGCTGTGATGAACAGTGTAGTGGTGGTTTTAGTGCGTATGTGTGTTTGCGTATTGATTGTTGTCTAATGCAGCATATGATGCTGTGTGTGGCACTGTTGACTGCTTGCGGTCACTGCTGCAGGCAGGAGGGTTGCGGTTAGGCAGCAGATAGTCTGGTCACAAGCAAGTGTGTGTGTGTGTGTGTGTGTGTGTTACACACTTCACCCTCCAGCTTAGGGTTAGAGAGCAGACAAACACTGTTAACACACAGACTTAGAGTTACAAACAGAGCAGGATATACAATAACACTTTTGATATGGAATAAATGGTAATTTGGAGTGGGAGGGGGATATACGCTTCTGAATCAAAATGACCATTGTAGTCGGAAGTCAGAGAGATTCAGTGCCCATTTCAAACGTTATAAAAATAACAGACACTTCCTCAAAAATTTTAAAATGAAAATTCTGGAAGGACTGAATAGTTGTATGTTGTTGTCACATCTGTTTTTACTCATTATAACAAAATGGGCTTATGAACTCTTAGGTTAGTATGAACTAGAAACATGTATATTGGATTGTGGGTGTGTGTGTGTGTGTGTGTGAGTGAGTGAGAAAAAGAGAGAGAATCTTGTAGGTGTATTTTTATCATTATTGATCTAGCTATCTGTGTCAAGGATGACCTTCAGTTTGTTCAGGGGACCTCAGGATTGTTCACACACACAAACACACACATACACACACACACACACAGGTTTTGGAGATAGGTGATATACTGCCTATTGATTATTAACCCTGTCAAAACATATACACATAAAGTACATTATTTCTATTTATTAACACAATCCTAAATATACAATGTTGTATACTTCTTTCATTGTCAGCTTTCAGGGTAAGGTTTTCAGACAGGTTTTTTGCATGTTTGTGTGTTCCATGTGTATTGATGTGCCTACTTCCCTCTGGAGTCCTCTGCTTACTGGTGTAGTGTGTCAGTGGGCTAGCAGTATGGCGCCATCCGTCCCACTCAGTGTGCCAACTCCCTGAATGCATTACACACCAATCGAACATGGCTAGTGGGTGTAAGCCCAGCTCTACCTGCTACACTGCACTAGTCTAAGAGTCTTTTGTTCAGTTACTGCCCCTTCCCCTTCTCATGACTGGCTTAAACTGCAACTAGCAGCCAGTGAAGCTTTTGGGACTAAGCTAACAGGTGCTTGCATTATGTGAGTTTATGAGTAAAATTATTAAACTTTACTTACTTTAGAGCTATTTGAAAGGGGCACTCTGGCCAAAATGGAAAAGTTAACCATTGTTTCATCTGTTGTGAACATGCCTACTTGCTTCCTACAGTGGTGCCACAATAGTCTCTAGAGTGGGATTTTTTGATTTAGAAACTAGCAAAACCCCCTTCTGATGTTGCATCTTAAACATGGGAGGAAGTTTTGAAAAGCTATAACTGTTGAGGGGCAGATAATTAAGGACAAGCTGTTAGAATTTTTGTCATGATAGCTGGTTAATGTAGAAGGAAGCTAGATAGCCAGCATCACTACTAGGAAGCTGAATATCACATCTGTGTCGATGCTAGCAGTCCAAAATTCTTTATACCTCAGGGGTTCCCAATGGTTGCATGATGTATTTTTGTGATGCATGGTGGGTATTGTAGTAAAAGAACAACTTTGTGAAACCAATGAGGCTGAAGGATGGAATGCCAAATGACACATTAAATGGTAGTCATAGATTATAATGCAACCCCTCGACATTTCTTAGAATTTTGCTGGTTTTATTGAAGAAAAATAAAAACTTTTTCTTCACTCACAAGGCAGTTCTAGAGAGATACATTCACAGACAATTGACAAGCTGAGCTCATGCCAGTTATATAAATTATATGTGCAACAGGAGTATTTAGTTAACACAGAGGAAAGATCTGCTTTATAAGCCAGTGAGCAGTGTTCAAGGTCTAGGAAGATGACGAATATTAAGCATTTAAAGTACTATTTGTTAACCTTCATTACACTGTTAATAACCCTGACAGTGAGCTGCGACAGCTTTTAAAGGAAAAGTGCAACCCATGTCAATGGTCAGATTGTAAGTAGTGATGAAGGAGCAATATATAAAACAGGGTGTAGATAAAATAAGGTTAACATGGAAACAGGATTAACATTTGCTGCTTCTTTTTGAACTTACTTGAGCTTGTTTAAGGACCTAGTTATACATTTAGCAACCCAACTTTGAGATAAAATAGTCATAAAGTCATTTCTCAGCATCATTTAAAGATCTTGGTAAGACAAAATGATAGAACTTATGTTCATATATTTTCAGCTATTAACTGATGTATTAAAAAAAGTGAGTAGGCTTAGAGCATGTACAGTGTTTATATAGCATTTTGCAGAAAAGTACTGTTCATATCTGTAGTTTTGTGTAGAGATGCTGATAAGGTCATAATGTTTTATTATAAGATCACCACAACTGTCAGTATGCTTTGTCGTATGTGGCCATTGAGCTTGTGTCCTGCCCAACATGAGAGGTTTGGGGTTTCTGACACCTCCCTCTCATCAGGAAGAAGACTGAAATAGCTTAGACATGTGAATCAGGGGGATGAGCTTAGTCAGAGCTGTCAGCAGTGTGTGTGTGTTTGTGTGTGTGTGTGTGTGTGTTTTAGAGTGCTCTGTGGTCAGTGTATTTGCCAGGTAAGGCATAGTAATGTAGGTTGCATATGGCATTCTGCTGTGCGCACTGTTACACAATATTAATAAATATTGTAAGCATATTTGTTACACAATACTAACAAATATGTAAACATTTGTTTTCTTGGTGGCATATCATTTTCCCACATAATTCTCAGACTACCAAGTTTGTGATCAATTTTCTTACTTTATCTGGGATATTTCACAACATTCTCTTCATGATGCACATACTGTAAAGAAATGTCAGCACTCAGAACTGTTTCTAAAGTGGCTTGGAGGCTTGTTTACAAAATCATGTGGATTTATGTATTTTTAAACTGAGAAGGGTTGGAGTCATTGCTGAACTTTGTTCCATGTGGACATTCTTCTGTAAACAGAGTACTCAAGAAATGGGTATTATGGAGGGACTAGAGTAGCTGTTGTGAGTGTTTATGTTGCAATCAGGACAGCACACATACATAAACGATGTTCCACCAGCCATCAGAACGACAGGACTCAGGCACAGCACTCAAGACTACCATGGCCCTTTGTACTATAGTGGACTCTCAGTGCTATTCTAACTGCTACAGGCTCCTGCAGGAAATTGCTGTTTTTGAGAGGAAAATACTCACCATTCTGCCAGACCACCAAAAAGCATGGGAATAATGGATTCATTGGCACTAGAGGGTGAGTCAACAGAAGATAATGCTAACACAACAGAACAAGCTAAGCTAAGGCTACAAAGTTCAACAGACTTCCCAAAGCTTGATGTAGCTCAGTCAAAACCAACGGAAAAAGAACCAAGCCGGTCAAGAGTATAAGATGGTGGCACGAGCTTGGAGCAAAACCAAAAGCATGAAAGCAACAGGTTGCTGTCTGAACATCCTCCACATTGGACTGTTCATCATGGGCTCTGAAATCTAATGCTAATGCTGCTGTATCCTGTGAAAAAACTGAACTGAAACTGGTCTGTTTGCTGAACTGCTTCGAGCAACCAATGAATCTGGGGAAGTGGGATCAGCAATGAAGTAAAATCAGTAAGCTGATTTAAAGTGGGCTAGCAAAGACACAAGGCCTAAAAAGGACCAGATCTTGCCTGACGCCAGTACCGCTCCAAGCACTCATCGTGGTTCCAGGGCAGCAGGTCAGTGCTAACATGTGGTCTCCACAAAGCGACTGTCTTTAAATTAAATAAGGAGCTTCCCTGCATTCCCCTTCCAGCAATGGGCAGACGATCAAATTATTCTTTGTGTGGGCAAAATGAAATTCACAAAGAAAAGTCAGAAATCTTAAACAACTTCACTGAGCTGTTTAATACACTTCAATCAGTCAGCCTTTGTTTAACATTGGAGAAAATTGAGGGTGACCCTTATTCACAATGTTGCTGAGTTGATACAGGAAAAGGGACTGACAATGTCTAAAGTATTAAAAAAACATTAATAACAAAAATACATAAAATACAGTAGTTAATAAAATCAAATCAAAATAAAATAAAAGGAGAATAAGATCAAAAAGTAGACTAAAATGTATTAAAATGACTAATAAAAATAAAGAATAACAATATGAATAATAATAAACAAATAATAAAATAATGAAAATAAGACAATAATAGTAGAAGTCTTAGTAAATACCATTATTCACAGACATCATTTAAGTAATATATTCTGGCATATGGCCAGAGAGTGTTTTATAAATAAAAATAAACCAATGTGTTTCCCGCCGTGTTGCTAGTGAGGGCCAACCAACTTTTTCATACAGTCTACAGTGATGAGTGTTATAAGGGTCTCCAGTAATGAACCTCAGTGCAGAGTAATAGACTGAGCCCAGTGATTGAAGAAACTGTCAGATGCATGTTTGTAAATTACATAACCATAGTCCATGACAGATAGCAAGGTTTCCTCAACAATTCTTTTTCTTGCATACATGGGGAAACAGGATTTATTTTTATATAGATAACCGAGCTTCTGTCATTTGCCAAACAATTTATTAATATGGGATTTAAAAGTGAGTTTATCATCCAGCCATATACCAAGGTACTTATACTCTGTGACTCTTTCAATGTTGGATCCCGCCAGGGTGGTGATATTTACAAGTATTAAAATCAGTATTAGTAGATCTGGAAAACAGCATGAACTTAGTTTTCTTAGCATTTAAAACCAGTTTGTGTTTACACAAAGCAACCTGTAAGGCATTAAATGAGCATTGCACTTTTCTTATTGCAGCATAAACAGAGTCAGCTGAACAGTATTGAGAAACACTTGAGAAGCTGACAATTCTAATGTTCATCAGTGGACCTCTTCTGGTCCTGGCAACTGCTCAGCCTCAGCACATAGCTGAGCAGAACCTGCAGCCTAAAAGGTCTGAATTATATTTACAATTTTAATCCATTTTGGGGGTGCAGACAGTTTTTAGGGGCTCCGCTCCGTCGTTGTTCTCAGCTGTCTGTTGTCTTGAGTGTTTGTTTATATTCTTGTCTGTTTCTCTTGTTCTTCGGCCAGCATTTCTCGTGTACCCTCTGTTCCTGGTTTGTGTTTACTGCTTCAAGACTTGTTTTCTTAGTTCATGTCCATCGTGTTTAGCTTGTGTTCTCAGTTCCTTGTTTTCTGTATTCAATTCTTGTTTATACTTTGTTTCGGGTCTTGTGTTTTCGGTTTATCTTGTGTTTTATTTGTATTCAGAGTCTTAGACTCAGGTTATTTTATTCATTTGCTGTATATCTGTATTGTGTGTGTTGCTGTTCGTTCCATGGATCCTTGCACCCTTTATGTGCCTAGCTGTCGTCTGTATTATTCTAATAAGACTCCAGAAAAGATCACACACACCCTTATCCCGTCTCCTTGTCTGCTACAGCAGCTCCAACGTTACACTACCTAAGCAGTACTGGAGTGAAAACACTAAAGGACAATCTTCCCTTTGCTCTTCGTTGTCAATCTGCTCCGTGGACTGATTTCACCCTACAGGTGCAGCCATAGTCTCTTCCACCTGCATAATGAAAGACCCAAACACCTCACCACAAGTGGAGGCACAGAATACAGCACAGTGCAACCACAACCCCCACCACTGGAGAACACAACTCAGGCTGAGTTTTTGATACTGGATCAGAGTTATAATGACCTGCATTATCTGCAAATGACACTGCATTCACCAGCAGAGCCCTCTCTCTCTCAACATCATGCCCACATATGTATTTCTCTGAAAAAAGTGTGCTGGGACTAAACTCTCACTTTCCATCTCAGCCAGTCCACAAGTTCTACCCAAAAAACACAGGGCACCCCTGTCCCCCATCACTTTGTTCAGAAAGATCTTTTAGGCCACTTCAACATCATCAGCAGCAGCCTTGTCCTTCATCTTCTCCGGAAGCACAGAGCACAGATTGTTCAGTCAGTGCTACTGATAGTAGCAACAGGGTTCAAACCACTTTGTGATGTGTTTAGGTCCATTCTATAGTAGAGACGGTACTAACAGCTGTTCTGAGAACAAGCTGGGATTCAGTATGCCTGTAATGTTCTTTATTCCTGTGTTGATTAGAAATAGAAGGAATTGAGTGCATTCAGCTTATGAGGTTAACCAGTGTAACCTGTTACCTGTACAATCTCAGAAAAGAAGGTACAAAACTGTCACTGAAGCAGTACCCCTTTTGTCACTGAAGTCGTTCAAGGGTACATCTCAGTACCTTAAGTCGGGGAACATAATTGTACCAAAATACATTGAAATTATATTTTCTAAGTTGCACTGACTCCACGCACCCCGTCTCATCTCCAGGCTTTTTATTTTATTGTTCTGTTTTAAAACATTAGGTTATGAAAAGGCACAAATATGTACTTTTTCACTGGGAAAAGCTTATTTAAGGTACACAACTGGACCTTAAAACCATTGATGTGCCTTTGAGTGTGCATTTACATTGTTTGTACCTTGACGAACCAAAAAATGTACCTGCACAGTACATTTATTTCTGAAAGTGTGTTGCAACAACCTCAGACTGCCCCAGTGGCTCCTATTATCTCTACAAAGTTAGTTCCACTTAATATCAGGTCCCTAGCCAACAAATAACTTTTAGTTAATGACATTGTAATACCCTACAATTTACATTTTCTTTTTGTTGTTGAGACATGGTTAGCAGAAGGCAGCAGTGCTACTGTTCTCAATGAGACAGCACCAGTAAACTTCAGTTTTATAAATACATGTCAAACTGGAAAGAAAGAAGGAGTCGCCGCTGCTTTATTTAAAGATGCATTTCAATGAAAAGTCAACATTTACTTTACATTTACATTACTTGGCCATTTCTGATCACTTCTGTGTCTTCTTTAATTTACTGATCACTTTGAATCTCAAACATGCTCTGTTTCTGAGGGGCATAAATGAGAATACTAGTGCTTAGTTTATGGAGGCCGTAGCTATGTCACCAACCATTAATGCAGAGACAGTTGATATACTCCTAGATAATTTTTGTTGCACTGGTCAGGAAAACACTGTGGATGGTAAAAGCCCCGCAAAGAGAATGCAGGAAAGCTCAACAGAGGTTAAGAAAAACTAAACTTCAAATCTACTATAAGCGAAGCCTCTTAACTCTGTTATTAACATTAACAACACCCTCATTCTATTCATCATGGTTGACAAGCTTACAAAGCCTGCAAAACAGATATCTCCAGAACTTTTTTCCACAGAGAAATGTAACTAAGTTGCTTGCTTTTTTAGTAAAACAGCAAATAGTTTGTGGCTCACTGCTATCAGATACTTTCCTATCCTATGTTGAATCACTCACTAAAGGGTTCCAAACTGCCTCTGGAAGCAACATCAGCAAAGAACTGCACTTTAGGAGCTTCACAAAATGGGTTTCCATGGCTGAGCAGCTGCACATAAAATATAAGATCAAAATGCACAATGCCAAGCATCAGGAGGGAGTGGTGTAAAGATGGCTGTGGAGCAGTGGAAATGTATTCTGCAAAAAATTCTGCAGACACTCTCCAAAGTCTTGTAGAAAGCCTTCCCAGGAGAGTAGAAGCTATTATAGCTGCAAAGGGGGGACCAACTCCAAATTAATGCCTATGGATTTAGAGTGGGAGGTAATAAAATCTCCTGTAGGTATAATGTATAGGTGTCCTAATTCTTTTGTCCATATAGTGTATTTTCAGTCAACTCAGCAATTTTTTTTTTAACTCAAGCAGTTATTTTGACACATTTCTATCAGGCTTCCAACCTTACCACAGTACTGAAACCACTCTTATAAAAGTGTTCAGTGATCTGAATACCGATTTGGGTAAAATGTCAGTTCTGGTTTTACTAGATCTCAGTGCTGTATTTAACACTGTAGGTCACAGAATACTACTGGACAGGTTGGAAAATTGGGCAGGACTTTCCAGTACAGTCCTTATTTAGAAAGCTGGAGATACCTTGTCACCATTGGCAGTTCTGAATCTAATAGGGTGGCTTTTATATGCAGATTCCCCCAGGGATCAGTTCTCTGACTGCTTCTGTTCAATCAGTTTTTGCTGCTTGTGAGACAAATGCTACAGAACAACAGCACTGATGACTATATTTATGCAGATGCTACATAGATATGTTGGTACTTTCACCAGATGATTGCAACACAATAGCCTCACTGTGTCAATGTTCCGAGCATATAAATAATCGGGCTCTAAAAACCTAAGACCAAGTCTGAAATCTTGGTATTCTAATAGACTTAGATCTCACCTTCACCAACCATTATCAAAGCAAACACCAAAACAACCTTCTATCATATTATATAGCCAGAAAATATAGCCAGAATCAAAGGTTTTGTGTCCCAACAATACCTAGAGAAGCTCAACCATGCATTTATCACCAGTAGAGTGGACTCTTGCAATGGTCTCCTAACTATACTCCTCTAGCTGCTGCTAGAGTTTTGTACCATAATGGTACAGCAACTCTGTTTGAAGCTGCTCCTGAAAACTACAGATTTATGCATACAGTAAGACAAGGCAGATGAGGAGGAGGACTGGCATGCATTTATAATAGTGACTTTAACTGCAAAATTACACCAATACTATTGGTGAAGGCATATCTTTTGAGTATGTTGCAATCAACCTTTTTAGTGATACTTCTGTGTTACTAATTGTAATATATAAACCTCCAAAGCAAAATAGTACATTTTTGGCAGAGATTGTGAAATTATCAGGTGTATCCACAAACTACAATAAGATTCTTCTCTCTGGGGACTTCAACTTGCATATTGATGATCCATCAGCTAGTAATGCATTAGAATTCATTAGACTTCTAGAGACATTTGATTTGATCACTAAAGTTTTAAACACAAATGTGTCCCAAATCTCTGATGTTTTTGTATCAGATCATTTCTGTATCATTTCAAATCAATTTAGAAGCAAAGAAGAAAGTACCTGAAAATTACTTTAAAAAGCATTCCATTGACTCAGAAACAGTTGAGAAGTTTTTCATTTGTAAAAAAGCATTTGTAATAGTTCAGCGAATACAGTACTGACTCCCTTCTGTAATGATCTAGTCTCTGATCTAAATGCTAGATTAAGGGAAACCCCTGACATTCTCACTCCAGTCAAATAGAAGAAAAAACTTGCGTACTCAAAAATCCATGGATGAATGCAGAAGTACGCCAGCTTAAGAGAAATTGTTTAAGGTTCAATAGACTTTGTCATTTCAGCTATATACAAGTACACAGTGAAACGAAACAATATTCCTCCAGGACCAACACACGAACACAAGTGCAAAACAATACAATATACGTAGTGCAGACAATACAGTGCAATAAATATGAAAGAAAACCTTACAATAAATACAAAACAGAACACAGGCAGTATACGATATTGAAGATTATGTGGAGTTGTGCAAAGGAGGATGTAACATACTATGACACATTAGCAGATTAGCAGATAGCCTGGCATCTATGAGCATAGCAGTCACTGAGGTACCAGCCAGAACAGCAGTGGAATACAGTATTTGGTTGATACAGTATCCTAGCAGCCAATTTTGTTAAATAAGTAAAATGTGCCAAAATGCAAAGTCAGAAATTGTTAAGACAATAAAATGTACAAATTAAGAAAAATCAGAGCGCTTATGGAGGAAAACTAGACTGCAGGTGCATTATGATTTTCTTAAAGAGCAGATCTCAATAATGCTATGAAAATGTCCAGACAGATACCTGTCTAGTGTAATTAATAGATACAAAGATAATACCAAAATCTTTTTTTCCACCATAGACCGAGTAATCAACCCCAGCTTTTCTGCTAGTGCGTCTCAAGGTGATTTATCTTCTAAAATTTGCGAAGAGTTGCAATTCATTTCAAAATAAAATAGATCTGATATGACAGGTCATAGCTCAGCCAGCTGAAACAAGCTCCTATAATGTTCCTGATAAGCCACCTACATCAGTATTTAGTTCATCCACATGTGATCCTACTACCTTAAGATGGTTTTTGATTGTGTTCACAATGATGTTTTAACTATTGTAAATTGTTCTCTGCCAACAGGTGTTTTTCCAAACACTTTTAAAACTGCCTTGGTGAAGCCTCTGCCAAAAAAGAGTAGCATGGATCCTTCCGTACTAAATAATTTTAGACCAATTTCAAACCTACCTTTTTAAGTAAAGTTGTTTTCAAACAATTATATGTGTATCTAATATCAAACAAGTTATGAGAAGTTTCAGTCAGGTTTTCGATCTAACCATAGTACAGAGACAGCATTGGCTCGCATTGTGAATGACTTCAGGCTCAGCGCTGATGTACAAAATCCTTTTATTCTGGTTTTATTAGATCTTAGAGCAGCTTTTGATACCGTTGACCACAAGATTTTAATCCAACGTCTTGAATGCTGGGTCAGCCAAATGGTGTAAATCATATTTAGATAATGACCAGCTGTGTGTCAGATATTTCTCAGTGGATGTCAAAAAATTTTCTACAATTAAATCATGAAAAAATGGAAATACTCATCATTGGTACAAAAATTCAGAGAAAGCTGCTTTACGAGAAAGCTGGTTCTTTAGTTTCATATATACATCTAATGCTCTCCTACTGGACTTCCTAAGAAAACAATACATCCCTTAGAACTGCACTGGCTAACTTGCTCAGAATAGATTTTAAAGTGCTGCTACTAGTTTTTAAGGCTAGGTTTTTAAGTTTTTAATGACCTAGCACCCGCTTACATCACAGAGTGTCTATGTTCCAACATGTTATCTTAGATCTGCAGATACTGGCCTTCTGCAAACACCTTCTGTAAAATACATAAATCATGAAGAGGCTTCGTTCAGTTATTATGCTTCTAAACTGTGGAACTCAATTCCACCTTTTTTTTAGACAGTAAAGCTTAGTGCTCACTTTTAAGAAGCATCTAAAACTTGTGTTTGATGAATATGAACATAAATATAGAGGACTGATTAATGAACCCAAGGTTAATAACATTGGGTAAGGAGGCCGGTTTAGGTCTCAACAAAACATATGCATCATTCAGGCCCCACTAGAGAGACTTGGGGCTAATAGAAAGTGTCTGTAGCTTACAGACATGTCTAGCAGTAGAAACAGCAAGCAAAAGGGCTGTCTTTAAGGAGACCCTCTTAAGAGCAGCCTGATCCAGAGGGCGTGTGACTAAGGAAATCCAGCACCAAGGGGAGGTCCCCAGGTGGTGCCCTAAGTGATCAGGGCAGATGCAATATCCTTGTTCCCCATCTTACCGAAGCCCAAAGAGGAGCCCTCGGTTAGGGCCAAAGGACTTGCTAGGGCTGCCATGTAAACTTTCAGGGTAGAGGGGGTCCTTCTCTTGTCAAGCATGGACAGTGCACAAGAGAGGTTCTGTCTGGCTGTTCAAACACTACTCGGCAAATGCCCTCCATCTTCCTTCATGTAGAGCACAAGTAGAAGGGGATTGTGTTTCTAACCTCTGGTGAACACAATGTGAGTTCAGAGGTAGCCCCAAGGGCCACAGGTACAGCTAGAAGTGCTCTGGGTGCGGGTGCCATACCTGACCCCTCAGCTGGGATATCCCTGTGCATAGGAAATTCCCACAGAACCCCCTGCACCAGAGACAGCAGCAGAGGAAACCATGGCTGAAATGGCCATTGTAGGGCCACTAGAAAGATACAGTGTCTCTCCCTTTGGACTCTGTCCAACAATACTGGAATGAGGGGTAGTGGAGGGAATCCAGGCAGCAGTTCCCTTGGCCATTCATGTGCCTGAGCATCCTGACCCGATAGGCTGTCCTGGTGTTGCTTTGAAAACCACAATTGGCAATGAGTCATGTCTGGTGAGGTGAACTTGTTCACTCGTGCATCTCCGAACTGCTGCCCAGTCAACTTGACCATGTACGGATGCAGTCTCCAGGGGCTGGGGTTCAAAATGTGGAGAGAGGGTATCTGTCATCTCGTTGCTGCTCCCTTTTGCTCTCGTACCTGCTAGGTGTGCTGCTCTCAAGGAGAGAAACCTGGGATGAGCCCATGTCCACAGGTGTCATGCAAGGTTCAGCAGCATGCATGACCTGGTGCCACTGTAGTAGTTTCCACGATAAACCTGACTGGTTGTCTGAGTGGAAGAACATGTCCTGAGTGGAAGGACATGTCTCTCTTGCAGGACTGGGAGAAAATATTCTAGAGCTAGCCATCTGCCTTACACAGGATTTGTCTGTCATTATCATCTCCCTGTGTAAAGAAAAATGCCCCATGGCTATGCCAGTAGACAGGAACACATCAGAGCACCATGGTCTGAGGGCTGACAGGCACTCTGAAGAGTACTCTCACTCATCTGTGATGCACTGGGTCCGGGCCGAGACTTTTCAGCCTGGAAAAGATGGTTGTAGAGCATCCCCAGCACAACTACCTATGAGGCAGCTGTGAGCAAGCCCTGAAGCCACAGTAGTGTCAGATATCGCAACTCTGAGCCCAGCTTGAGGCAGGAGAAAGATGACAATGACTCAAGCTCAATCTTGAGGCAAGGTTGTCAGAGACTGCAAATTGAGAAGCACATCTATGGCACAATTTTTAAGCCCTGAGCCATCAAGGGAGACAACGAGGCCTGAATGCATCTGGTAAAGACCCTAGGGGTTAAGGAAGGGCTGAAAAGCAAAAGCCTGAATTAGAATACTGCATTTTGGAAAGCAATGAAAGTATTTGTCCCTTCAAGTCTACGGATGCAAACCATTCATCTCTTCCGATACTGTGGAGAACACTGCTGTGTGCAACATGCAGAAAGGAAGAACTTCCAAGTATCTGTTCAGCTGACAAAGGTTCAGAATTGGACAAAGGCCTCTATCCTTTGTTGGAACAGCAAAATAAACTGAGTAGAACTCCTCTGACTGTGCAACAACTTCTATAGCATTGCTGGCCAGGAGGGTGTAAGAACATGAGCCAAATCTTAAACAACAGTGACCCTTGGACGAGAACTGAGCAGGGGCCGGTGAAGAAACTGTAGCCTGTATACCTCTGACATCTGATGTGATGTTCTTCCAATGTGCCAGGTGTTGGGGTGACATGAGTTCAGTCACCAGCCAGAGACCTTCAACGGTGGGTACCCTTGGCTGTCTCGCTGCAGGACACATAACAGACTGTATGCTGCTGGGGATGTGCCACTAGCTTCAGCAGTAGGATTTGGGAGTCTGCGAAGAGCCAGAGTGGAAGTTTGTCCTCCAAAAGTCAGATCACTGAAGGGGAATAGTGTGTGGGCCAGGAGGGAGAACACACAGTCTTTTTCACATTCTCCAGTTCGTGTGACTCTGAGAAGGATGAAGGTCAGTCTAGAGCCTCCTTAACAGCCAGGCCAAACATGCTGCCAGGCAGAGTGGCAGAGTCTGAAGTTTGGCTGTATATGAGTCAGATAGAGATGTGTTTGGTAGCTAAACCTGCTGTCGACTATGTATGAGGGTGGCTACCAACTGATCAGTGGTTTTAGTTGAATAGCCCATTATCTGAAGGGCTGTATTTAGGAGCTCCTCTGTGGCCCTGTCAGTCCCAGTGCTCTGCAGTGTGAGAAGCATAAAGGACAACGAGTTAGTCAGCCTCCCTAACTGTGTTGCGAGATTGTGGGCTCTCACATTGAACTTGTTAGTGTGTCTGCACTCATTGCTGGGGCAGCATGGGTTAAGGAGCAGCACTGCATCAGAGGAAACTTCTTTAGAAACAATACAGGCATCTACTGCTGGCTTGGAGGCTAATCCATGGACCTCAGCAGAGCATTTGCCCTACCATTCTCAATCTGTATTTTTGCAGGCCAGATTGAAAGGCGGCTGTAAACTCAGCAATAAAATCTTGACACGCAGGCTTGGAGAATTTCTCCTCGTTGGCTTTGCGTTTGAAAAAGGTGCTGATTCTTGGCATCTGGGCCACCAGGATGTCCAGCACCAGCTTTACAGAAAAATGCGGGTCCAAGCCCCCATGGGCAAGCCAGTGGTGTCTGTGGCAAGGAAAAACTCCCTAAGAACAAAAGGAAGAATGCTTGAGAGGAACCAAGATCCAAGAGGGGAACCCATCCTCCTCTGGTCAACGCTGGATAGCAAAACAATAACACGAGCAAAATAAACAGAGGACAATGTTTCACCATTAGTATAAAATATTAAAATACAGAAAACGGGAAAAGCAGGTGAAGCAATGGCTATGATGAAAGAGTAACTGCACCCCCTACTTTCAGCTAACTCCACCCATAGCTCATCTTTGAGAAATGCTCAAAAATGGGGGCACTTTGGGAGGGGCACTGCAGTGATGTTCAGGTTTGGAGGCAGGGTTGGGAGGGAAACTGTGTGTGCTGGGCTGCTGTGTTTTTATAGCTAGCTAATGTTAGCTACCAGAAAATATGGAGAGTGACAAAATCAAATAGCACTTTTGTGACTGAGACGTCTTACTTAAAAAATGTGTTTCTGATCAGGCAAGTCGTCTTTAGGCTCACCATTTTGAGCCACAGGCTCAAGCCGCCGAAGAGTCAGCATCAGAAAATGATCAGCAGTGAGCAGGAGAGGCATCAGAATGGTAGAAAATTCCCTAAAACTGTGATGGCTAGCTTTTAATTATCTGTTCAGCAAGATACACATTCAGTAAAACCAAGGTCCTGATTTTTTAGATATATTGTATTTTGAACAAATAAAGTGGGCTGCTTTAAACATTTTCTTAGTTTCATTAATTTTGACATCAAACTATGACACACTTCTTGTGACCACTGTACAAAGCATTTACATATATGTACATTTTCTGTAGGGAGATGGCCAAGGAAAAAAAGCTAATCCAACCTACGTAGCCTAAGCTAGTTTTCTTATGTTAGTCATTCTCTAGCGTTACCAGCATTACAATCTAGCTTTTTAGCATGCAGCTAGTTTACTTGAGGAGTACAACTGGGAGACTGTATCGTACCATGCAGGTTATTGACAGATGTGACCAGGTTAGTCATGCACTGCCTCACCGGTCATCCAGGGTTTGCTACAGTGGCCATAACTCCTTACATTCTCCAAGCTGTTTGTGGCACTAATGTTATGCAAAACTTGCAAGAATCTTCACTTATTCGGTCCAGCAGGTTATGAACGTTATGATTAAATGTGCTGATCATTTTTATTTCAAACTAAGTTTAATTAGGTTCCTTACAGTTGTTAGACATCTCACATACCACAACACTGTGGGGCAGTGCTGACGGTATTTGGTCAGTACGTGCGTGTGGTCTTCCACTCATATGTAGTGACACAAATTAGAAAGGAGTTTCATGAGAATGATGAAGCTTGATCTAAAATAAATTCCTTTTATAATAACTCCATTTATTAATAGTTGCAATGACATTTACATGAGATACCACATTCCAATATACATACAGAGAACACATTTACAAAAAAACATAAAAGAGTAATCAAATAATTTTACAAAATGGCAGGACAATTCATTTTGTGGATATGTTTATTTTAATAGATAATTGCAAGCTTCAGTGTTTTATTAATAAGGAGTTATTTTCATTTGCTCCTCTCTCTCACTAACAGACCCACACTTCTCTGTGGTAATACTTTATACATCCACTGTTTCCACTAGCTCAGCTGAAATGATCCATGGTGGCATGTTGCTGCTGACAGAAAGGCACCATCATGAATAAAGTTTCATTGGGATTTTCTGTAAGGTCATCTAAAACAGTGCTTGGAGTCTTTATGCAAAACTGATTAGCTTGCAAAAAAACAACAAAAAAAAAAAAATCACATGGTGAACTGAAAATGCATAGTGGCTTCAAACTAGGTATGCTGCCTTGAGAGGTACAATATGAATTGCTGTAACTGTTTTGCTATTAGAGGTATGCTCCATCTACAGGAAAAAAAACTGAGGCTCAATCTAAATTATTTGGATCCTTAATTTCGATATATTTGACAAGAGGTCATTCCACAACAACTCACCTAGAGCATGTCCGCTCACATCATGAATTTCCATGAAAAAAAAAACTTCAAATTAGTCCATGTAACCATGCACAATTTCGAAGCTGTGCTCCAATTGTTTCTTTGTTTTTTTATGTTTTAATTTATGAATTGTTAAAATTTGGCCTGTTAGGATAAGTTTAACTGCTTAAGAATGAATGAGCTGAAATATTAACTGGACATAAACGCAGCAATAAAAATATGGTATCTAATAAGGCAAAAATTCAGCCTAACAGAGCAAAAAAAATGCTACTTAAAAAAACTAATTACAGCACTGTTTTGAGCTAAGACTAAAGACTTGGCTAAGACTAAAAGGCTAAAAACTACAATCTACTAGAGCTGGGCGATATGGCCAAAAATGCTGTCACGATAAACAAAATTCATATTGTTCAATATCGATACATATCGCAATAAATGTCAAATCATTATTTCTTTCAAGTTTGAAGGCTGATTTTTGCTCCTGAGTGGTCAATTGCTGTTTTAAACTATCATTTATGGTCAGAACATGACAAACACTCACCAAACAGTGGAACATTTCACAAATCACTGGGGACAGTGGGAGAAAGTTTCTGGTCTGTGGGAGAAAGTTTCTGGTGGTTTTTACCAGCTGGAAAAGCATGGCCATAATTTTTGTAATAATTTAAGAAAGAAAACAGGTTATTTTTAGCTGTCTGGTGACAAGTGCTAGGCTATCCCATTACAAAAGCTAAACAAGTGGCCAACAACAGTGCTAAACTGTTTAGTTTCTCAACAACGTCAGCTTAGTACGGACAGCAAACATTAGCTGGCTCGGTAGGTCAGTGATGGATCACACCGCCTTACTGCCAGCGTTCCTACCGCATCCATGTCAGAGCATATCACAGTATTCAAACACCAGCTAGCAGACAGCTGGGTTTCTCTATAGTAATTTGAGGGGTGAACCGCAATATATCTGACACCAGATAAAGAGTCCTCCTTTTAAGTATGTTTAAACTGAAAGCAGTGCTTTTGTGTCTTGTTTGATCTACAGTATCATCAATTGGCCATGGTGTGCGAGTGATGGAGCACTGCTTCAAGTTAGCCAGCTGCTAAAAACAGCTAGCCTGGAAAGATAGCGTTCTCCCACTCTCCAGTGCCTCACAGCATCCTCAGTTTACTTTCATTTAAATCAGGGCTGTAACTTGCATGAACCCACTTCTTTCTTTCACTTTCATTGCTTGGGAATGCACTAATACATAAATCAGACTTTTTGAGTGCTGTAACACAGCGCTGTAGTTGTGAGGAGCAGACGTGATTTAACGCTGCTAAAGCTTGTTAGGATGTACGGAGAGAGGTGAGTTCACTTTAGGACAGTATAGTTACGCCACTTATCATGTCACTCACACTTGGTCACAGGAGAACAGATCGCCGGTCGCTCCACTCAAACAGGAACGTTACTAAAGTATATTTGGCGACTCATTTTACTCGTTGACCTCAAAACTAACAATAATAACTAACAACATAAAAATGTTATTTTTACAGTTTACAAAGATGTGTCCAAATTTTAAGCAAGGCCGGTATATTATTACAGAGCAATGCATTTCAGCTGTTAATGACAAAAAGGCCTTAGGGTGTAGTTACTCCCCAGCTGGCATTTCAATGTTTATTCGCAGTTCAATCAATGTTGATCAAGGTTGAATCATTATCGAAATTTAATCAATGATGATATTGTGGTGATGTTTCAATGTCTTACCTTTTAACATTAAAACTCCCAGATATCAAAAATTTGTTGGGCCACATCTAGTTTGAACCTCATCGGCCAAGACTCAGGTCTGAATCAAGGCCCAATTCTGGCCCAAATGCTCGCCTCTCATCCGGGTACGCCGTGATAATAACACTCCCCAACCCAGCTAACAAAACATACTCACTCCATTCACTTCTATGTATTTTCTGCTTAAGTCTAAATCTCTATTTATTAACCACATGTACCTCAATTAAAAGCATACCATTTGCGCAGTTGTAGCCTAACATTCACCTTTATTTAGAAATAGCATAACATAATGCAAACAACCACAAAAAGAAAATCAGCTGACCCAATCCCCAATGAAGACAGCACAGCATAGGTGAACACAGCTGAACCAATAGTCTGCCACAGTTTTAAAGTGCATTATCAGGTATTAAGCTAGTATATATTGTATCATGCCTTTAAAGTCACCAATTCTTAAAACTCACCTGTTTTCACCTGTATGCATGCATGAATTTCAATAACAACACTAGAAATCAGTTGGAAAAAAATGCTTTAACCCCTGCGTTTTGTGGGCAAAACACTAGGTTGCTTCTAGTCTTTATAACTTCAGAACGGTTTAAGCTTAAGACATGATCCACATATCAGGACATTCAGCAGACCCGCCCCTAACTACTTAGTGTGACGTCAACGAGCAGCATCAGTGAGTACTTGGGCTCGGAAAATCTCCCAAAATCCTGATACTATTGCTCTACTTTTTGCCCTTCATATTCCAACAAAGTGTTAAAACAGTGACATGATTCACATATCAGGTCACTCATCAGACTCTGCCTCACCATCCAGAGTGATTTCATCCACCTGTGACCATCCATCAGCCAGCAATCCAGCTCCAAAATCACCCAAAACCCACTCGCTACTGTAATATTACATCTCTGCTTTTAGCCTTCATGTTATAAATAAAGGGTTACAAATAGCGACATGATTCACAAACCAGATCACTCCGAGAAACCTGCCATTACTAGCCTGAATGAGAGAAACCAGCTCTAACATCACACAACCCAGAAATACAGCTCAAAATACAGCCAGCATCACTGCAAAACCTGCTATTAGCTCTCTGCTTTAGCCTTAATTTGGCAACAAAGGGGTTAAAAACAGTGACACAAATCACACATCACATTAACCATCAGGACTTATCCTGTGTGTCCAGAGTGACGCTGTGGAGATAGATTTAGCCATGATCCACTCAGTAATCCAGTTCAGAAAACCACTGTTCAGATCTTGCGTTTACCTCCATTTGAAAGGCCATTTAAAACACCCAGAGCAACGTGATCGGTGTAAAAGAGGGGTGGGGAAAAAGGCAATAAAACTGCAGTGTACCATTCAACACAACAACTGCACTCTTTCCCTCAAAATCACACAAACAGGCCCTAAAACACATTTTGATAGATAAATAACAATAAATATGACAAATATGATTATAAAATGAATAATATTTTGCTCTGTCTTTCAGTTTACATTGTTTTTGAGTATTAAAAATATCTGATATTAAATATGCAACTCAATTTATAATTAAAAATAAAGCCTGTCTTGCTGTGTATCAGAGTTTTAGGACTCAGCATGAATCCAAGAGGACAGAAAATCAATGAAAAACATGGCCGCCTTATGCTAATTGTTTATTTTTACTAATAATAACTAATAGAATAAATCACCATCAAAATTATTGCACTTTCAGCCCACAGACACTCCAGACTAACAATTTCTGAAAGGATAACTACAACTGCACTTGTTTTCAAGACCTCTATATGCAAAAAAATGCTAAATTTAGCAGGTACTAGGTAAATTTTTGATCAAATTTCAAACAATGGCATATCTGAGTAGCCCAGGGTCTCCTGAAAATAACAGCGTATGGCATGTGTGACTGTCTCATGTGAATACTTTATAATTAGGGTCCAAGCACGCAGTGCGTAGGACCCTATTGTTTTTGTTAGAGTTTTCTTATTATTAGGGTCCAAGCACGCAAGTGCGTAGGACCCTATTGTTTTTGTTAGAGTTTTTCTTATTAGGGTCCAAGTACGCAAGTGCGTAGGACCCTATTGTTTTTGTTAGAGTTTTTCTTATTATTAGGGTCCAAGCACGCAAGTGCGTAGGACCCTATTGTTTTTGTTAGAGTTTTTCTTATTATTATTAGGGTTCAAGCATGCAATGCATTGAACCCTATTGAAATTGTCAAGATTTTTCTTCTTCTTCTTCTTATTATTATTTTTCTGCCCTGAAACGGAACGCACAGCCCAAACCGTAAGTCCTAGAGACACCAAACTTGGTCAATAGGTAGTAGTCCCTCCCGCTACTCAGGCGCAAGAAATCAGCCCTGTCGGCCACAAGGGGGCGCTATAGCGCAGGTCAACGCGTTTGGGTCTATATCTCCTAAACCAGATTTTTGCCAGACAAGCCATATTTTTTTTCCTGATTCTCTGGGTCCAAACAAACCTTTTGGCTATTTTGATTATTTAGCTCCGCCCACTTCGATTTTTCGCAGTACTGCAAAATGTGCGAAACCTACTTTTGTGTACTAGTCCTCCAATCTTTGCCCAATCCTGATGTGTTTGATGTCAAAAAATTCAGAAGAATGTCCTGGTCAATAATTATCAAAAACATTTTAAGTTTTCCATACAACATGGCGGCCATATGCAAATGAACCCCTCTGGATAAATTCAAAATAATTCAGAATTAATTGAAAAATCTGTAACTCAAGAATTCTTCAGCCAAAAAATTTCAAACTTCACTGGCCATGTCAGTAGCCCATTCTGAGGTAGCCATTCGATTTTTGTGCGCATAAGTAATTAGGGGGCGGAGCAACAAAAACAGGGCATTTTCTCTGCCTCTGAACATCCGATCAAGCTGAAACTTGGCATCCAGCATCCTCTCGCCAGTCTACAAGTGTGCATTTAAAGACGTTTGGATACATCGAAATTTGTGGTCGCCATCGGCCAATAAGCATTCAGCAGGCCATTTGACAGGCTTATCATTGACCAATCATGACGAAACTTGAATGATGTCTATATGTAGCAACTTTCTAACAACCAGTCGAGTTTCAAAAGATTTGACCACTGGGTCAAAATTCACATTAAAAAATTACACATTATTACATGTTATTACAATATTATTACAATTTTCGCCTACAGCCTATTGTATTACCATGTGACAAACAATTTTGCTAATACATGTTTATTAAAAATCTGTATCCTTTTTTTGTAATAGATAAATGTTTCAAAACCCTACTTTTTGAACTAGTCTCTGGATTTTGATCCAATCTTTTCAAAATTGGTCTAGAACAATTCTTTGGCCTCTCTAAGTAAATAATTATCAAAAACATTTTGACTTTTCTATGTGGATCATGTGGATCAATCAATTATTTCCTGCATAAGTGGCATTGTTAGCTCGATTAGCTATAACTCACCAGTCATTGGTCAGATCATGTCCAACCTTTGAGGATTTATACATATTGAGATTCTAATAGAGTATGCCAAGTTTGGTCCAGATTGGCCTTTGGGTGTGCCTTAGCACTCAAAAACACTGAAAAATCAATTAAAATGCTATTACAATGTTATTACAAGGTCCACATATAAACAATTGGTGTCATGTGACTCAGTCCCCTACGATGAACAACTTTCTAATTACATGTTATGTCAAAAATTGCACTGCTTGTCTTTTATTTTGGCTTATTCATTCAAAGATTTCACTATACAAAGACTTACTATACAAAGGCTTGAGGCCTGCTTAGGCCTAATATAATAGAAGGCTTCAGGCCTTTTTAGGCCTAATGGGCGAAACCAAAAGCTTGAGGCCTTTTTAGGCCTAATGGGCTAAACCTGCAGAAGGTCCCGTACTGCTGTTGCGTGCTTGAACCCGCTCATTGCCGCTCGCGGCTATATTTATTCTTATTATTATTCTTATTATTCTTTTTCTCGAATAAAACGAATCGCCCAGACCAAACCGTAAGTCCTAGAGACATGAAACTTGGTCAATAGGTAGTAGTCCCTCCCGCTACTCAGGTTCTCAAAATGAGCCCAATCGGCCTAAAGGTGGCGCTATTGCGCAACACAACGCGTTTGGCTCTATAATTCCTTCTGCAGATTTTTGCCAGACATGACACATTTTTTTCCAGATTCGTTGGGTCCAACAAAACAACTTTGTAATTTGGACCATTAAGCTCCGCCCACTTAGATTTTGAGCTAATTTGCATAATATGCAAAAACTACTTTTGCGAACTAGTCCTACAGTTTTCATCCAATCCTCATGTTCTTGGTGTCAAAAAATTCAGCATAGCCTAAGACTCAATGATTATCCAGCACATTTTCAATTTTGTCACCAAAATGGCTGCCATATGCAAATTAATCCTTCTGGAAAAGTCAAAATAATTCTTATTTAATTGAAAAATCTGTAACTCAAGAATCCTTCACCCAAAAAATTTGAAACTTGACAGGCTTATTCCTAATGAGATTCTGAGGTAGTCTATCCATTTTTGTGCACATTGGTCATTAGGGGGCGCTGTAAATGCTTAATGTGCCTTAATAGCTGTTTCTCAGCATCTGTACATCCAATCAAGTTGAAACTTTGCAAGTACCATCTACTAGTAAGACTTTAAGTGATTCTTTAAGGACACTTTGATATATTGAAATTTATGGCCGCCATCGGCCAATAAGCTTTCAGCAGCCATTTGACAGGCTTAACATTGGCCAATCCTCATGATACTTGACAGCTATCTCTATCTCACCACCTTCTAACAAACTGCGAAGTTTCAAAACATTTGGCCACTAGGGGGCGCTATAACTGAAAATCAAGTATATCTTGTACAGATTGTCATTTTTGGTCAAATAACTTAGATGACCTCATGCAGTGCAGTGCTCCAAACACTTTTGTCATTAGAAGTCTATTAAAAATGTGCATACTTTTTTTTCAATCATTAATTGTTTGAAATTAGCACTCTTTGAACTACTCCGTGGAATTTGAAGCTAACTTCTCAAAACTGGTCTAGAAATACTCTGTAGCCTCTGTAGGTAAATAATTATCCAGCACATTTTCCATTTTTTGCTCATTGTGGTCTCCCTCCATCACTAAATCATTGCAGCCATAGCATTGCTAGCTTTAATTGCTATAGCTCATCAGTCCTTGGTCCGATCATCTCAAAATTGTAAGTATTTTTATAAATTGAGACTCTGATATAGCTTGCAAAATTTGATCCTGATTGGCCAATAGGGGGCGCTTTAGCACTCAAAAACACCTAACATCTTTAAAAATGTTGTTACAACAATACTACAAAGTCTACAGATAAATAAGAGGTGTCATTTGATTCAGTTCACTGATCTGAATCACTTTGTATTTACATGTTGTCATAAATTGTACTCCTTCTCTGGTATTTTGAATTATTCATTTAAAGACTACAGCTTGTAATACCAAGGTCAAACGGTCAATCTGAACAAAACTCGGTGAACATCTTTGACAAAGGTCCCTGATCAATATTCATAACACGAAGACCTTTGGACCAATTTTGACCCACTTTCACTGAGGTCCTTTATGCTTAAAGGGCCCTTGTGGGTCCATTGGGTCTGTTTATGTCCTGCTTATCAAAGCCTTTAACATGGAGAAACAAAATACTTTGCAAACACAACAAAGACAGAAATTTTTACCATTACTCAAATATTTCTTCAAACCTTTGTAGATCAGTAACTTGAAATATAAACACACATTAGGTTTAAAGCCCCCTGCTCCTAATTCATGACAAATGAAGGCCTGTTGAGGAACTCAGACCTTTTTTCAGCCTCTCTGCCTCAAAGTCCCAAACTGCATTAGGCCTTATTAGGCCTTTTGGCTCAAAGTGCATGAGAGCTTCTTGGGCTTATGAGTGCTTGGACCCGCTCATTGCCGCTTGCGGCTATATTTAGGGTTCAAGCATGCAATGCATTGAACTCTATTGAAATTGTCAAGATTTTTCTTTATTAGGGTTCAAGCATGCAATGCATTGAACCCTATTGGAATTGTGAGAATTTTTCTTCTTATTAGGGTTCAAGCACGAAGTGCGTAGAACCCTATTGGAATTGTGCGGATTTTTCTTATTCTTATTATTATTAGGGTTCAAGCATGCAATGCATTGAACCCTATTGGAATTGTGCGGATTTTTCTTATTATTATTATTATTATTATTATTATTATTATTCTGTTTCTTCCCTGAAACGGAACGCACAGCCCAAACCGTAAGTCCTAGAGACACCAAACTTGGTCAATAGGTAGTAGTCCCTCCCGCTACTCAGGCGCAAGAAACCAGCCCTGTCGGCCACAAGGGGGCGCTACAGCGAAGGCCAACGCGTCAGGGTCTATATCTCCTAAACTAGATTTTTGCCAGACAAGCCATATTTTTTTCCTGGTTCTATGGGTCCAAATAAACCTTTTGGCTATTTGGATTATTTAGCTCCGCCCACTTAGATTTTTCGCAATACTGCAAAATGTGCGAAACCTACTTTTGTGTACTAGTCCTCCAATCTTTGCCCAATCCTCATTCATTTGGTGTCAAAAAATTCAGAAGAGTGTCCTGGTCAATAATTATCAAAAACATTTCAAGTTTTCCGTACAACATGGCTGTCATATGCAAATGAACCCTTCTGGATAAATTCAAAATAATTCAGAATTAATTGAAAAATCTGTAACTCAAGAATCCTTCAGTCTAAAAATTTCAAACTTCACAGGCCATGTCAGTAGCCCATTCTGAGGTAGCCATTCGATTTTTGTGCGCATAAGTAATTAGGGGGCGGAGCAACAAAAACAGGGCATTTTCTCTGCCTCTGAACATCCGATCAAGCTGAAACTTGGCATCCAGCATTCTCTCCCCAGTCTACAAGCGTGCATTGAAGGACAATTGAATACATCGAAATTTGTGGTCGCCATCGGCCAATAAGCATTCAGCAGGCCATTTGACAGGCTTACCATTGACCAATCATGACGAAACTTGACTGGTGTCTATATGTAGCCACTTTCTAACAACCAGTCGAGTTTCAAAAGATTTGACCACTGGGGGGCGCTATTTCAAAAAATTACACATTATTACATGTTATTACAATATTATTACAATTTTCGCCTAGAACCTATTGTACTACCATGTGACAAACAATTTTGCCTATACATGTTTATTAAAAATCTGTATCCTTTTTTTGTAAGAGATAAATGTTTCAAAACCCTACTTTTCGAACTAGTCTCTGGATTTTGATCCAATCTTTTCAAAATTGGTCTAGAACAATTCTTTGGCCTCTCTACGTAAATAATTATCAAAAACATTTTCACTTTTCTACTCAGGGTCATGTGGATCAATCAATTATTTCCTGCATACGTGGCATTGTTAGCTCGATTAGCTATAACTCACCAGTCATTGGTCAGATCATGTCCAAACTTTGAGGATTTATACATATTGAGATTCTAATAGAGTATGCCAAGTTTGGTCCAGATTGGCCTTTGGGTGTGCCTTAGCACTCAAAAACACTGAAAAATCTATTAAAATGCTATTACAATGTTATTACAAGGTCCACATATGAACTATTGGTGTCATATGACTCAGTCCACTAAGATGAACAACTTTCTAATTACATGTTATGTCAAAAATTGCACTGCTTGTCTTTTATTTTGGCTTATTCTTTCGAAGATTTCACTATACAAAGACTTACTATACAAAGGCTTGAGGCCTGTTTAGGCCTAATATAATAGAAGGCTTCAGGCCTTTTTAGGCCTAATGGGCGAAACCAAAAGCTTGAGGCCTTTTTAGGCCTAATGGCCTAAACCAGAAGCTTGAGGCCTTTTTAGGCCTAATGGGCTAAACCTGCAGAAGGTCCCGTACTGCTGTTGCGTGCTTGAACCCGCTCATTGCCGCTCGCGGCTATATTTATTATTATTATTTTTCTGCCCTGAAACGGAACGCACAGCCCAAACCGTAAGTCCTAGAGACACCAAACTTGGTCAATAGGTAGTAGTCCCTCCCGCTACTCAGGCGCAAGAAATCAGCCCAGTCGACCACAAGGGGGCGCTACAGCGAAGGCCAACGCGTTAGGGTCTATATCTCCTAAACCAGATTTTTGCCAGACAAGCCATATTTTTTTCCTGATTCTATGGGTCCAAATAAACCTTTTGGCTATTTTGATTATTTAGCTCCGCCCACTTCGATTTTTCACAATACTGCAAAATGTGCGAAACCTACTTTTGCGAACTAGTCCTCCAATTGTTGCCCAATCCTCAGGTATTTGGTGTCAAAAAATTCAGAAGAGTGTCCTGGTCAATAATTATCAAAAACATTTCAAGTTTTCCGTACAACATGGCTGTCATATGCAAATGAACCCTTCTGGATAAATTCAAAATAATTCAGAATTAATTGAAAAGTCTGTAACTCAAGAATCCTTCAGTCAAAAAATTTCAAACTTCACAGGCCATGTCAGTAGCCCATTCTGAGGTAGCCATTCGATTTTTGTGCGCATAAGTAATTAGGGGGCGGAGCAACAAAAACAGGGCTTTTTCTCTGCAGCCGTACATCCGATCAGGCTCAAACTTGGCATCCAGCATCCTCTCGCCAGTCTACAAGTGTGCATTTAAGGACTTTTGGATACATCAAAATTTGTGGTCGCCATCGGCCAATAAGCATTCAGCAGGCCATTTGACAGGCTTACCATTGACCAATCATGACGAAACTTGACTGGTGTCTATATGTACCCACTTTCTAACAACCAGTCGAGTTTCAAAAGATTTGACCACTGGGGGGCGCTATTTCAAAAAATTACATATTATTACATGTTATTACAATATTATTACAATTTTCGCCTAGAGCCTATTGTAGTACAGTGGGACAAACAATTTTGCACATACATGTTTATTAAAAATCTGCATAGTTTTTTCGTAATCGATAAATGTTTTAAAACCCTACTTTTCGAACTAGTCTCTGGATTTTGATCCAATCTTGTCAAAGTTTGTCTAGAACAATTCTGTGGCATCTTTAGGTAAATAATTATCAAAAACATTTTGACTTTTCTACTAAGGGTCATGTGGATTCATCACCAAATTCCTGCATATGTGGCATTGTTAGCTCGATTAGCTATAACTCACCAGTCATTGGTCAGATCATGTCCAAACTTTGAGGATTTATACATATTGAGATTCTAATAGAGTATGCCAAGTTTGGTCCAGATTGGCCTTTGGGTGTGCCTTAGCACTCAAAAACACTGAAAAATCAATTAAAATGCTATTACAATGTTATTACAAGGTCCACATATGAACTATTGGTGTCATATGACTCAGTCCACTAAGATGAACAACTTTCTAATTACATGTTATGTCAAAAATTGCACTGCTTGTCTTTTATTTTGGCTTATTCTTTCGAAGATTTCACTATACAAAGACTTACTATACAAAGGCTTGAGGCCTGTTTAGGCCTAATATAATAGAAGGCTTCAGGCCTTTTTAGGCCTAATGGGCGAAACCAAAAGCTTGAGGCCTTTTTAGGCCTAATGGCCTAAACCAGAAGCTTGAGGCCTTTTTAGGCCTAATGGGCTAAACCTGCAGAAGGTCCCGTACTGCTGTTGCGTGCTTGAACCCGCTCATTGCCGCTCGCGGCTATATTTATTATTATTATTTTTCTGCCCTGAAACGGAACGCACAGCCCAAACCGTAAGTCCTAGAGACACCAAACTTGGTCAATAGGTAGTAGTCCCTCCCGCTACTCAGGCGCAAGAAATCAGCCCAGTCGACCACAAGGGGGCGCTACAGCGAAGGCCAACGCGTTTGGGTCTATATCTCCTAAACCAGATTTTTGCCAGACAAGCCATATTTTTTTCCTGATTCTATGGGTCCAAATAAACCTTTTGGCTATTTTGATTATTTAGCTCCGCCCACTTCGATTTTTCACAATACTGCAAAATATGCGAAACCTACTTTTGCGAACTAGTCCTCCAATTGTTGCCCAATCCTCAGGTATTTGGTGTCAAAAAATTCAGAAGAGTGTCCTGGTCAATAATTATCAAAAACATTTTAAGTTTTCCATACAGCATGGCTGCCATATGCAAATGAACCCTTCTGGATAAATTCAAAATAATTCAGAATTAATTGAAAAGTCTGTAACTCAAGAATCCTTCAGTCAAAAAATTTCAAACTTCACAGGCCATGTCAGTAGCCCATTCTGAGGTAGCCATTCGATTTTTGTGCGCATAAGTAATTAGGGGGCGGAGCAACAAAAACAGGGCTTTTTCTCTGCAGCCGTACATCCGATCAGGCTCAAACTTGGCATCCAGCATCCTCTCGCCAGTCTACAAGTGTGCATTTAAGGACTTTTGGATACATCAAAATTTGTGGTCGCCATCGGCCAATAAGCATTCAGCAGGCCATTTGACAGGCTTACCATTGACCAATCATGACGAAACTTGACTGGTGTCTATATGTACCCACTTTCTAACAACCAGTCGAGTTTCAAAAGATTTGACCACTGGGGGGCGCTATTTCAAAAAATTACATATTATTACATGTTATTACAATATTATTACAATTTTCGCCTAGAGCCTATTGTAGTACAGTGGGACAAACAATTTTGCACATACATGTTTATTAAAAATCTGCATAGTTTTTTCGTAATCGATAAATGTTTTAAAACCCTACTTTTCGAACTAGTCTCTGGATTTTGATCCAATCTTGTCAAAGTTTGTCTAGAACAATTCTGTGGCATCTTTAGGTAAATAATTATCAAAAACATTTTGACTTTTCTACTAAGGGTCATGTGGATTCATCACCAAATTCCTGCATATGTGGCATTGTTAGCTCGATTAGCTATAACTCACCAGTCATTGGTCAGATCATGTTCAAACTTTGAGTATTTATACAAATTGAGATTCTAATGGAGTATGCCAAGTTTGGTCCAGATTGGCCTTTGGGGGTGCTTCAGCACTCAAAAACACTGAAAAATCAATAAAAATGCTATTACAATGTTATTACAAGGCCCACATATAAACAAATGGTGCCATGTGACTCAGTCCACTAAGATGAACAACTTTCTAATTACATGTTATGTCAAAAATTGCACTGCTTGTCTTTTATTTTGGCTTATTCATTCAAAGATTTCACGATACAAAGACTTACTATACAAAGGCTTGAGGCCTTTCTAGGCCTAATATAATAAAAGGCTTGAGGCCTTTTTAGGCCTAATGGGCGAAACCAAAAGCTTGAGGCCTTTTTAGGCCTAATGGCCTAAACCAGAAGCTTGAGGCCTTTTTAGGCCTAATGGGCTAAACCTGCAGAAGGGCCCGTACTGCTGTTGCGTGCTTGAACCCGCTCATTGCCGCTCGCGGCTATATTTGTTATTATTATTATTATTATTATTATTCTTTTTCTCCGATAAAACGAATCGCCCAGACCAAACCGTAAGTCCTAGAGACATGAAACTTGGTCAATAGGTAGTAGTCCCTCCCGCTACTCAGGTTCGCGAAATGAGCCCAATCGGCCTAAAGGTGGCGCTATTGCGCAACACAACGCGTTTGGCTCCATAATTCCTTCCCCAGATTTTTGCCAGACATGAAATATTTTTTTCCTGATTCCTTGGGTCCAAGAAAACAACTTTGTAATTTGGACCATTAAGCTCCGCCCACTTAGATTTTGAGCTAATTTGCATAATATGCGAAACCTACTTTTGCGAACTAGTCCTACAGTTTTCATCCAATCCTCATGTTCTTGGTGTCAAAAAATTCAGCATAGCCTAAGACTCAATGATTATCCAGCACATTTTCAATTTTGTCACCAAAATGGCTGCCATATGCAAATTAATCCTTCTGGAAAAATCAAAATAATTCTTATTTAATTGAAAAATCTGTAACTCAAGAATCCTTCACCCAAAAAATTTGAAACTTGACAGGCTTATTCCTAATGAGACTCTGAGGTAGTCTATCCATTTTTGTGCACATTGGTCATTAGGGGGCGCTGTAAATGCTTAATGTGCCTTAATAGCTGTTTCTCAGCATCTGTACATCCAATCAAGTTGAAACTTTGCAAGTACCATCTACTAGTAAGACTTTAAGTGATTCTTTAAGGACACTTTGATATATTGAAATTTATGGCCGCCATCGGCCAATAAGCTTTCAGCAGCCATTTGACAGGCTTAACATTGGCCAATCCTCATGATACTTGACAGCTATCTCTATCTCACCACCTTCTAACAACCTGCGAAGTTTCAAAACATTTGGCCACTGGGGGGCGCTATAACTGAAAATCAAGTATATCTTGTACAGATTGTCATTTTTGGTCAAATAACTTAGATGCCCTCATGCAGTGCAGTGTTCCAAACCATTTTGTCATTTGAAGTCTATTAAAAAAGTGCTTAGTTCTTTTTCAATCGTCAAATGTTTGAAATTAGCACTTTTCGAACTAGTCCGTGGAATTTGAAGCTACCTTCTCAAAACTGGTCTAGAAATACTCTGTAGCCTCTGTAGGTAAATAATTATCCAGCACATTTTCCATTTTTTGCTCATTGTGGTCTCCCTCCATCACTAAATCATTGCAGCCATAGCATTGCTAGCTTTAATTGGTATAGCTCATCAGTCCTTGGTCCGATCATCTCAAAATTGTAAGTATTTTTATAAATTGAGACTCTGATATAGCTTGCAAAATTTGATCCTGATTGGCCAATAGGGGGCGCTTTAGCACTCAAAAACACCTAACATCTTTAAAAATGTTGTTACAACAATACTACAAAGTCTACAGATAAATAAGAGGTGTCATTTGATTCAGTTCACTGGTCTGAATAACTTTGTAATTACATGTTATGTCATAAATTGTACTCCTTCTCTGGTATTTTGAATTATTCATTTAAAGACTACAGCTTGTAATACCAAGGTCAAACGGTCAATCTGAACAAAACTCGGTGAACATCTTTGACAAAGGTCCCTGATCAATATTCATAACACGAAGACCTTTGGACCAATTTTGACCCACTTTCACTGAGGTCCTTTATGCTTAAAGGGCCCTTGTGGGTCCATTGGGTCTGTTTATGTCCTGCTTATCAAAGCCTTTAACATGGAGAAACAAAATACTTTGCAAACACAACAAAGACAGAAATTTTTACCATTACTCAAATATTTCTTCAAACCTTTGTAGATCAGTAACTTGAAATATAAACACACATTAGGTTTAAAGCCCCCTGCTCCTAATTCATGACAAATGAAGGCCTGTTGAGGAACTCAGACCTTTTTTCAGCCTCTCTGCCTCAAAGTCCCAAACTGCATTAGGCCTTATTAGGCCTTTTGGCTCAAAGTGCATGAGAGCTTCTTGGGCTTATGAGTGCTTGGACCCGCTCATTGCTGCTTGCGGCTATATTTACAATTGTAATTGTAATTGACCCAAAATACCAAAAATTGTAGGGTTCTAAAGACAAAATGGGAAAAGAAAATTACAAATGAAACTGAAATGTGCAGTACACCACTGTGGTTTGTTATATGTAAACACTCGTTGGTCACTTAATTATTTACAGCTACCTTGTATTTACTCATTTTCCATTTAATCAGGTCCACTTATATAGAAGCACTATGTAGTTCTGTAATTACAGACTGTAGTCCATCTGTTTCCCTGCATACTTTGTTAGCCCCCTTTCACTCTGTTCTTCAACAATCAGTACCCACACAGGCCCACCACTAAGCAGGTATTATTTGTGTTGAGGATCATTCTCAGCACTGCAGTGACACTGATGCGGTGGTGGTGTGTTAGTGTGTGTTGTGGTGGAAAAACAGTATCAGACACAGTAGTGCTGCCGGAGTTTTTAAACACCTCAGTGTCACTGCCGGACAGAGAACACCAACCAAAAACATCTAGCCAAGAGTGTCCTGTGACCAGTGATGATGGACAGAAAATGATCAACACAAACTGTGCAGCAGCAGATGAGCTATCGTCTCTGACTTTACATACAAGGACTACCAAGGTAGGAGTGTCAAGAGTGGACAGTGTTTAAATACTCCAGCAGCACTGCTGTGTCTGATTCACTCACAGCAGCATAACATACTAACACACCACCACCGACAATATCACTGCAGTGTTAAGAAGGAACTAACACCCAAATAATAATACCTGCTTTGTGGTGGTCCTGTGGAGTCCTGATCACTGATGAATTGAGTAAAGGGATAAACAAATTATGCAGAGAAACAGATGGACTACTGCATTGTCTGCAGTCACAAGGTTCCGATGATGAGCAAATTCCAGATGAAGGGCAGGAAGTGAAATGCAGAATGAACGAGATGAAGACAAGGCCATACTGTGCTAGTTTAGATTTAGACATTACAAGAGAAAAATACAAACAGAAAATTACTGCATATGTTGGGTGTGATCTTTATCAAATCAAATCACATTTAATAGAAAAATAGAATACTGAAACAAATAGTTACAAACATAACTAAAATAATTAGGAAGTAAAATTTTAAAAACCCTATAGTGAGTGAGTCAAGCTTTAGAGTACGTGGTACCTTGTTCCAGCTCACTGGTGAACCATAGCTAAAGGTTTTACCCAGCTCAGTAAAAACTCTGGGAACCTCAAGTGAAATAACATCATCTGAGCGGGTTTTGTAATGTGTATCTTTTACAGTGAGCATGGAGGCAATATACTCTGGCATCTGACCAACAATATGGGATGAAACTCTGAATATACGAAATGAAACTTGAGAAATGGAATGAAACCTGAGAATATGGATTGAAACTTGAGAAATGGGATAAAACCTGAGAATACGGAATGAAACTCTGAATATATAAAATGAAACCTGAGAATATGGAATGAAACTTGAGAAATGGAATGAAACCTGAGAATATGGAATGAAACTTGAGAAATGGGATAAAACCTGAGAATACGGAATGAAACTCTGAATATATAAAATGAAACCTGAGAATATGGAATGAAACTTGAGAAATGGAATGAAACCTGAGAATATGGAATGGAACTCTGAATATATTGATAGAATCCAAACCCTGGAGACTCGATTTGTTGTCTGGACAAAGTGAAGTTTATTCGTTGCGCGCGCAGGTTCCAGACACCCAGCCAGCCCGTAAGACAATGGACTGTCACAGTTTTATAGCTGGACTGATGCCAAGATTAGACCCAGCTTATACAGGACAAGTAACAGGTGTGACAACATGACCATATAAGGAGAAACACAAAATAGGCAGCCTAAAATACAACTTCAGCACATTCACACACAACACAGCACATTAACTTCCTTCATTCCCCCCTTAGAACATACTATAAAAGGTATGTTCTCGCAAGCTTAATCAATCTATCTTTTCCTCTTCCAGAGAAATATGGCCAGTATTTCCCTCTTTCTTCACGTCCTAAAGACGGGTCTCTTTCCCTTCAGTCCGCATACAGGCAAATTGGGGAAATGAAGTGGTTCCATGGTTATAAGGAACGCCTACGCGGGTGGAGTTTAGTCATTAAGCACCAGAGTAATTTGAGTAAAAAAAAAGTAAATAACAATAGCAACTATTACCGGTGCTACAAAGGGAAGTACATAACGGAGCAGTTGCTGTAAGATTCCAGAAAATATACCTCCAAAAATGTTGCCAACCCAGTTAAAGAACTTTTCAAGCGATCCCTCCGGAGCAGGATTTGGAATGAGTCTATGAAGGTCTGCTATGTATTTATCAATATTTTCATAGTTATCTGGAACATAGATACAGCAGGAGGTATTGAGAATGTGACATACCCCTCCTTTTTCTAAGGTCAGCAAGTCTAAAACCTTCCTATTCTCCAGCACTACTTCTCGTAACGCACGGAGTTCATCATTTACTAAGCGGAGAGCTTCACTAGTCTCATTAGCTAGTTTCTGTGTGGAATAAGCCAAATAATTTATCTTCTGTAAGGCATCTACAACACCTCCAAATGGAAATATTCCCCACCCTGCTGTCTGCGCTATACTAGACCAGGGGTCCTTCATAATGTGACCATTCCATGTTTGTTTACCTGTTAGGGTAACGCCAAGTTCTCTTTTCATACGAAGTAAAAGTCCATGAGATTGTAATGTGATCCATGGATCGGTATGGACTGTAATAGGAGGCATGACTACAGCCATGTAACAGGAACCGCACCGTGAATCAGATGAGAGTGACGGATAAGCCTTGTTTCCACAAACCCAGTAGAAACCCAAAGGGAGTGGTTCCCTCATCCAAATACTGCATGGGTTGGTATTTGTGGTGGTAGAATGTTTACACCAAAATGTGCCATTCATAGAGAAGGCAGAGCTTGAAATGGAACATGTACTGTTACCAAAATAAGTGTCCTCTGGATAACAAGGTTTGTCAATACATACCCAGCCTGAGGAAGCCCTCACAGGAATGGGATCGGCTAATCCATAATTCCAGCTAGATTTAGCCCGATAATCACGCGTTATAGTTAAATTTTGATAAACCGTGAAGTTGTAATTAGTACTACCATCTCGAACAGTATACTGCCAGCCAACAATCCGGGAGCTATCAGCATTTGGATTGTAACAGGCAGCTCTGTTTGACCTGAGACATCTAACAATAGGCAATGACCTGTTATCTTCACTTGTACCATCTACCATCATTTGTTATTATTCTCATGGGTTCAGAAGCGGAATGATCTGTACAAAAAGCTTGTGCAGAAATATTAAACCTTGGGATCACATAATAGCAGTGATGCAAGGAATGGCAAACAACCATCACCTCCTAAGGTATGATTTTGTGTCCACAGGATGGCCTGAGCACAGACCATGTTGTGGTCACCAACATCCTCCACCATGCCTGCAAAAGCTATTGCCAGAATGTTTATGAAAACTACAGGTTTCATTCTTCTTTATTCCCTTTTTGTTATAAAAGTCTTTTGTTCATGCAGCTTGTCATCGTGGTAGCCGTCATCTCTTCCAGAATATAGGGAGAAAGTGTTGATGTGTCCAAACAGCTCACAGGGCAGCGTCAGGGGACCTAGATAGGCTTTGATGTCAGTTCGTCGACCACCATTCAGGAACCCGTCTGATGTCCTGTTCCTTCGTCACAGTCTCCGGTCTGCTCTGGGTATATCCTGAAAACAAAACAGACAGACACAGCGGCAGCATCATATTCTTAGTACACAACCCGTGTCTTAAGCCCTTGTATAAAAGTTTGGTTTAGCCCTTGTAATGGATACCTTCTTTCCCTACCTAACCTGGGTTCTGGCCTCTGCTGGGAGTAGGGGAGCGCTAGTCGCAAAGGGGAATTAGGAAGATCTTCACTCCTGAGGTTGACCCCCATGACCTAAACATCATAGTTCCTCCTCAGAGCATCTCCCAACCAGAGTCACCCATTTTATCCCTAAACTAGCCATCACCATAAGGTGGTGGCACCACCTTGGTATGGCTCACATGTATCCATTTTGGCTTCCCTTGACATTTTAGAGCAGAGGGTGTAGTAAGGAGGACCTGATATGGACCTTCCCACTTTGGCCCTAATGGCTGAGTGTTATGCACCTTAACCATTACCCACATAACTGCAATGATAGGATGACCCCCCTTTGTGGGTTCTTTCCATGCATCCAACACTTGTTTCTGAGCAGCGGCAACAGCCTCAGATAATGTCTGGCAGTATTGCAGCAGACTATCAGACATAACATGTATGTCTGCCGCTCTTAAATCAATAGTTCCTGGAAGTGACATAGGACGACCAGTAATAATCTCATATGGTGACAGCTGGGTACTTCTGTTAGTTGAAGCTCTGATGCTGCAAAGTACAGCCAGTAAAGCTTCCACCCATGAAACCCCTTCATGATGTAACTTGGTCAGTCTGGACTTTAAGGTTCTGTTCATCCTTTCAACCTGAGCTGATGCTTGAGGTCGATAGGGACAGTGGAGATGCCACTTTATCTCTAACAACTTTGCTACTTCTTGACAAACCTTCCCAGTGAAGTGAGTTCCTTGATCACTCTCAGTGACCCTTGGGAGACCCCACCTTGGGATAAAATCTGTCACCAGACATTTAGTGGTATGTAGGACAGTGCCTTCAGTAGTGGCATATCTCTCAATCCACCTTGAGAACTTACAAATTATTATCAAACAGTCCTGTTTTTCCTGGCATCTTGGCAAAGTGATGTAATCTACCTGCAATTCTTGAAACGGGCCACTCGGTGGTGTTACAGTTTGGTAGGGGAGGGAGACTGCAAGTCCTGGATTTGCCTTAAGACAGGTGGTGCAAACTATACAATGACTCTCCGCATACTTGCGGAATTTAGGATTCCACCATACTTGGTTGAAGCCATATACCATCTGGGTTACTCCAGGGTGACCTAGACTATGTATGGTAGCCACCAAATAGGGAAGCAGGGCATCAGGAACCACATATTTACCCCCCTTAACCCAGACACCATCGCGAAGAGATGCACCTCGCTCAACCCAAGTCCAAACTTCCAAACCCGGGGCCTGCTGGTATGAAGCAAGCAGATCAGCCAAATTTTTAACAACAGGTTGTTCACAGGGTGACAGGATATATTCAATAGGCAAAAGACAAGCCTTTTTTGCTCCATTATCAGCTAAACAGTTGCCTTGGTGTTCAGAAGATGTGGCAGAAGAATGGGCTTTTATTTTAATAATAGCAACCTGTTTTTGGAAGTGTGAGCGCTTCCATGAGGTCTGCCACCTACTTTTTCACTGGGGTTCCATTTGCTGTCAAGAAATGTCTCTGCTTCCATAACAAGCCAAAATCATGGCATATGCCATGGACATACTTTGAATCGACAAATACATTTGCTTTTAAATCTTTAGCAAGCACACAGGCACGAGTTAGTGCTACCAGTTCTGCCTGTTGTGCGGAATAATGATCCGGCAATCTACCTGTAGCTATTTCTTCATACTGTGTTGTGACAGGCCACCCTGTGCGTCGTCCCTCATCAAGGATGCGGGAAGAGCCGTCTGTGAATAACACAACATCAGCATTTGGCAAAGGTGTTTCAGCATACATGCTCTGCACCGCACTAGACACCAGAGTTTCACAGTCATGATCATCTGAGTCATACTCCAGTTCCACCAAATGATCTGAAATAGCATTCACAGGTGCCCTTTTGATCACTATATTAGGGGCAGTTAAAACTGCAAGCCAGTTACCCCACCTTTGTGCTGTCACTGAAACAATCCTGCCATTTAAGAGCAAAGAGGAAACTGAGTGTGGACGTTTAACAGTAAGAATCTGATCCAAAACAATAGGAGCAACAGCTAAAACAGACAGATAAGTTGCCTGGATTGCTCTCAGGCAAGGTGACATTCCTAGCATAACCGTGTCTATTTTAGCAGAGTAATAAAACACAGACCTCTCTTTGTCACCATGAGGTTGAGTTAAACAGCTAGACACAAATCCTAGTGATTCTGAAACATACAGCGTGAATGGTAGTTCCATGTTCACTAAGCCTAGTGCTGGGGCCTTGCATAGAGCAGTTTTAAGGGAATGGAAAGCTTGTAACTCATCATCATTTAGCTGAAACTCAGGCTTCTGATTTTCTGTTTTGGTTAGATCGTATAGTGGTTGAGCCGTTTTTGCATAATCTTCAATCCAAGGCCGACAGTAATTGCACAATCCCAGAAAAGTGCGTAGCTGTGCTAGGGTGACAAGTGGTGAAATAGCACGTACCGCGGCACACCGGTCAGGCAAAATTGACCTCTGAGCCTGTGACACCAGCTGTCCCAAATACTGAACAGAGGATTGGTTAATCCGGGCCTTTTTAAAAGAGGCTTTGTGTCCTACCGAATGTAGGTAATCTAACAAAGCTAGCAAGTCATGTTCATGTTCCTCTGCATTTGAGGAAGCTATCAAAATAATACCTGACAATGTTGCATTATTAATTTCATACTGCTTAGTATTCAGACAAGGAAAATCCAGTCAGGTTGACATGTTCAACCTTTAGTAAGTCACAATCTGCAAGAGATTTGGACCACTTCAGGCATAAAAAATAAAACTAATACCTTGCCCCATGAGCTGATTGACACCTAATGCCACCATGACAACACAGGACAACCATAAAACCTTGCACAGACCCCAGTACAGGGCAGAGGTCAGCGCTACTTTGGGCTTCTAACCACAGCTTCAGTTGTATCTGAAACTCAACCCTGAGCTTTCCAGGAAGTTAGTTCCAGTCACTGTATCAAACTTAATTTAAAACATCAAACTTTTCCTTACGTTTATACTTCCACAGGCCTATTTTGCCTTGGAGGTCACATGCATTAAGACATGTTCTGCGAGTTTGCCAGAATGACATATTTAGCTTCTCATCTAGGGACCATATTTTATCTGAATGAACAGGCACTTTCTTTTGATTGTATTTGTCCAAATAGATGAGTCTATATGTTTATATAACTGTTCATCTGCTCTGACAATGAAAACATTATCAGACCAATCAGGTGCCACCCTACCACCCCTCTGTGTGGTAGCCTTTTCTCCTGCCATGGGCTTATGGGAACACTACCGCGGTCTTCCCCTCTGTTCCATCAACAAGAGGAGGATATCCTACTGGTTTCAGGGTTTGCTTCGAAATGGGCACTCACCTAGAGCATAGACATGAGATGTCCAATCCGGGAAAACGGCACCACTTGATAGAATCCAAACCCTGGAGACTCGATCTGTTGTCTGGACAAAGTGAAGTTTATTCGTTGCACGCGCAGGTTCCAGACACCCAGCCAGCCTGTAAGACAATGGACTGTCACAGTTTTATAGCTGGACTGATGCCAAGATTAGACCCAGCTTATACAGGACAAGTAACAGGTGTGACAACATGACCATATAAGGAGAAACACAAAATAGGCAGCCTAAAATACAACTTCAGCACATTCACACACAACACAGCACATTAACTTCCTTCAATATAAAATGAAACCTGAGAATATGGAATGAAACTTGAGAAATGGAATGAAACCTGAGAATATGGAATGGAACTCAAAATACGTGGAATGAAACTTGGGAATATGGAATGAAATATGACATCATCGAGGCACTAGCACCACTAGCGTTTTCGATGTCTGAGGTTCTGTACGGATGCAGGCAGTGCGTTGCTAAGACAGCACGAAATCTACTGGCAGTAATCCTGACACGCGATTGCTTGTAAACGGGATTTCCCATGACATCCAACCCCGGGAGTCAATTGTGTTTATACTCTATACCCCATCCCTACAACCGCTCTTCCAACCCAGGTTTCTTTCTAGTACTATATCGTACTATGACATACATGCCAGGGTGTTAATTACCTCCTCACTGTTCAGGATTGCTGCTACTAGATTTCGTGCTGACTCAGTCATAACAAGGCACTGCCTGCATCCCTAGGGGATAATTTGAGTAAAAGAAGAAAAGTTGTTGGTAAAATATTACTTGACCAAAGTAGTAGATTGATATTTGTGCTTGCTTTTAAAAGTATCAGAAGTAAAAGAACTGTAAGTTTTTAAAGAAGTTCTGCAATGAATACTTTCCAAGAGACTTTCTACTTTTAGTTCAGGAGTCCTGGCGAGAAGGCTCCCATAGCTTAAAATGTGGTGGGTTAATAGGGGGCGTAAAGGTAAAAGAGGAAAAAGACACTGAAACAGAACTGAAAAAAAAATAAAACTGTCATTGTATAAAAATGTCACAGAATATGGCCATTTTAACATTAATTTGTGTGGCCAGACTTACATTACAGATATGTCATTCATTTATGACTAGACATATTACTAAATTAAGATATCTCTAATTATATTTTGACTAGGTGAAATACCAGTTTGAGATGTCTCTAATTACATTTTGACTAGTGTGAATGACATCAAATTCACCTTTGAGCTGTATGGAAGTTACAATTCAAGATGTCTGCTATTAATTACTGACTATCTGAAACGACAATTTCAGATATCTACAATTAAATTATGACTAGTCATAAAGTAAATTAGATATGTCACCTTTTGTTCTGATTAAGTCCAATTAAGGAGATCTTCAATTTCCTCGTTATTAAAGATATATTAACTATATTTTTAGATATCTGAAACTGAGATTTCACTAGTGTAGATTAAATTGTAGATATCTTGAATGAAAATAATGAACATAACTAAGTTAGGGATATCCAGAATTGTAATTTTGACTAGTCAAAAGTCTTTTTAATATATCTCCAGATAAATGACAGATATCTTGAGCATGTTTTAGCTAGACAGCTTTTGTATTTCTGTTATCTTGAATGATCATTCTTACTAGTCATAACGTAGCAGATTTACGTAGCATATTTTCGCGCCAAGTTTATCAAAATACGGGCTTGGCATTGATTGCGGTTGCAAATCAGTGGTCTGTGTGCCTTGTCAGCCCAGTCTAATTCACATTCTCATGTCTTTAACACGATTTTTAGTGCTGCAGCTCGTGCTCGACAGGAGTTAAGCAACAGAGACGATTTATTGTGTGCAACAAGAAGACTTTTTCGCCGTCAAGTACAGTGAAGTCAAGGCAAGTTGGTGCTGACTGATTAGCTAGCTAGCTATCACGGTCCATGTTAGGTTAATGCTTTCCAGTTAAGACTCTGTTAGCTTCTGTGTCCTTAGCTAGTTGTTATTCTACCAAAAATGCGACGGCTTCGAAGTCTCAACCCTAGAATAAATTTCATAGCGAATATTAAACTATATAGGTAACGTATTAACGTTATATTAGCTAGCAGCAGGTGCATTGCAACCATGAGGTGTAATCCATTTATGTTCTGTCCACGTCCAGTTGGAAGGCGGGCAAACCCTGTATGGCAGGCAAACAATTTCTTACTCCCTGGCCCAGATATCGAGGTTCTACCCTCCGCATCTGAAGTAGTGAGACTCAGCAACCACGGATTAGGTGGGTATAACTTTAAATTTTCCGTGAGCTTGTTAGCTATCAAGCAACAAAGTTCACGCTAATACAGACACATTTGAATTTGAAGTCGATGTCAGAAGCCGCTTCGGTATTTTCTAAGACTTTAGCCCTTTGCTTGGCATGTACAGAGCTGCTTCACATTTTCAATGAACACTTCCCCTGAAACATAGGTAAAACTCTATATGAATTACGAGTTTTGAAGGTCAAGTAAGTTAACTTTGGCCATGTATCAATCACTGAATTAATGAAGTAATTAAATTTAGGCAAAAAAAACAGGCTTGTGAATTTGGCAACACTTTTTTATTTATTTTCTAAAAACTTTATTATTTTACTGTTTACTGTCACCTACATTCTCTTTTTGGATTACAGTTTGTGGTTTGAATTCAGTTAAAGGTCCTTTCTGTTATTTTGCTTGACTATTATTTTGTCACTGTGTCTATTTTTAGGCAAGCCAGTGTATGAGAGGACAGGAAACGGAAGGTCAAAAATGAACTTTAATTGGAGTTTATCTGAACTGAATAACTTTGTTTGCCAAAGCTACCACACATCAGTTTAAATTTGGTTGGCTTTGAACTGGCAAGGGCCAGCAAAGGACAAAAGGTAAAAAAAAATTACAAGTGAATTCTGTAAGGGAGCTGAAGGAGAGGGTTGGCAAAAGCAGATTGTACATTTTACCACGGGCAGATGTATTGCAGGTATGAATGTTTTGTACACAGGGAATTACTGTATATTATATATGCTGAGTAATGTGTGCCATTATAGTTAAAACATTTCTCTGTCCAACACAGGAAACATCACCAACCTTAGCAATGTCCAGGACTTCATTCCCAGAGCACTCCTCTGCTCCAACACTAAGCGAGACCTCCCCAGTGGTTGAGAACACCCAAAACCAACATTTGGTGGCCAAACAGGTAAACCATTTTGAGACAAATTTATCAGTGTTATAAGGCCTGGGAGGAAAGACGTAAAGGTTAGACCTAATACAATCTTAGGGTAACAATCTTAGATTGTTAAACTAAATGTTTGAGTGCTCATGTTTTAGGCAATTGAGAACAGACGTCAGCGAATGGCAGCACGTGAGGAACCATCAAGGGGGCTGCTGTTGAAGTTCAAATATCCAAATGGATTCATCTGCATGAGAAAATTCACTGAGCCAGTGTCTGAACCAGTGTCTGAGCCAATTCAGGTAGAAGGTTCAGTCAGAGAATGTATTATGAATTTGATTTCATGACTGAAATGGCATTCTCACTTATTGGCTTAGGTGCTGTTTGACTTTGTTGGACAAGATGAAATGGCCAGTGAAATTTTCAGTGTGCAAGAAGCAACATCGTCAACACCAATTGAGAGTACTTCATCAGGATCACTTATGGATCATGGTATAAACACATCTGCAACTCTGAATATCCAGGTAAAGTGATATAACTTATTTAAAGCTGCTTCCAGTCTCAAAACAAAATATGTCATGTCTTGCTTTAAACAGAGAATGTTATTTGCTATTTGTCTTTTTAGGAAATGATCACTGATAAGCCAAATAATGGAGTTTTTGACCATCCACTGCCCTCCGCCCAGGCGCCGCCGGACCTACCTTCTGTTCAGGCGCTGCTAACCCTGCCCTCCGCTCAGATGCCGCCGGCCCTACCTTCTGCCCTGGCATCACCGACCCAGCCCTCTGCCCAGGCACTGCCAATCCTGCTGTCTTCCCAGACACCAGCGATCCTGCCCTCCATCCAGGCACTGTCGAATCCACCGTCCTCTCAACCACCGTTGATCCCAGCCTCAGGGCCGCTGGCCCTGCCCTCTGACCAGGCACCACAAGTGATTATCATTGATGATTGGTCACCAACTTTTCCATCTATTGAGCCACCCACAGTCATCCTTGAAGACCAAGAACAACTTTGTCTCTCTCCACCCCAGTCTCCTCTACGTCAGCTGGATTTGCCTTTGGAGTCCAAATTACATGTTTGGGTTATAAGGGTTATGGTAGATTACTAGCACACAAAAGCTGAAAGAAATTGTGACTTACTGTATGAGACGCATGTTACCATCAATATGCCATAAACTGTTGGGATATGGGACATGATAGACTCATTTAGACACTGCACTGCTCCACCTTCTCACAGCTGCCGTAGGGTTTATTCGAACCATCATTTCACGCACCCTATGCCATGGAACCAGTAGCCCTTGTGTGTGGAGCAAGGCCCTCATCATCTGGTTGTATGTATAAGTAATGTTAGTGTTTTACACCATTGCAGGACTATTTTGTGTGTATATATTACATAATAAAATTTAGCTAGTCTAATGGCTATCATTTATCAAAGTAGAAATCTGGTCATAACATGAGCATGCAAACATTACAAAGTACAGCTAAACATTTTAACAATTAAAAACTCCGTTATTTGTGAAAAATAAATATCATTCACAAACAGACATCTGCACCTGAATGCAGCCTACTGTATCTGGCCTGAAGGAAGACTTTTTCAACACCACTTAAATCAGGGTCCAAAGACCTACCTCATTCCCTGAATTTGGATACAGGGTTTTAAGTTGCCTGATATAAATTTCAAGGTCTTCATCAGTCACTTCAGCCAACCTTCTTCCTACTGGTACACCAAGCACTTTGGATCTTTTGTAGAGATATGATGCTGAGCATCCTAATGTGTGGCCTTGGGTCAAAAGAAAGTCAGTCTGTTCTTTTGTAATATGAACAGCTGGTCTACCTTGACCACCTGAAATAGAAGCACATTCAAAAGCTGAAAGTAGCGTTGCAATATGTTCAGCTCAATTGGTCCATAAACATCTAACAACTAGGCCAAGAAATGCATTGTATTGTTATTTTTACGACATTGTGTTAATAATTGTATTTAATTCAAAAGTAAATAGGAGGTTGTGTACACTAGATTAGCTTCTTACCTGAACTGATTCTATTTGCAGAAAATGCTCCGTTTTCAACTTGGGAATGAGAAGACATTACCGCTTTAAGCTCTTCTAGGCCATTTTTAAAGTTCATCATGTGTCTCGAGAGACAGTAAATTCAAAATTCTTCGTAAATTTCTTGATCAATCCCCAAGTTAATGAAGTTCACGTTCTCCGCATATTCCATGCTGTTGAGCTCTTTCAAGATCGTAGCATTTTCTGACTATTTTGTCAAGGATAGCCAGCACCATTTTAGCTACCCAAAATTCTGCAGGCAACAGTCAAGACGACCCAGTGGCATCACATAGGGGCCTAATGCATGCAATGTCTATAATTCAGATATCTGAAAATGTCATTTTGACTAGTCATAATCGAATTAGAGATATCTTTAATTATAATTCAAGATTTGTGACTCTTCAAATGACGAAACTCGTGACGTCTTTTGAGATATCTTCAAAGGCATTTTGACCCGTCAAATAGTAATTGTAGATATCTTCAATTGCTGTTCAGTTACAATATTAAGATTGTAAATGCAGATATCTTGAGTTGTCATTCTGAAGAGTCAAAATGTAATTGTTACTAGTCAAAACTCATTCGTAGATATCCAACATTTAATTATGCATAATCAGACGAAAGCCATTTAATGTTAAAAGGGCTTGCCATACACAGAATTGTTCTTTACCAAACATAATTACAGTCGGTCAATAGTCGATCATAAGAAAGGGAAAGATAGACATACTTGTGATGTATGGTTAAAGTATAACATTCAAACACAGACATACTTACTGTATCTTGGGCGATCTTGGACGAATATAAATCAGTACCTCATGTTCGGGTAGAATAGCCTGTATACAGTGTAAATATTTTTGTTTTTTTATTACGTATATATATATAAAATATATACAATAATACATATATAATAAAATATATAATTTTTTATATTCTTAATTTTTGTGAAGGATAGAGTTTATATTTTTATCTTATTTTTTACTTTTAGTATTATATATTTTGTCTGTAAAGTAACAAGTAACAAACTGTAAAATCTTGTTAAGTAATTAACAAGGTTGATTACCTGCTTGTTAATTCTCTTGTTACTTCTTTTCTTGAATGCCTTGCCATACCTTTGCTGCTGGAACACTGAGAATTTCCCCATTGTGGGACTTCCAAAGGATTGTCTTATCTTATCTTATCTTATCTTATCTTACACTGGCAGAAAAATGAGTGAAATCAAATCAGTAACCCAGCTGAAAAAAGAAAGGTAAAAAAAGTTGTTTGCATACCTGAAGGAGGCTATTGGTAGATGAAGGACGTGCAGGTGACTGCAACAAGAGAACCAGTAGTGACAATCATGAGATTGAGGAGGAGATTTCAGAAACATTATTCTGACTGACCTCTAGTCAGTGGCACAATGATTTCTTGTACTAACATTAAATGTTTTTATTCCACTTACCATACATAAATTAATATTCTCACAAAGTGGATGCTCAAACTCCAGTTTAGACAGATACTGAATTTTCTAAAAGCTGAACACTGACCGCCCTGCAATGGACTGGCGACCTGTCCAGGGTGTATCCTGCCTTCCGCCCAATGACAGCTGGGATAGGCTCTAGCACCCCACCGCAACCCAGAAGGATAAGCGGTTTAGATGATGTGTGTGTGTGTGTGTGTGTGTGTGTTTGTGAACACTGACCTAACGTTAAGTGCTTTACACATACCAATTCAAGCATGTAAAACCATAGGGCAAAAAGTTATAGCTCAGGTCAGTTAGGATAACTAACAATGGAAAATTCTACTAATTCAAAATTCCTCAATAATTCAGTCCATGAGATGTAAACATGTGGCAGCAGAGTCATTCAGAGTGGTTTGATAAAAAATGGTTAATTGTAGACAAATGTACTGATTTCTTTACAGTGGTGGTGATATGAATCAGGGGTCACCATGACTACAACACAAGCCATTTTATGTACTATCCAAAACCACTTGTGAACCTATATGTGGTTTTGTTTAATGATGATGGTAACATCTGAAAAACAGTAGTTTTCTCTGGAGACTATTTTGCCCTGCATGCACCCCTCTGCCATAAATGAATTAAAACAAATGGATTAAAATACATGAAGTCATAATTTTATCACAAAACTACAACGTGTCCCCAAAAAATTGACATCATTTCGTAGTCTAATAACATAGCCAATTCTCCCTCAAATGATCTCAAATTTTAAGAAAATGTGTAAAAACTAACCAAGTTTAATTTTTAATGTGTTTTTTTTTCAGGTTGAAGAATGGCATTCACTAGAAATTAAAAGGCATTTTGTGTGTTAGAATATGCTCGAACACAGTCAAACATGAGTGTGCAGCATGCATTTTTGAGAAACTTCAATAAAAATGCCCCAACTGGAAAGCAGATTTGAACATGGCACAAAAAATTCTAAGAGGAAGGCTGTCTGTGCAGGGCAAAGAGATCTGGACGACCACCAGTATCGGAAGATATCGTCACTCAGGTTTGAGAAACATTTGTACGAAGCCCCAAAAAGTCTGTAAGAAGAGCAGATTCCTCATATGACACTTTGGCGCGTCGTAAGGAAACGCTTGTGAATGACACCCTATAAGCTGCGGCTCGTTCAAGCCTTAATGCGCATATTGAACATTGTGAAGCTTTGTGGAATCAGTTATAAAATCTACATCTCTCTAAATTTCTTGTCCGAATGTTGATAAATAAATCTTGTATTATTCAACATGATGCCTATTTAATTTCATTTGCCTAGGACATGTAGTTACTCAGATATTCACATCTCAAATGATGTCAATTTGTTTGGGACACGCTGTACCATAAAACAGTTTTAGCATATATCTAACAATTTCATATCAATTTTATATAATAAGTTTCTGCAAGGGAGCTTACAGAGACATTCAATTCTTCAGACGTCTGGTTCTTCACACCTCCACTTTGAACATTTCTGAATCGTAGGTTCGCAACCATTTAATTATGCAGATTGTTTTTTTTAAATCAGTGGAATCAGTTTTAACTAACTCAACCAGCAGTCACTCGATGTCTCTCCCTCTAAAGATTTCTGCTTCATCTTCTAAACTTGTGTGAGTGAAGTATCAAACCTGGTCTGTGGTGTGAAGCCATTAGCATGCTAGCCAGCAAACTAACAGCCCCACACACCACAAAACCTGATGGTGCTGCTGGTTTCTGCTTTTTGGACAATCCAGCACCATTCACCCAACTTTAGTCATTTTTCTTGAAATTCTTCACAGTTTAGCACAAGTTAGCCGAAATCGAACCTGCCCTCCAGCAGATCTGTTAGACTACATTTACACAGCAGATAAAAGTGGCCCAAATCCGATCTTTTTCTTCATATGTGACACACGCGAACTCGAACACATTCTGGGTGATGAGTCCAGCTGTCAACCACTGGAACTTCATAATTGCTCCTGTGATGCTGGCAAAGATGAAACTGAAAGCTGCGGGAGCGACTGGCATTTGTTGGCCGTCATGACTGTTTACCTCTGGACGAGCATGCCACGTGAAGCATCGTTCTTTTGCGCATGTGGGTCAGTTTAGTAGCATGATCTGTTCAGACTAAAGTCGCATACAGATCACATTTAAAAGATAATGTGAACAGCCAAATAACAAAATCAGATTTGGTGAGAAAATTTTTTTACCTGCTGTGTAAACGAAGCCTTAGAGAACCTGCTAACATTAGCTAAACATGAGCTAACTTAGATAGCAACTCATAGTTTATTAGCTAGATTTAGAACATGAATTCAAAAACATCACTCCAATTTTAAAATAGTAACTTAAAAAATTACCTTTTCAACTGACTTTATTTCTTACATTGTGAGAGCAAACAATCAAAAACAGGGTGACTCCCTAGCTTATCATAGCAGACATGGCATGGCTAACTAACTGTTAGCAAGTGATGCTAATTTTTGTTTTATTGTATAAAGAGTTCAACATTAACAGATTATAGGATTAAGTTGAGTAAATGTCAGATTGAAAACTGCTGGTATGTCAAATAAACCAAGCATTACTTTAAACGCTGTTCCCGCTTAACTGAACACTGGTCACTCGTTCGGCCCACTGCAGCACATCTGCCTCAATACGTGTGGAATCAACCCACCTCAATATGGGTGGACTCAGTCTGCCTCAGTACGGGTACTGATTGTCACACATAGTTTTCATGCTGTTACAGTGGGTGGCAAGCCGAGTTTTTTCACAAACTTAATTTTCTAGGTACTATTATTGTTGCTGTTTTTGCTATTTTTAACTTATAAATTTAGATTTTTGAAGTGGTCTTATGATTAAAATATTTAAAAAAATGCTTATATAATAATAACAATCATATGTATAAGGCAGAATATTTAAGACATTATTTTGGTTTAAAGTTAAAATTTCAGTGTTGATTTATTAGCATTATGTTAAGCGAGCGACAGAGAGCAGCATAGCTTAGAGCTTCAGATCGAGCAGCGTCCAACCTTCACCTAAAGAATTAGCAGTTAGCAGGCTGCTAACCCCCCTCACGTCTCACGCCTCTCCCTTTTATTTTGTTTTCTCCTTCTCTCTTTCTCTGTCTCTGACACAGATATTACTTCAACCTATCCACCATGGCGTCCGCCCAAGAACAAGCTCTCCAGGCACTGAGCTCAGAGTTGGCCCAGCTGGACCGGCAGATCACCGCCCTCCTGAAGAAGTAGGACGAGCTCCTTCGGCAGAAGGCGCAGCTTGAAGCCACCCGGGAAGTTTCCTCCTTGGTGGTTGCTCCAGCCTCGTCTCTTCGTACACCAAGAGATGCCGTTCTCATGCCAGCCCCACCTGGTCCCTGGAAATGGCAGCGCCACAGAGGGCCTTGCAGACCCTCACCGCCACCCCTGCCGATATTCACCTCCTGCAACTGTTTCGCTGCCCTCAGTTCACCGCCTTCACCTATGCATCAGGCCTCCTTGCCACCCACCTCAGCGCCCCGGACCTCGTCACCCACCCCAGGACTTCTCTCCCCTCGGCTCTCATCGGACGCAACTCCTTCGGGACCGTGGTTATCCATGTTGGGACCAACGACATCTCTGACCGACGTAGTGAAGTCCTGAAGGAGCACTACCAGACGCTACTGGACACCGCCAGGAAGAAGACCGGGATCGTCATCTCCGGACCTCTTCCCACTTACAGGAGGGGATCAGAGCGTTTCAGCAGGCTCTTCGCGCTTCAGTCCTGGCTCTGTGACTGTTGCGCCCTTAACGGCTTGGGCTACGTGGACAACTGGTCCTCATTTTGGGAACGGGCAGCACTCTACTGGAGGGATGGGCTTCACCCTAGTCGTCTGGGATCTGGTGTCCTCTCTCGGAACATCGAGAGGGCCATCCACTGACTACAAAGCAAAGGCCAAAAATAGAAACTCTACAGCTTACAATGCTAGTGTTAATACTGAAAATAAGGCGATTACTAGCACTTATACTGTAAACAAGGCAAGTGCTAATAAAAATACTTATTTTATAAATATAAATGCTCATATCGCAAACTGCCTTGAGATGCCACATAGGTTTTTCCCAGTTGAGACTGTGTCTGTTCCCCAAATAAAACAAAGCTTCAAAAAGCCTCGAAAAGTTTGCTCTAGTAACTTGATTAGTATCAGACCAGTTATACCAGTTTGCAATGACCAGTCTAAAACTAGGACTGCTTAACATAAGATCTCTTACATCTAAAGCCGTCTTGTAAATGAAATTATTACAGATTACGATTTTGATGCTCTTTCCCTCACAGAAACGTGGATTAGACCCGATGAATACTTTAGTCTAAACGAAGCCACCCCCACAGGCTACAGTTATGCGCATAGCCCTCATTTAAGCGGCCAGGGTGGAGGTATAGCAACCATCCATACTAAAGCTTAAGCGTGAGCCAGAAAGTAGGCTATAAATTCTCTACTTTTGAAGTTCTTTTACTTAATATACTTGATCAAGGAACAAATAAAAATTCCTTGTCGCTCATTACAATTTACAGGCCGCCAGGGCCGTATTATCAGTTCTTACAGGAATTCTCTGAGTTTCTATCAAGTTTAATAACATTTTCAAATAAAATAATAATTGTCAGAGATTTTAATATCCACTTTAACAATCCTCAAGATGCATTAAGTAAGGCATTTATATCTATCATAGACTCAGTCGGTTTCACCCAAATTATAAAGGGGCCCACACACTACCACAACCACACTCTAGACTTAATACTGACCTTTGGTGTAGACATAGATAACTTAGCCTTTCTACCCCAGAGCACAGCAGTCTCAGATCATTACTTAATCTCATACAAAATTCTCTTTAGTGGTAATGTACATTCAACACCATGTTATCGTGTTAAGCGGACAATAACTCCCTCCACAGCTAGTAGCTTTATCAGAAACCTTCCTCAATTATCAGCTTCCATCTAATCCTACTGAGTTAGATATTATGACCAAGTTCTTAGAGGATACTTTTCGATCTACTCTAGATAGTGTGGATCCATTAAAAAGTAAAATAGTAAGGCAGAAAAAACTCGCCCCTTGGTATAATGAACATACTCAAGCTTTAAAACAGACTGCCAGACAACTAGAGCGAAAATGGCGCCTGACTAAACTAGAAGTGTTCCAGTCTGCCTGGAAGGAGAGCCTTATAGACTATAGAAGAGCACTTGCTACAGCGCACTCAGCCTATCTCTCCTCTTTCATAGAAAACAATAAGAATAATCCTAGATTACTATTTAGCACAATTTCTAAAATAACGGAGAACAAATCAGTTAGTGAACCCCAGATGCCATTAGCCTATAGCAGCAATGATTTTATGAATTTCTTTAGTGATAAAATTGAAAAAATTAGACAGAAAATTCTAATTCTATTCTTCTAGAATACACAATTAAATTCTACAAACCTGCTGCCTTATAATACCAGTCTAAATCTTGAGAATATTATAATCACTGCAGAGAGGCTGGAATCGTTTACCTTACTTCAAGAAAATTAACTAGTTAAAATTGTTTCTTCCACAAAATCCCCTACCTCTATGTTAGATCCAATTCCTACAGGTTTACTCAAGGAAATTTGGCCAGAAATATCCAAGCCTATTCTGTCAATAATAAACTCCTCTCTTAGCCTTGGATACATCCCAAAAATTCTTAAACTAGCAGTAATTAGACTGCTGATTAAGAAAGCTAAACTTGATCCCTGCGCATCAAATCATAGACCTCTCTCGAATCTCGAACATCTCAAATCTCCCCTTTATATCTAAGAGCTTGGAAAAAGTTGTAGCAAAACAATCAAGCTCCTAATTCAGTCTGGTTTTAGGCCACATCATAGTACAGAGACAGCACTAGTAAAAATTGTAAATGATCTTTTATTATTATCTGACCAAGGAAATGTGTCTCTGCTAGTCCTCCTCGATCGTAGTGCAGCATTTGACACAATAGACCACGCTATCTTACAAGATAGACTAGAAAACCTTGTAGGGGTAACAGGAATAGCTCTTTCCTGGTTCAGGTCCTACCTCACTGATCGCTGTCAGTTTGTTAACGTAAACAGGGAATCATCTGTCCATGCAAAAGTAAAGCATGGTGTTCCACAAGGCTCTATATTCACAAGGCTATATTCACAATATATATGCTACCACTGGGCACCATTATCAGTAAATACGGCATAAATTTCCGCTGTTATGCCGATGATAAAATTAAACTTAGCAAGATTGAGGACTGTATAAAAGACATAAAAGACTGGATGTTGAGTAACTTTCTCCTTCTTAACTCGGATAAAACAGGCTTCTTGGTCCAGAAGCAGCTAGAAACAAACTGCCTAATGAGGTGTATTTAAAGGAACATTTTTATAGAAGAAGGTAAAAACACTCTTAACTTCTAGTATAAGTTGAGGTCTGAAGCTCTATGCATCCTGTGTTTGCAGAGTTTGGAATGTTTAAATTAAGGGGGCCCCCTGGTCCAAAGGCCCCATAGGGAGTAGGCCTCTCACTTTCTCCCTTCTTCTCTTAGTTCCAAATAGATGAGATTATTTTAATAAGGACCATCTGTTCTGTCTCCTTTTTCAACAACAAGCAGCCTATATAAGCCATTGGCTATAGTGGTCTGGAGGGGATGCTTTAGAATTGGCACGGATCCTCTCTCAGATACTTTATAGTGCTTGATATGATACTGTTTTACTTTGTAATAAACATCTTATACAAGGAAGACAGTGTCAGCGGAGTCTCCTTCATCATCTTCACATCATCTCTACTTAATAAACAACACTAATTTTACACTTAAACTTAACAATTTCCCATTAGCATCACGCTCATCTGTAAAAAATCTTGGTGTTAAGATAGACCCTGATCTGTCCTTCGACGCACATATAACTAATATTACTAGAACAGCCTTCCTGCATCTCCACAATATTGCTAAATTAAGAAATGCATTATCTCTACAAGATGCAGAAAAGCTAGTTTATGCATTTATTACTTCAAGGCTAGATTACTGTAATGCCCTGCTGTCTGGATGTCCCAGCAAAAGCGTTAACAAGCTTCAGCTAGTCCAGAACGCTGCAGCCAGAGTCCTCACAAGAACCAGAAAGTTTGACCATATCAGCCCAGTTCTATCAACCCTACATTGGTTACCAGTTAAATTTAACATTGACTAGAAAATTCTATTACTGACCTATAAAGCTCTAAAGGGACTCGCCCCTCAGTACCTGAATGAAATTCTCTCCTACTATGAACCATCACGCCTACTTAGATCACAAGGTGCTGGCTTACTACTAGTACCTAGAATTAATAAAGTTACATCAGGGGGGAGAGCTTTCTCATACAAAGCCTCCCAGCTTGGAATAGTCTTCCTGTTAATGTTCGGGACTCAGACACAGCCTCAGTCTTTAAGTCTAGGCTAAAAACTTACTTGTATAGTCAAGCCTTTGGTAATTAGTTTTCCCTGTCAGATCCAGACCTGACGGAGTCTCTGCTGCTCTGTTTATACTGTAATCTGTGAGCAGTCACTCATTACAGAACTGACTCTTTGTGTGTTTTTCCTTTCTTTGCCGAGTTGAACAGCTGGCCATCCTGTGCGTCTGATGCTGTTGCCTCGCCTGCCTTGATCGGGTACCCACTGCTCACCAGCCCCCTGGACCAGCTTGACCACCACTGAGCTTCATGCTGAACAACGCTATGCAAACCTCACCGTCACAAACTGACCCTCCCAATGATGCTGCTGCTGCTGCCTAAACTAAACTAATCAATTGAACTATTGTTCCACCCATTTTCCCTGTTGTGTACTACAGTACTTTATACTAACAATGTTTAGCTATCCGGTGTCAACCAGAGGAGGATGGGTTCCCCTTCTGAGTCTTGGTTCCTCTCAAGGTTTCTTCCTCCTGCTCTTAGGGAGTTTTTCCTTGCCACTGTTGCCACTGGCTTGCTCATGGGGGGTTTGGACCCAGATTTCTTTCTATAATGCTGATTTTTATTTATTTTTTACTTAATTAATTTTTTTTTTTTTGTAAAGCTGCTTTGTGACAACACCTGTTGTAAAAAGCGTTATATAAATAAACTTTGCTTGCTTGCTTTTCCCAGCCATTTAACATTAAAAGATGATTCAACGTTTTTTCAAATTGAAACAACAACTGACATTATTTCAAACACATTTCAACGTTGAAGGTCAGTCATGTGCCAGCTGGGTCTTTAAGGTTTAGACTTAGCATCCAAAGCTAGCTGTTGAAAAGATGACCAAAATAGTCACATTACAGACGTCATTTAAGGTTTTAAGGCCATTGATTCAATGTTGAAATCACATACATAACTGCTGTTTAATTTATGCTTATGCTTAGGCCTTGGAAATTTTTTAAATATTTGAATGAATAATTTCCACTTGTACACTCTCAAAAAGATGGCACTTCAAACATTCTTCAGTAAAGCAATGGTTCTTTTTAGAATCATGAGTTTTATATAGAATCATTTCATGCTTAATACACTGTAACAATAGAAGAACCTTTTTTGGTGCTATAGAGAATCAACTTTTCTATGCAAAAAATATATACAACACATTCTCCGTCAATCTGAAGAACCATTTCACCATCCCACAAATCTTCATGTAGTTAACAAATTTGATCCCAATGTAAACATAAAACAAAACAAACTTTGTTAAATGTCAACTTTATTGAAAATGTATAGTTGTTCTTAATTTCAAGTGTGGAACATAAAACTGGACCATGAACTTCATCAGTACTCATATACACACGATCAGGCATAACAGTGTTGGTGTGGTGTGTTAGTGTGTGTTGTGCTGGTACGAGTGGATCAGACACAGCAGTGCTGCTGGAGTTTTTAAATAACTCAAAGTCACTGCTGGACTGAGAATAGTCCACCAACCAAAAATTTCCAGCCAACAGCCTCCTGTGGGCAGCGTTTTGTGACCACTGATGAAGGACTAGAGGATGACCAACACAGACTGAGCAGCAGATGAGCTATCATCTCTAACTTTACATCTACAAGGTGGACTGACAAGGTAGAAGTGTCTAATGGAGTGGACAATCAGTGTTTAAAACTCCAGCAGCACTGGAGCACTGGAACCCAGCGGGTTCAGTGCCTCTCTTCTTGTTTGCTCTCTCTTCTTCAAGCCGCTGCAAGTCATTTTTGTGTATTCTGGTTCAAATCGATATGGCTCTACGACATTTTGGAAATAGACCTTATTGAAGTCCTCCACACACTTTACCACCTTCCAAAAATAGGTAAGAAACTGAAAGATAAACTGTAAACAAAAGCTGCTACATGGCTGTAGCTACAGGCTAGTAAGTACAAAAGCACGTTTGATGCATTGATCTCAGTTGAATGCATTTTTGACAGTAAACACAGAAGTTTTCCTGGAGTAATACTTTAGTAATACTTTTAGGCCAAAATGTTATAACAAAACTATCACAAAACAACATCTCAGGTGTCAAGCAATGCATTCATAACCGTTATGTCTAATAACTTAATGTGATATAGCTTTTAGAGTAATTAAATATTTTGGACGTCTGGTACTATAACGGTGAACAATTCTGTAAATTTCTCTAGAAAGCTGCATTTCACACCGAACCACCGAAAAATGACTTACTAGCTTACTAGTTCACTAGCACAATTATCTTACTGAGACAAATCTTAAGGAGTTAAGCATGAAATGCTCCCACATTTTTTGTTCTTGAGGCTGCCGTCGCGCTTTGGTTAACTCTCCAGTAAGCACTAATGTCGAAACATCGCTAGTTAGCATGAGCAACGCATTATGATGTCACCAACTAATTGACTATTATATTAGTTGCCAACTAATTTGGTCATCGATTTTGATCCACCCCTACTCTGCACAAAAACACAAGCACACGTTTAACAACACCTAAACACACCAAGTGCATGTAGTCTAATAAAAAACTACTGACACAAGATATTCCAGCTGTAAAAAGCGGGCTTTTTGTAACTGGTGGTTTTTGTGGTATGCAAACTGAGCTTAAAAGTTTGTTTTTAATTAAAGAGTAACTACACACTAAGACCATTTTTTTCCATTAATAGCTGAAATGCATTGCTCTGTAATGATAATATACCCTAGCCTTGCTTGAAATTTGAACACATCTTTCCAAACTGTAAAAATGACATTTTTATTGTGGTCAGTTCCGCCTCTGCAGCGCCCCTCTGGTTCAACTCTGCTATAGGCGCGGATGACGTGTCTTCGTACCAAAATACAATGACGTCACAGTATGCAAATCAGTCAACCAATGTTACCATCCCCTGATGATGTCCTGCTTGTGCCGCACTCTTAGATATGAAAGCATAGGAGCCTATAACCACACTCACGCACTGAGCTAAATACCCCCAGCACCACCTCACAATATGGCAGATGTCTGTAACAACTGTAATTAACCCAATTAATCTGAGCTTAGCTTGTAATAAAGATGTTATGATTAGCACATTTATTGATAATATTCAACGTATGATTAGGTAATCTGAAGGAGTCTCCATATAACTGCCGGTGTTGCATGCGATTGATGTTTCCCTTCACAAATCAAACCCTTGGGCGTGCGCACTCTCTAAACAGAAATCTTGTCCATACAGCGTTTCTTGAACTTTCTTATTTGCTTTCTGTAGTTCCAGTGTTGCTTGCTGTTGATTTCTGCTCAGTGAGGGTGCGCGCCCGAGGGTTTGATTTATGAAAGGGAACATGAATTTGAGTCAGCAGCTCATACTGGTAAGGCTCAAAACACACTGCCTGATCAGAAACACCTTCCCTTGTCGAAGATGGGGATGATAGTGGAGAAAATTCGTCAGCCTCGTAAGACCTCTCAGTTGTAAAATTGCTGTTTGATTCTGTCACTCTCCATATTTTGTGGTAGCTAACTTTAGTTGGAAAAACACAGCAGCCCAGCTCACCTGGTTTCCCTTGCAGCCCCACCTCCAAACCCGAACATCACTGCAGTGCCCCTCCCAACGTGCCCTTTCCATTTATTAACATTTTTCAAAGTTGAGCCAGGGGTGGAGCTGAAAAAAGTGGGGTGTAGTTACTCTAAAACTCTAAAAACAACCCTCCCCTCTCACTGGCCAGGAACTGTACACCTCTCACAGCTAAAATAAGCATTATGCATTCGGGTTTAAAAAAGCTCTAGCCGGTGTATCATATGTAAATGCTTTAATGTGCACTTTGAAGGTGTTGAAAGACAAAACCTTCATTCTGTAGTTTTTTCCAGCTAGGAAATCATCAAAGTAGTCCACTAGTGGATGGGTCTTTGACTGTCCACAGAACAGTGCAACTACAATGCAGCTCCATGGTGTGGAATTTCACTGAAATAATTATGTGCTATTTAACTTGAAAATGGGGAGCCCATCAGCATTCATTATTAAATCAACTGTGCTGCCTGGATGCGTTAAGCATGAACTCCAACTTAGTCTGCAGCAAATGCTGGATTCTAGGCCATAATTAATAGATTGTCCACCACATTTCATTTTGACCACAACAGCTGTGGGGGATGAAAGCAGAGTATAGATTGCGTCCATGATCCCTAAAAATTCCTAAAAGTTAATTAATGCTGCTTTGAGTGGCCTATTCATTGTGGCCCATTTTGCAAGGTCTGGGGAAAGGTCAGGTCCATCGCAATGTGTTGGAGTATTAAAAGAATTAAAAGTTCTGTATCTGTGTCAGAGGTTTCCATTCCATGAGGTCCAGGATCAAAACTTGCTAAAACATTCACTTCAGCCATTCAGCTTCTCAATCTTTTCAGATGCTGTACATTGGATGCCATTTGCAGTTCTGGAAAATGAGTTAAACAGCAACTAATTTAAGATCCAGATTTACTCCTAAAGCACATATTCTAAAATAGTTTTTCACTTGAGGTAGTAGGTAACAGTCTAAACCAGCACTTAAAGAAATGCAATTTACACAATTTTCCACTTAACCCAGATGCAGCTGATTAGCCAAGACATGTTGAAATTTTGCTTCTTCATTTTTACACTGGTCTTATGAATAACATTGCTCACAGACACTAGAAGACAATATTAACCCAGATCTTTTTCCATAAATACATCCCTTCTTCACCCAACTTCTCTCAACCCTCTCAAACCACATCTAGGTCCCCATTAAAGTCAGCAGACTTGTCAGTGTAGTGGAGGACACAGAGTGACTCACTTTGAGCTATTAAATTAACAAAACTTCATTGCTACAGTCAGTCATTTTAGGCAACACAGTATTTGTGTACAACAGTATTTATGATTGTCATTCCTTAAAAACAATTCTAGATCAGCAATCCTACTCTTGAGACAAAGAGGTCAACTGCTGCAGTCACTCTGCGATGACATTTTGTTCACTTTTATAGCCTGCAGTAAGTCATACTGTGTCCTAAACCACATCAACAAGTCTGTGACACCTTAATGAGGACATAGATGTGGTTTGAGAGGATTGAAAAAGTTTTTGGGAAGTATTTACAAAAATGTTTGTTAGAAATGTTAGCTTCACAGCTCCATTGCTAAAAGTAAAGATGCAAAATTTGGACACCAAACATGTCTTGGCTGATACTATATCTTGGGTAGGTGGAAAATCCTTTCAATTTGATTTTTGCTGAACCATTTTAGTCATAAAATGAGTATGGCAACTGATAACCAGTATGTTGTTGTGGTACACAGACAAATCCAGTCAGCTTCTGAAACAAATATTTGTTAACAGAAGAAGATAATTGGCTACAGTTAATTCAGTACATCTGCTAGCACATTTCATTGTCTAATAAAAACTCACTAATGAATTTACCTTGTGTAAGTATTAGGATGACTGCAACATTTTTTCCCTGCCTACCAACATTTAGAAAAGTGAGCTAGCTACTCAGTTTAACTGCTACAATACCCCATTCACACCTGTACTTAAAGCTGCTCACTTCTGATCAGATAACCCAGGACTCATGTTCATGCCAAGTCTGAAGGGGGCTCAGAGGTGTTCAGGCTTGACTCTCAATCATGTTGGAGTCAAAGAAATTATTGTTTTGGAGTTGACACCCCATCACTAGTAGCAGTCAGTGCATTTACGCAGCCAAGCAAGCCTTACCGAACATTCGAGCACACTTGAAGTAGCAATATACAAACACATGCTACTACAGAAATAATAACTAAACAGCTCAAAAATATAGTGATAGTCCAAAATTAACCTTTCAGACTAGCTATGTAGCCAGCTAACAGTGCTATTTGCTCCAAGAACACAAACCTGCAGTGATGGTCTAAAATTAGAAGCTGATGCATCATTGGCTTAACACTTACATTAGCCAACATATCCACTAGCTCATGACTGCTATAAAAGTTAGCTACTACTAGCAAATTTTTTTCTGACTCAATAGTATTTGCTATATGATTTTTATACCAGAGCACAGTCAAATTTGACATGTTCCTACCTTTTTTGTCAAGCTAAATCTGCAGAGTAATTTAATCCACTGTCTCAAACTCCCACTGACTTTGTGCAATATGTTTTGGTCCCTGATTAATTGTGCTTGGCTGGGTTGCCATTCAATCACTCCAACGTATCCTATACTTTTATAAAATGTTATTTTTGCCTTAAAAAGGTATTCTTTTCTTAGTGATTTGTGATTGCCAGTTCAATTCAGCAAGCGTTCATTGTGCAAAAAGTGCTGGGGACAGAATCACTTGACCATGAGAGTGCAGGGGTCATGTTGACCTTGTCCCCCATATCTGCCCTTGCCTATATCACAGACTTATATGGCCATTTACCTCTAAAACTGCCCCAAAACCATAATAATTATATGGGTAAACCGAAGGCTATGGGCTTACTCCTATGTAACTAAAGTAGCTAGCTGACAGACACTCACAATAAAACATACACAACATGTTTTAAGCAACATATTTTAAGGTAACAAATGCCTGCCATTTTATTCAGAAATAGCAAAGTATGAAAAAAATAGTAAACATAGTACCTGTTATGCTAGGATTAGCTAGCTAGGCATGTTCTCCTTCAAGCTAAAGTTGAGTTATCGAAAGTGGAAAGATTTTGTCATGTTTGGCAGCTGATAATGCCATTTTCTGTAGTTTATTTAAAAAATTAATGAAAATGATAGTATGAATGTTTCTTATCAGGCCTGGATCATCCAATGGATTGCCTACTTAGCATTTCCAGTGTAGTTAGACATCCTGCAAGCCATACGATGCGATGTGATACTACATTTGAATGTTTACTCGTGTATTTTGGTGTTACAGCTGGTCATAATTCCGACGCTCTCCACGTCTTTCCTCAGTTCATTTATCTCCTTCAATCACTTATTAGTAGCTGTTACACTCTCCCTTATCATCTCACTTAAGTTTTCAGGTTTTTAGTATTGAGCCAGCATCCCATTGAATGTGCCTTGAATGTGAAGCTCCATGTGTTCAAGTGATGTGCCTGAAGGATCTGTAAAAGCAAGATCTGAAACTTCAACAGAGCAGAAGATACCTATTTCCAAAGCCAAACATGAAATGTCAACCATCCAAGCTAAAAAGCAGTGATCTGCGTCATCAGAGGCAGCGATCTGCAACAACAGAGGTAAGATATAAAAGTAAAAAAAAACAGAATATTTCCATGCTTACTGCAGCAGTAAACATTAGCTAGGCTGCTTTACAGTTTGGGTTTTTAAGTTAGCTGCTTTTTCCATCTTTATGCACATTACAGCTGTCTGTTTATGGGGTAATGGGGTCATTGGGGTTAATGTTTTACTTGTCAAGAACGGATGCATGCTTTAGAAGGATGCCAGTCGACTAGTCACTGATCATGTGAACATGGATGCCTCAGAGAAGACAACAGGTGAGGACCCTGATGATTTCAGGGTCCATATCTCCAGTTTAACGAAGGCAAGTAATGCACGTCACGCTTTATCCTGTGGTTTTATTCATGACGTCATCAACAATTAGTTGACCTTGACTCAACTTTCATCACATAACTGTTGACTTTTAAAAATCTCAAGTTGTGCAAACTCTAGTTCACACTGTGTGTTTCTTGTGTTTTGTTTTGAACTGGAGTGTTGATTTGAGTTGTTGCATTCTTATATTTTGGTATAAAATACAATATTTGTTTGAATGTGTTCTTAATGACTTGTGAATTTTTATATGTGAAGTATACTTTTAAGTATCCTAAGAAGTATTAAAATGGTTCACTTACAAGAACACCACTGGAACATTGATATTAGTATAGTTACTACATAAAGTATACTTGGAAAATATATATTTGAATGTTGCTTAGGTTTACTTAATAAAATGCCAATGTGCCAAAGTGCCAAACATGCCAATGAAATTGATTACCCAACATTGATGATGCTTTGGACTGGCTGTCCTGCTTCTCCTGGTTCAGTATGCTCAACCTGTGTAATGGGTACTGGGAGGTCCTGCTGGCCCCTGACACAGTTCTGAAGACAGCCTTTACACTGTGCAGGGGGTTATGGGAATTTATCATTCTGCTGTTTGGCTTTTCTAATAGCCTGACCACTCCCGAAAGACAGATTGAGAAAGTCCACCATAGGGTGCCCCCTACCTTGTGCATTGTCTAACTGGAAAACATCCTTGTCATCGCAACCCTGCAGTGCCTAAGGGAAGTGTTTGGACACATTGGGCAGGCCAAACTCTCCCTTAATCCAAAGATATATGTGCTAATGCAGAGGGAGGTAGGCCCAGGAGGAAGCAATAGACCCAGCCAAGACTCAAGGTGGAGATCAAGGAGTGGCTCAATCTGAACACTATATACCAGGTCCAGAGTTTCTTGGGGTTGGTTTCATACTATCAGTCTTTCATTAAAGGCTTTGCTGCCTTTTATGCAGTAGATCATTCCCAGACATGGAAAAATTCCTTCACCCTGGACACTGACACCAGCAACCAGAACCTTAGTCAGCAGCATGAGGGGGAGTGAGTGTGTGATCGCCTTCTTCAGCCAGGCATTACGTCACCAAGAGAGGAACTATTACGTTACGTGATGGGAATTGTTGGCTGGGGTGGAGGCAGTCAAGCACTTCTGTCCCTACCTATATGGGGAGAAGTTTACCCTGAGGGCAGACCACTCCTCACTAAGGTGGTTACTGAGCTTTAAGGAGCCATAGGAATATGATGGGGCCTGGCTTTGAGGTGTGGCACCAAAACCCAGCGCCACATGGTGTTGCATCAGGACCACCTGGCCCCATATCTTGAGGACTGGTTAGGCCTCCCTAGCCCTCGGGGTCCTCCTGAACATGGCCCTTCAGGCACCAACCAACACTCTCTGGCCATACAGAGAACCCATACACATTCAAAATCATCACCAGAACACCTCAGCACCATTTCACAGCTTCAGAATCCCCCCTCGGTGTCCCAGAGGGACAACAACATGGCAGCCACACCGGACAGCCCAGAAGCCAAACCCAGGGCGATGCTAGATAGGAGGTAATAGGCCTCTGAACATTTCAAAGACTTTATCTGTTGACAGTAATAAGCAGCAGTCGCTGCTCTTGGATAAAGGGGGGCAATGTGGCATCAATCATGCCTGTGTTCTATTTGGTTCAAAAGAGAGAAATAACATTCATGTTTATTTCAGGCTATTTATTTCATAAGAAATGTTAGCATTGGTTATGCTCTGTTTTGCAGGAACTCTTATTTTGAAGAGTGGGCATAGGGTCTGCTGTGTGATGTTTGTAGCTGAGTGACTGAGCCTAGCCTGCTAACAGTTAGAGCTAGTACAGCAGTGTTTTCTCTTCCATTTTGTACGTATATGTCAAATATATGTAATGCATGCTGGAAATCATAGTGAGAGAAATGAAAACACAATAAAGATAAATCATGAATTCTGTAAAAACAATAAGACTAAAAGATACAATGTTGCACTACAGAATATATCATGTCAGATAACATATTATCACAACTTTTATGCTAGAGTGTACCTTTAAATTGTCACAGAATCTGTTTAATTTTGCATTTCTGTATGTCCGTATAAGGCTTGGTCTGTGTTACAGGTAACTCTGTTGAGTAATGTAGTTCTGTAATGTAGCAGGAATCAGTACTTCTGCTTGAGTGCACTCTACTGACAGTCTGTGGTCTTCAGACCTTCACCTCTTATCTACCATAGGTATTCATATTTCATTTCCTAAAACCATGCTCTCACCAGTTTCCCCTCAGAGGGGAATAATCTTTCTTACAGTTAGCAGTCAAACATGCTTCACGTCCTGTTGAGTCTGGATGTCTTCACACACTACAGAAGAGACATAGAACTAGACATCCCTGACAGTCAGTATGTAGATGGATCTCCTCATGTGTCATATTCAATTGAACTAAAAAACTGTTGCAACGTCTTATAAGTCTTTCTCAGTTATCAATGTCTCAATCAATAAGCTAGTCTGCACAGAGGGGAGAAATCATGGGAGACCTTTCCACAAACGCACACAGTTTGTTCTGCAATGCAATCCATCCATCAATCAATCAATCAATCAATCAATCAATCAATTGTTTTAAACTCAGAGTATATTGAGGGAGACCCTCATTTACAATGTTGCCAAGCCAATTTAGAAATCAGGGATTGAGAAGTAGATAGCAAAAACAAATAAAATGCTAATAATAATCATAGTAACCATTCAAACCAATCAAGTAAACCATTCAAATTCCAACAATATAGGAACTAAATAAATAAGATACAATTATATATGTATATATATATATATTTATATATAATGTAAAACAATAGCTTGGCAACATTAAAATAAATAAGAACACAATAATAAAAATGAAAAAAAGAACTAAAAACATACCAAAAATCACTTAAAAAATATAACTAAAATTAAGTAAAACAGTTGCAGGCTGATTCGAGGTGGTTAGAGACTAAAAGTTTAAAATGTTCATGTGACACCAGTGAGCGAAGTGCTCCAGTGCTATGAGCTCCAGTCTGCTGATGTGTTTCAGTTCATAAATGGGGCAGATAATCTCTCTCCTTAAGAATCCCAACTCTGTCTGTCTTTAGACTTTGTACCCTGCAAATCAGAAAATAACCAGAGCCTTGATATATTCTAATATTGTAATAGGAAAACAAACTTTGTCTTAACAGCCTAGCAAACAAATTATTGTAACATAAGCACACATGTCTTGTTGTGCTAAATAATCAGTTGCCTATTACTTTCGATGTAGTTTTATTCATTAAAAACTACAAAATATGTTAATGTGTTTTGTGTGTTCATTTACCCCACACAGTGTGAGCTTTGGATTACAAAAAAGTAGTAAAAAGTTGGCTAAAAAAGGCCATTGGCCAAATTGCCTGTAAAAACATCAGAATCAGTCATAAAAATTCATGATTGATGCATTCCTATGATGCACTGTGTGCAGTCATAGAAAAACAAGAAATCTTGGAAAGTTTGTTCTGCCAACTTAATCAGTGACTTCAGATGTGAGTTCTTTTAAGACCATCACCACACCATGGGTAACCAGAAGTCATGGATGACTGCAGAGGTGTGCGCGCTGCTGAAAACCCACAATGCTGCCTTTAGGTAAGATGACAAGGCAGCCCTCATCACAGCAAGAGCCAATCTGTCTAGAGCTATAAAAGAGGCAACGTGCAACTATGTACAGATAATCTGTGAACACTTTCACCAAAGACATACAATGTGGCACTGTATTCAGGCCATCACTGACTACAAAGTAACATCACACGTGATGTTGATGCCTCGGAAGAAGCACTGAGCAATTTCTACAATTTGAAGCAAAGAACAATCAGCTGGCAAAGAAAACCACCCCTCCTCCCACCGACTAAGTCTGTCCACAGCAAACTTTAGAGCTACCCTTTCCACAGTTGACTTACAGAAGACCTGCTGGTCCTGACAACATACCTTGGCCAGAGGATTGCTGACCAGCTTGTGAATGTCCTAAAAGAAATCTTCAGTATTTCCCTGAGCAAGGCCCTTGTCCCAGAGCACCTCAAGATGACTACCATCATTCCAGCAGCTTGCAGACTGGTGCAGTGGTGACAGTCTATCTGCTATTGGTGATAAAATGAAAAAGTAGATTGTTGACTTCAGGAGGATCCACAGTGATCACTCTCCTCTATGGATAGAGTCGAAAGCTCCCTGTTCCTTGGTGTGCACATCACTAAATGTATCTAAAGGTATCCTACAAGAAAACTAGTGGTCTCTAATGGTAACCATTAAGCCAATTCCCATTTGAAAGCAAAGCCATCTGTTTTTAATCCTAATGGTTGTAATTGTCTTTTTTCAGCAGTGTAATTTATTCTTAAAATCTTTAAAAATTGGGTATTTCAAGTCAACGACTTCAAGTCAACACCATACTGAATGCTCAATTCTAAGTATCTAACATTCTGGCAAATTTTCAGTATAGTCATGCATGACACAGATTGTGTGTAGAGTCCACCTCAGTTTCCATGATGCAGTCAGGGGTCAGCTCCATGCCTGTTTCCTGTTAAAATATTAAACTCATCATTGTTGTAAATAGTATTAAACTTGTGAGCATAACTTATCAAAGTTCTAGGATGAGTCAGTTACGGTGGTTGACCCCTCTCAGATGCTGTAGACAGACTGTCAGGGGGAGTGATAGTGGCGCCATGAATGAAGCTTCTCTGATGACCATGATTTACAGAGCTGTTTCACTAGTGGCCATGACTCACAATAGACTGAAGCTTGCTAGACCGAAACTTGCCACTGCGGGCTAGTTGATTTATTCTTGTATTCTTAGTTCAGATGCTGTGTAAGAAGGTTAGGGGGTGATGTGGTCATGCTGAAATGATGATTAGAAATTAGGTACTGCAGATGTTAATGTAGGACAAATCTGTATTACATCATAACAAAAAGAACTTACCTCCGGGTGGATAACGCTGGTAGTGCTGCACTGATACAACAGGATTTTGTACCAATCCTGAGACTTATTTGACCAAAATTTCTAAGTATCCTTATTAATCAGTGACACAAAAGAAAAAGTATTCATTTACCCCCAACTTTCAGCAATCTCTCTCCATACAGTTTCCTTTCTGTTAAAATCCTTATAATATTTACTGGAAGTTTCCTCCTTTTCTCCACTTTATGGAAGAGTTTCTTCTCATCCATTTTAAAGTAGAATGGCAGAGGTTTATCTGTCAAAATGTCTTTTTGTCTGTCAACGCACCACATCACGTTATGCCGCAGCTGGTATACAGCTTCGTTGTTATTCTCTGGTCTTTCTCATAGTGCAATTTTCACCTGACACGGTGAAAGAGGGGGTAAAGCAAAAAGTTGCTGCACTCCCAAAGTTAACTTTGTTTTTTTCAGTTAGAACACAGTGCTGCACAGACTCAGCAGTACACAACATTAGTGTTAAAGTTAGATAGCTCCAGTGTTGGGTAATTACTCAAAAAAGTAATCTATTACAAGTTACTAATAAATTCTCTCAAAATGTACTGGGATTACATTACTTACTACTACTAAAAACAAAAGAAATAAAAAAAATTACTGTACTTCTGTGCTGCTCTGTACCAAATTATCTCAGTATATTTTAATAATTTAGAGTGCCCTCCACAAATTTTGGCATCCCTGGTAATCAGGAGCAAAATGAGCTGTGAAACATATTCTTTATTACTTATCATTTTCATCTTTTATTCAAAGTCTAACCTTTATTTAAGAAAAAACAATGCTGTCATGAAATCAATATTGTTTCTCAAATCTATGTGTGTCGCAATTGCTGACACCCCTAGAAATTCTTAAGACCGAAATCTAACTGAAATATATTTCCATTCATATTTTATGTTTTAACATTCACCTGAGTTACTTAAAGCATCAACCATGACTTTCTGTTTCACTAGGGCATATATATGTGATGAGGCTAAATTCCCTCAGTCATTCTTCACTATGAGAAAGACCAGAGAATACAGCAATGATGTACAACAAAAGGTTGTTGAGCTGCACAAATAAGGAAATGGCTACTAGAAAATAATAAAACAGTTGCAAATGTCCATTTGTGCCATCAGGGCCATAATTAAGAAATTTAAAACAACTGGAGATGCTAAAAAAATCTGCTGGGAAGAGGATGTATGTCTATACTGACTCCACACATGGTAAGAAGGTTGTTTTGCACGGACAAAGAATCTCCAAGGATCTCAGATCAAGAATTGCAGACTCAGAATGTGTTCCAAACTACAAACACCAGCTATATAACCACAAATTGTTGTCAAGGATCAACAAAATCAAGTGCCTATATCTTGCCAAACGTTACTGGAACTTTCAGGTGGATTGTGTTCTATGGTCAGATGAAACCAAAATACAGTTTTTTGCAACAACACCAGAGGTAATTTTGGCCTGGACACAAAGATAGCCATGCAAGTACCTCATCCCCACTGTGAAGTATGACGGTGGATCTGTGATGTTTTGGGGCTGTTTTCTTCCAAAGGCCCAGGGCAACTTGTCTGGATTCATAGTATCATGGACTCTATCAAGTTCCAGTGGATATTAAATCAAAACCTGGCAGCCTCAGCCAGGAAGCTTAGACTGGGTGACAGTTTGGACCTTCCAGCAGGACCATGATTCAAAGCACACTTCAAAATTAACACAAAAATCTTTCACTGACAACACAAGGTTTTGCCATGGCCACCACAATCCCCTCATCTAACCCCATAGAAAACCTGTGGGATGAGCTGAAGAGGAGAGTCTATAGTGTGCACCTCGGAATCTGAGGGATCTGGAAAGGTTCTGTGTGGAGGAATGGTCTCACTTCTTTTACCATGTGTTCTCCAGTCTCATTAAGCATTACAGGAGAAGATTCAGAGCTGTTGTCTTAGCAAAGGGACGCTGTATTATTATTCAATATTAATGAAAGGGTGCCAATAATTGTGGCATACGTAGATTTGAGAAAAATATTTGATTCCTGATAAGGCTTTCATTGTATTTCAAATAAAGGTTAGATTTTTGTTTATTTTATTTTGCTATTATTTTGAATGAAAGATCAAAAGGGTAAGCAATAAAACACTTTTTTACAGCATGTTATGCTCATGTTCACTAGGTGTCTCCAATATCTATGGAGAGCACTGTAGCTATATTTTTTAAAACAAGCAAAATTACCTGCTATTATAGTGAAACTTAAATAATCTTATTCTATTAATACAACAGTCTTAAAATGAGGAATATTAGATATTGTCAACTAGATGAGTTCATTTGCCAAATATTTTATTATTTGCAGTGTAAATGGATATGCCACATGGGAGCCCAGAGCCTCAAGTAGGGCCCCAGAATCACTAAATCCACCTCTGATTTGTATTTACCGCTACTTAAAACAAGCTGCTTTTACCGCTGACTGGATTTATTATCCACCCGGAAGTACAGCCAATGTTCATGCTTATAAACATTCTGATTTCGTCTGTACCGGCTTAAATTATCATGATAAGAAGACATAAGCATTAATACAAGATGAAATCCAAGCAAGTTAATTTTGATTAAGGTAACTTAGATACAACATAAAATATGTCAATTTATTTTGTTGAGTACATGAAAGAAGACCATACGGTTCATCTCTAAGACCAGTTTACAGTGAGGGTGGTATAGAGAGAGAGAGAGAGAGAGAGAGAGAGAGAGAGATTGTGTGCTCTCTGACCTTTAAACCCTGAACACTCTGTGTTAATCACCTAATACCTCTCTCCCATTTTACTTGAATTCATAAGCACCATTTTATCACTCCACCACCCTCACCCCATCTAACATGTACACACACACACACACTGACCCTCTACTGATCTTTGTCTACAACATGGTGTCCTTGCCGCTTTGTTATGAATCATGTGTAGATTTATGGATGCTCCAAGACTTGACCCATGCAGAGGTCTGTTGCAGATGTTACTAGCTGAATCACACCAACACTAAAATATTCCGTGTCAACTCCAAAGCCTACCAGCCCAGCATTGATGTCAAGCTGTTATTCCCCACATATTCTGGTAATTAAAAAGTATAGAGCCTTTCTCCTGAGTTAAAATAAAAGACCACAACAAGCAAAGTAGATGGGAACCTGCTGAGAAAACCATGAGTGGTGCTATCAGTAGTTATATACTGTATAATTCACAAATGAAGGAAGCAGTGATGGTGGCTGAAAAGCAGTGAGAGTACAGTTAGTGATTATTTTGCAAATGATCAATTGTGTTGTTTCTGTGTGTGACATACTATGTTTTTCTTTAATCCCGTTTCAACATGGGTCTTTTTTCTAAAATGGGGCCAATCCACTCTACACTAAAACTGGTGAACATAGGCATGTGTATCAGAGAAAAAGAAACTGAGACAAAGACATAGAAATTAAGTCATTTAGGAAAAAAAAGAGAGTAGTGGAGAAAGGTTACACTTGTGATTTTAGGCAAGTGACCTAATCAGAGAAAAGTATGGTCAGGGCAAGGCCCTTGATCTGACCCTAACCTAACAGCCTCTTGAAATTTCTCATCCTGCTTTGAGACCTACTAAATTAATTTATTTAATACAGAAAGAGGTTGCATCAGTGTGCTTTTTATTATTCACTTACTCTTTCTATGTTTGATGCCATCATTTGTTGTTAAACATTAGGGGTGTAAGAAAATATTAATACACTTGAGTATTGCAATATTATATTTTGTGATACCGTATCAATTCTCAAAAACACAACATCATTTTTTAATTATTAGTTTACATGCAAAGATTTGTGGCAGACAGTGGTTGATTTTGTGTCATGTTTACCCCCCAACCGCTAGATGGCAGTGCTATCTATCAGTGGTCTCTTTAACTGTTAGGACTTGTTTCTTTTATGCAGATTTTATGCATACGGAAGAAGCTGTAAACCTAAACATTTTGCAATTCTACACTGTGTAACATGCACGGTGAATCTGCTTAATAGACCGACAACTTATGCTATTATTCTGTTGTCACCCAGGGCTTTGTTGCCTCTTATAGTAATATTTAGGCAGATGGACTGTTTGAAGTACAAAAACATTTAAAGTATTCTCTTGCTTTAAAATGCGCATGCATACAGTTGCATACAGTTGGGTTCTAGATTTCACAATAATGTCACCCATTTGATATTTGCTGGGGTTTTTTGTGTGCTTGGTGCAATCAGCACCAACAGAAAACAAAGCATTTTGCCGTCTCTGTTCTGTTTTTCAATCAAGTTTTTAATTATGAATATCTTCTAATGTCAAATGTACTTATATTAGCTACTGCTTAAAAATTATATACTTCTTCATCCACCATTACCTACTCTGAAAATATGTGTACACTCAGCCATATTAAAAAATAGAGTGTGCTCCGAAATCTAGTGTGGCTATTTTGTGATTTTCCTAGTACATGAGCCATGCATGCACCGTACCTGATAAAACTGTTATCGATCATATACATTGGCTTATACTACACTGGCTTCATATAGTTTACATGCATAATACAGCTCACTGACAGGTAAATTAATAAGGAAAGGCATTTTAACTCACATTCAAATTTCTTGTTCTCTGCCATGTTATTCAGACAGCTGTAAACAACCCCATACACTATGTGTGCATCACGATCATGCATCCTCAATTTAATTTCCCCACTTTTCTATCTCCTCTCTCTGAGGACGTGAGAAAGAGACACAATGAAAAGATGCGAGGATGAAAGAATCCATGCCAAACATGCTTGCCAAATGATATGCTTCACTTGAGCATGACTTTCGTCACCTATGTAGGATGCACTTTTGTTTCTTTGCTCTGGAAGCCTCCTGTTATTGCTCCACAGTTCCTACTAGTGCATTTAAAGAATTTACACAACTTGAAAGATGGTAGACTTGATCGCTTCTTGGGTGATAAGTTGTAAGAGAGAGAAATCATTTAGGCATCAAACAGAGTTATGAGATCTACCGTATGATTGTTCCTAGCCTGTGACACAAGGAATTTTCAAAGAGACTATGGCTAAGCAATTAATCGTTTTATAACGAAACTGCAATTTGAAAGAGTAAAATTTTCAAATTGCTAGAGCTGCAATTTTAATTATATCCTACTTTGTTCAACAGTGTCTTAACAAGTTGTAAGTGTTAGTCTTTGTGGCAAAAAAAGTCAAGTTAAATTTATCGATAAAAAACTCATTTAAACTTCAGTCACAGTATTGTTCAGAAAAATATATAAAAATTAGATATTATCCCCACACTGTTTAGCCCTAATAGAGACTACTGAATTGAATCAAATTTGATGCAGAATTCGCCAAAAGGGACATGGGGAGATGTCAAACGTCTGTTTTAACCCCAGATTGAGAAGCTTGGATGCCATGTCCATGCTAGTGGGTAATTTGAAATAGTTATTTGGAAATCTTTAATTCACAGCAGCATCTTCTCAAATGTGGTTGCAAAAGGTCAAAAGGTTATTGGAAGACAGGCAGAAAAAAAACAACAAAAAAAGATCCACGCCTTTGTCATAGCTTTACACGTTTGCAGATTCAGGTCCCTATGTCTGAGTTGAATCGCTTTCTCCAGCCTCATTAATCATTAATAAGGAAAGCTTTGTGCTGTGATTACTGTTAGGGATAGTTGCACCAAGTTGCTTTCAACTACAATGTAGAATCTCTAGAAGAGTACAAGTGTGAAATGAAATTTAACTTAGCCTACTATGTTGAAGATGTGATGACAGGTACACTTTCACAAAGCACCTCCTCTGTTGGTGTTTACAAATCTAGAAATACTTAGTAGAAGTAATAATTTGTTTTAGTAGTAATTTGTTTTACTAGTAATAGCAATGTAGTAATAATTTGTGTGTGTGTGTTGCATCATCACCCCATTATTTTACTACAAATCACTTTAAACAACCAAGATATGTATTTGTAAAGCATTTTATTACATTCATTATAACTTTTCAACCATGTCAGTAGCTTACTTGTAGCCAGGTTAAATATTGTGCCATGTGGAAGTATTCAGCCCCCTTAAAGTTATCAACATTTTCTGGATTACAAATGATAGTTACACATATTTTTCTAATCAGTATATTTGTTGTAAACTTATATGCTCTAACCGTACACCGTATATATAATAGTATGTAATATTTTTCATAGCACCACCTAATAATCAAGTTTTTCAACAGGGTGTGCTGCTCTCTCTCTACTCCTGTCAGGATTCTCCTCCTCTGATGTCATGTTTATCTTAACTGTAAAGGCCGATTTTAAGTCCAGGTGATAAAAAGTCTGTCGTAGACTTTGTGGAGCACATTAAAAATTTTGAAAAGGGTGCAGATGTTGTTGCGCACTCTGATTGGATAGAAATTCAAAGTTCTATGCTCTGGAGTGTTGCCATGGTCACGGTGCGCAGCTGTGTTTACTTTGTTGCTGCTCCACTGCTATATGTGTGCTCGCACCCCGCAGAAACAGCACAGGTTGTCAGCTATTCAAAACTAGGATCAATGTACATTCATAAGCCAATTCATTTTCATTTTCAAATTTTTAATTTGGAAAATTGTTCAAGCAGAAAATGTACCCTGCGACAGTGTAGTTTCCACCTGCATTGTACTTTCAGAGTGAGTGAAACATAAGCGTGGGAAAATAAGCTGCATTTCTTATTCCTGCAGCTTAAAATCCCTGCTGTTATTGCGGCCCGTTCACCTTTGCAAAGGAGCATCGTCCTCCCTTATGGAATCAGCCAGATGGAGAGAGGAGAGTGAGCGACAAGGATAAAAAACATTTTGTGTTGCTGTCGATTTGCAGTCTCTTGAAATGATTAACATTACACATTTGTTATCCCTGAGGAATAAATCCAGTACTATGATTGGTCAGAATCTTCTTCTTCTTTTGTTTTTCGGAAGGCTAGACACTGCTGCTTCTTGCTGTCAGATTTGAGTACTGCATGTGCACAATTGAACACACAGGCGTCACCAGCTTTTGTAGGTGTATTGACTCTACACACGCTGTCGCGTCTCCACGCTTTTTATTTTATTTTTCTGTTTTCTGTTTTAGTGTCTGTCTCCATTTATGTACTAAAATATATGGATGTTTATTTCCTTACTGAGTGCTGCATCTGCTTTATGAGGATCTGAGCACCCTTGTCTCTTACATATGGCTTTTACAATTGTTCTTGTCATACTAAAAAATTAGACATACTCCTGATAATGATGTCACATTATTAAAAATACATTAAAATTCAGAACACATACACCATCCGATATTTAAATAACATTTGCTGTCAACTGACAAAAGCAGCAATGCACAGTACCAATAAGTATTTTTAAAAAGTATATCAAGCATTTTCAAAAGTATTTCAGAACTAAAAAGCAAAAAAAAAGCCCTGGAGAAGAAAGCTTTTGTTAGATAGGAGATATGCAGTAGCTGCTTACATATGGCATCATTTAGTTAATATGTAAAAAAGAGAGCACAATCAAATGTATTCACCCAAAAATATAAATACAATATGCTGTTTGTTCTATTTTGACAATTTTACATTTGAATATGATTGATATTCATAAGTTTAAAAATCTAATTTAGCCAGTAAAACTGTGAATAAAAGCATAGATCTAACGTCAAGTAGCTCATTCACCCAGATCCAGCTGTATCTGGATTTGCTGTCAATTGACAAAAGCAGCAATGCACAGTGCCAGTAAGTATTTTAAAGTAAAGCAAGCATTAAAAAAAAAAACAACCCTAAAGAGGAAGAAAGCTTTTGTTAGATAGGAGATCATTTGTAGCTGTTTGCATATGGTATCATTTAGTTAATATATATAGAAGAGAGTGCAAATAAATGCATATATAATTATTTGCGATTATAAAAGTAATACATTTAAATTCATTATGCTTCATCAGCATTAACTAATTTGTCAAACTAAGTATTACAAAGCTTTAACATTATAATAGTAAGAATGAAAAGTTAAGAAGTTGTACACATGGAAGACAAAATTTTAAATATAAATATTATATAATATGCCTGTGTTGCAAGTTTTTCCAAAATTTGTAGTGAATAGGTCTAATTCTGCCCTGTATGCCTTGCTTTTGGAGCTTCCATAAGCATTTAAAAAAATGTATGCAAAACTGAAACTGCCTCTTGCCTATCTGCCAAATTTGCCCTGCCCCCGCCCTACATACACCCTCCTCCTGCCTCCCTACACACATACAGTTAAAACTGGAGGCAGGGCCAGACAAGTTCACCAGTCCTAAAGATAAATGACTCGGCCAGGCTTCAAGATGTTGTCTGGCATTGAAGTGCCCTTTTTTGTCAGCAGGGTTGATGATCCATCAGTGCCAGATCACTGTGTGTTTGTGTGTGTAATAGTAAAGATACAGAAATACAGTTTTCTTATGAATTATGAGAAAAAAATTAGCTTTTAATGATATGATATGATATGATATGATATGATATGATATGATATGATGAAATGTGCTTAACATGGCCAGGGACATGAAATAACAAAGTGAAAAGAGGTCAGTTTTGATTTCAGTTTTGATTCCACTGTCATTATCTATATCTGTTTCTGTATCCGTTTGGTTCTTAAAACCTCCTGCATATCCAATATATGGATTTGATGTGGAAATGGGCATGGTGTAAACAGGAAGTGAGTGTGGGCCATACTTTAATCCATTAAGCCAGTGGTCCTGGGGAACCACTGCCCTAAACAGTTTCAGTTATCCTCTGCCCTCAACACACCTGATCCAGCTCCAGAAGTGCTTACTAATTATCTGATAAGTCAGATCAGGTGTGTTGGAGCAGAGAAAAGTTGGAAATGCGAAGGGAGTTGAAAACTACTGCATTAGACTATCTGTGAATTAAAATGTAAACTCTGATCATTTATTTGTTCAGAAAATATAACAAACAGCATATTTTTATTCACAAGTTAAAAAAATGAAATGTAGTCAGTGAAACTGTGAATAAAAGCATAGAGCTCATTCACTGAGTCCAAGCTGATTTTGTGCTTCTAGTCCATAAATTCAACACTGTTAATTAATTTGGTCAAACAAGATAAAGGTGAATGTATGAAAGGCTGCAATTATTTTGTTGTGCTTTCGGTGTCAAAGCAAGGGTCTAAAAAGAAAATAAATATTTTCATACGGATCACACATTTCAGTGGGAAGAAGAATTTATTGGTTGTTTATTTGGAATAATATATTTGTATTGGATTACATCAGAACTGTTGTACAAGATTTAACAGCTTCAACATTTGCTTTCTGGACTTGATTGACATTTGAAGGCTTGCACCCATTTTGTGACAAGCATTTCCTTACACTGGCGCCAGTTCAGTATAAACAATCATCACTATTGCGCACACACACACACACACACATACACACTCTACTGACGCTATCTACTCCCACGTCAGTGTGGGACGTGATTGTGTGTGTGTGTGTTTGTGTGTGTATGTGTGTGTGTGTGTGTGTGTGTGTGTGTGTGTTTGTGTGTGTGTGTGTGTGTAACTGGAAATAGACCAGCTGTCTGTTAGTTTGTGTTTGTGTGTGTGTGTGTGCGTCTTTGAAAGACAACTGTTTGGCACATTTTCTGTTTTGTTTGGTTTCTCTGGATTTATTCCTGTACCTACAGTAAGTACATAATTTTGTTCATGAAACTGAACTCTCTTTCTTCTTCCTTCACCCTCACCTCTCTCCCTTTCTTTTTACACAAACACATACATGAACTCTCATCCTATGTCACCAAATTCAGATGTCACATCCTATGTCACCAAATTCGTCAAACAAAATACTAAAATATAACAGTTGAACCAGTTGACCTTTGAAAAACATTAATATTCTTCTTAATTTTTCCTTTCTCTGTTATTTCTTTTCTTCTCCAACCAGAGTAAAGGTCTGTATCTCATCCAGTATCTCAGTATCTTTGTAAATCAGGCAACAACAAGAGCTACAGTGTGTTAGGATACTGTTTACTGTTGTGTATCTGACTGGAAAATAGTGATAATGGCAGTCATCACCAAAATGATCACGATCTAAAATAAATAATTCATAGAATAGTTTAAAGTTCAAAGGAAAATGCATGGAAGAAAATACCAATTGCTGTACACATATTACTGTACACTGTATGATACCTATTATTTTTGGGAAAATATATTTTATAATAGATTATAGGGGTTCTAAGAAGTACAGCTTTGTCAATAAACAATGTTATTAGTGGGGAAACCTCAGGGTCTTCTAGGAAAGGCCTTCAGAGAAAGGCTAATTATTTCTGGGAGATAAAAATACATGTCAGTAATTTTTGTTGTTTTTTTATTTAATAGAACTATCATGATTATTGTAGATAAAGTATGTAATCATTGTAGTAATACTCCTATTTCATTGTTAAGTTTTGTTAGGAAAGATAAGGGTTAAAATCTTGACCTGCCCAATGGAAAATGCTCCAATTAGATTTTTTTCTCTAGGTAGATACAGCCAAGCTTACTTACCTATTGTCTAGGCCTTTCAGGAGCTGGGCAGAAGGCCTAATGTGTCCACTTCAGGACGAGCATAATAAACCTCTAAAATCATGCTGTCATTCTGTAGTAGGCATCATGGCTATATTAAGAACTCTTTTTTTATTTGTCATTAATGTGCCTTGTGGTGTTTTTCTGTATGTACATTTTCCTCCATATATTACTGGATCCTCTGAATTATTAGATAATTAAAGAATGAAATAGAAATATTCCTAAATGCAAACTAACATTGTTGTGCATTAAACATTGAACATGAGCCCATTATTGAGTTTAAGGTGGTGTGTTAAAGCAGGAAAAGCACAAAAATGTGCAGGGCAGTGGGCCTCCAAGACCAGGGTTGAAAAACACTATGTTACAGGCTTAAAAAAAAAGATGTATGTTCAGATCTAGAATGGCCAAAAAATGTTCATGTACACTAGCATTATCTTAGTGCTAACATACTATTAGAAATACAATTAAAAAAAAAGTAAATATGTTATAATAGTAGTAATATAATAGTCACAGTTTGCCAGTAAATTTTATATACATTTTATACATACAAGTTTGTTCAAAGTTTTTACACCTTGAAATCTTTTAACTTAAGAACCCTTTTAATAATGTTTACTTCTCAATCCAGCCATTTGGTGGATGCCCAGTAAATAGAATATTCCATTCTACTCTAGTATTTCCTAATTCCAGTCCTACAATACCATGCACAACACTGCTTGTTTTTTTTTTAAGCACAACTGATTTAATTCGTAATAATAATGTTACATCATTACTGAATTCGAACATTTAACAGAGGTTGCATCCAGGTCATCTTGGAGACAGATATGAGAGAGAAGTCAGGCAGGAAGTGGAAGACAGGATAAAATAAACAAACATATCCCACACAGCTTGGCGTCCTCTACTGCCCCTTTACTCTACGTGACCCCTTGTGATCTTCTTTTCTCTCTTATCACTTATCTCACAATGAAAACAGGGGAGCATTCTCCTGTCAGGCAGTTTTACATTTAGCCACAACATCTCTCACATACTCCCAAACACACACTCTTACTCACATTCAGTTTTACACCTGTGTATCTGTCTCTCACTTATATACACCCTTTTTTTGCTTCCTTTCTCCCACTCGCTTGAAAACTGACACACCCACACCCCCCCACACCCCCTCCCCCAACACACACACACACACACACACACACACACACACTCCAAATCTAGATTTATTATAAGTTGATGCTCATCAGTGCCGCAAGTACACTGTGCAGGACATAGCTTTCACAGGTTCAGTGACTTCTTAAATTAAAGAGCAAAGTCTGCTTTGCAAATTCAAGATCAAGAAGTAGAAAGGTTTATACTGCACCTACTAAATGTGCATGCTAGATGCTGACTAGAACCCCTTGGTTAGAATACAGCTGGTATTTGCAGTCACTGATATATCTAGGACTTCTAGAAGGCACAGAGTGGCATTTTTTTTAATTGATCCCACGCACTGGAAATCAAAAATGATAGGTTAATTCCTCTGTAACTTGCTAATTATGTTGGTAGTGAATCAAAAATGTTCTTCCCAGCTCCTGAAGTCTTAGGCAATGGGTGAGCTAGCTTGGTTGTATCTATCTAGATACAACGGTAGACCAGCCAAAACATAACAATGAAATAATAGTATTTTGTTTATAGTGTTATGCTGTTATTATACTATTATTAGTATAATAATAGTATAGCACTTGCAAAGTTTAATTATGACAATCATGATCAATCTATAAAACATACATTTTAAAAAGAAACTTTTTCATTCCCCAGAAATTATCACTTCTATGAAGGCCTAGAATGCCTCAAGCGTTCCCCTCTGGCTAGGTGGATGTGTGAGTTCGAGAAATCTCCCAGACCATGACTGCCCAAAATAGGGGCACAGACTAAAATCATACCAAAGACTCTATACCCCAAACATTTTCACCCAATGAGAGAACATATTTTTACATCTACTTATTTTACTATTCATGTTTTTCTTTTAAGATTTTGAAGTACATTTAATAACACAATATATAGTATAATGTTATAAAATAACACTTTAAAACAACCAATCATCATTGATTGTGTGCTTTTGTGTCATTTTGGCCCATTTTGGCACTCCACAAACATTGTGCCCCAATAAAAAGTGGATTTACATTAAAAAAGAAAACCATGAAAACACTTCAAGCACAGACTTTAATTTATGTAATTGGATAATAATTTTAAACATTGTTTTAGCAATTGTAATATCCCATTTATCCCATTACATATTTTAAGATAAAAAAACCCCACTGTGTATTATAAGGTCACAATGCTGTTAAAATATAGAAAAAACATATCATCTAAAGTCAGCACTGGAGTTTTTTTGTCACTTTGTTTCTTTTTTTTCACTGTGCACATCTGCTTACTAGTTTTTTACTTCGGTTTTAGCATGCAACTTTATCAGTGAGCTATATCTGACAGTAGCTTAGCTGTTTTTTGTATTACACAGCTTGGTTCAAAATCATAAATCAAACACCAATATCTGAAAAGAATGGGAATAGAGAGAGAGATAGAAAGGGAAGGGGATAAAAAAGTTAGAAAATTAGACAGACAACAGAATGAAGTGAGACATGGGGAAAACAGAAGGGACTGTAACCAGAGAAGAGAAAAGGAACAGAGATTTGAGATACTACAATCTGTCATCCAATTGGAGAGGGTCAGAGGTGAAGGGGAAAAGGTCACAGACGGCTCTCTCTCTGGGTGGTGAGATCAGATATCTCACACAGAATTATTTACACAAGGCAATGATTTCAGTAGAAGAATAATCTGATGTATGATTTAACACTGTGACTTCTCTAACAAACATCACCAACATAGTTTTTTCTTTTTTAGTGATTAACATACTTTGTTCACCATGAATTTTTCAGTTGATCCAACGAATACTCATGCTTAAACAAATATACACTGTAAAGGACATTGTAAGTTGAAAGTTTCATTAGCATGCATGCATGACTCTACTCTTTTTAATAATATTGCTATCTTTCTTGGGTTTGATAGTGTATTCTGAAAGATTTTATTATTTAGAAATAGAAATTTCCCAGCTACAGCCTCAAAAATCCTCTCACAGCAGCAGTTGTTGATTTCATGTTTTGGATATAATTCAAACAAATCAGTATGGCCTCCTCTGTCTTTTGGTGTTGAACAATTGTTATATTACCTGTTATAAAATAATGTGCAAGAAAGGGGGACATGCCTTATAAAACTGGTATACTTTCTTTTTTATGTCGTTTTTTGGCAGTTTCAGAAATGACCATATCTGGAATGTACATGTGTTGAGTGCATGTTTTGCAATCCTTTTTTCTAGTGTACTGACTAGCATGCAGGAACATAGGAAGCTGTTTTAAGTTGGAGATGCTGAAATTTTCTGCATCCATACTAGCATGCTTAATGTATGAGTTTGGCCATTCACAACCATGATAAAAAGAGACGGCTAAATTAAGATGAGTGTGAAATTGCTTCTGTATACACACTTCACACTTGCCTTTCTAAAGATCTGATCTGATTTTGAACAAGTTACACCTGGATTTTAGGCTTGTGGCTTAATGATCTGATAGGTCATCTTTATGTTTAGTCACACTTATCAATGTTTTTCATAACTAAAGCTTTCATCGTTATGATTGTGAACTGTCTGTAGTGAGCAGGGCCAACAGAGGTGTGGATAAGGATGACAGTTGGGCTGTTGCTATAGCTGAATCCAGTAACATCTTCCTCATTTTATTTACAATTTTACTAAACTTCAGTGACACATTTTTATCATGGTGGGCTCTGGTGTGTCAAAAATCTAAAAATATTTAATCATCATTTCCCTACATACTCCAATTTACAAAACTTCATGTTTGTTGTTTGTTTTCACATTGACTGTTTTGATTTTTTTCCATTCATTTATTATGGTGGACTGCTGGGCTGCTCCTGTTGTTCATGCTTGAAACTTTTCAAAATGGCTGCTCAGGGGATACTCAAGACACAAGGAAACTGCATCACTGTGGCAGGAAAGGGCTCATGGCATAGATGCATTCAGAACGGGAAGGGTTAAGGGAACAAAGACAATATCTGCTGTGGGCTGGAGCTGCACTTGTAATATAACATCACTGATGGAGTAATCTTTAAAAGATATATTTCATTTGTCTTCACATTGTTTCTTCTTGTTGTTTTTTAAGTCATGATGATGATGATGATGATGATGATGATGGTCATCTGTAAATAAAAAATTACTGTGTATGGTGCATATTTCACTTTAAAGGACCTATATCCTACAATTTTCCGGTATTTTATTTTTTCCCCTTGAGATCTATTTATAACATTTTTGTTGTTTAATGTAATTATTTTTTGCATTACCATTTAAAAATCTCTCTTTATCTCTTTCAATTAAACAGGCTGCTTTTGTGTCTATACTATGCCTTTAAGACAGATGTAATTATATGAGTTCTGTTCTAATCTGTTCTGTCCTGTATTGTGCCTCATTCAAAAAGCACTTAGAGCTGAAATGCTCCTTAGAACTTCAATGTGAATAAGCAGGAGTTAAACTGCTGTATGCTAAGCCATTTTATATAGCAGTCTGTACACTCAAAACAAAACTGCAAACCTTCAAAACTCATCATTAAATCATTATGTCTGTCCCACATGATTTTCAGAAATAACTGAAAGTAAGTGGTTAGAACCCCCAAACGTTTAAGATGTTTTTGGGGGTATTTAGGGTCAATTACAATTACAATTGCAATTATAAAGTATTTACACGAGAAAGTCACAGATGTCATATGTTGTTATTTTCAGGAGACCCTGGGCTACTCAGAAATGACATTATTTGACATGGAAATGCTAAGAGAAATTTGATACATTTGAAATTTGATTCATGAATTTGGCAAATTCTAATGAAAAATTTACTTAGCGCCTGCAAAATTTTGAAATTTTTTGCTTTAAGAGATCTCGAAAACAAATGGCACCTCAGATACCTTTTTTAGAAATTGTTAGTCTGGAGTGCCTGACAAATTGATTTGAAAAGTTTATTTTTGATTTTTGAATTGATTTGAAAAGTTTATTTTTGATGAAAGTTTATTTTTGATTACAAATTGAGTTGCATATTTAATAACGGATATTTTAATGCTCAAAATAAATGTAAATTGAAAGAAAGAGTTAAACATTAATAATTTTATAATAATATTTGTCATTTTAATTGTTATTTGTCCGTTAAAATGTGTTTTAGGGCCTGTTTGTGTGATTTTGAGGGGAAGAGGGAAAGTGCACTCAGTGTAGCGGATTGGGACAAGACAATTTGTCGTCTTTTTGGTTATAGGTGGATGAAATCACTCTGGATGGTGAAGGCAGAGTCTGAAGAGTTGTCTGATGTGTGAGTCATGTCATTGTTTTAACATTTTGTTGGAATATGAAGGCCAAAAGACAGAGCAATAGTATCAGGATTTTGGGTGATTTTCAGAGCCGAATTGCTCACTGCTGCTGATAGCTCGATGACGGTAGCTATTTAGGGCTGGGTCTGCTGAATGGTCTGATATGTGTATCATGTCTGTAGCTTAAACCGTTCTGAAGTCATGAAGTCTGCATCTTTGCTTCAGGTTCTAAGGGTTAAGCATTTGTTTTATTCAGCATTATAATCCTCAATGGTAAGGAAATTGTCTAAATATGCTCCCACAAGCATTCTCTTGTATTGTATCTTTCTACATTGTCCACATGGCTTTTTTAGGTTTGTTTATTACCTATACAAATGCAAGTAAAATATAGTATAATAATCTTTAATGATGAATGAATAACCTCCTTTTACTAAATCCTGATAAAGCAGACATACTCCTTCTAGAGCCTAGAATGTTAGCAAGTATACTGCCAGGTTATTCTTGAAGGCAACTTCAATATTTAACTCCTACATTTAAATATATTTTATAAATACAGTTTTTTACACACAGGGGAGTTTTTAAACACCTCAGTGTCACTGCTGGACTAAGAGTAGTCCACCAACCAAAAATATCCAGCCAACAGTGTCCTTGGGGCAGCATCCAGTGACCACTAATGGAGGACTACAGAATGACCTACACAAACTGTGTGGCAACAGCTGAGAAAATATTTGACTCTACATCTATAAAGTGTATCTCATAGAGTGGATAGTAAGTGCAACACACACTTACATGTCACTACCATGTCAGGGTCTCTGGAGTGCTGAGAATGATCCACCACCCACACAATACCTGCTCTGTGGTGGTCCTGCAATGGGTTCTGACCATTAAAAACAGGTTAAAAGGTGGCTAAAACGTATGGAGAGAAACAAATGACCTGCAGTCTGTAATTGTAGAACTACAAAATGTACCTACATGGTAAATAGACCTAAGAAAATGGATAATGAGTGCAGATACAATGCAGGTGTACTAAATGAAGTGGCTGGTTGAAGTACACTCTCATACATGCATGCATTTTTCAGGGGCAGAGCAGCTATGAAAGGCATTTATGCACAGACAGAAACATGGAATTCTTCCAAGAACAAAACTGAAATAGGTGCACCTCTCTGCTAATTCAATATTACAATGTAATATTTCAGCTGTTCTAGTTTCTATGTCATCATTGCTGCATTTCACTGTCAGACAGTCAGAAGATCTGAAATGAAATGTGTTGTTTAATATGTCTTGTGTGGGAGTATGTGGAACTCCCTTTAAACATTTTTGACAGTAACTCATACCACTTTTAGGTCTGTATTTTTTCGAGTGTTTTTTTTGTCTTTATTATTGTTTCTTTTCAAGTATGTCCTTTTTGTTCTTTCTCTCTGGCACACATATCAGGTCAGAGGAACTGTGATGGTATGTGTGTTTTTTTTTCTTTGGACAGATTTTTGGCACTCTGATGATGGTGGATTATGTTGGTGTTGCTGTAAATGACAGATGAAGGACAGATGTGCCCACCCATATCTACAGGTAATGTGCAGCGACTAGCTGAATGACCTGCCGCAAATGCCATCACAGCTTCTTTTTTTAACAGAAGCATTTATAATGTTTTAATTGTGTATTGTATGTGAGCAAGACAGATGGGCAAATCATTGTTATTTGGTTAATGGTCAGGAGTGATTATGTCCCTTCAAGAAACCTAAAGCACAGTATGTGAGCATATGGTATTATCTTTGCAGTGCAAGAGAATAATTAAATCCTTTATTTAAAAAAACTATAATAATAAAATAAAATGTGCGCTTCAGAGATTTTAAGGAATGATTTCTAAGATTGTTCTTTTGTATTAGTCATGTCCGTAGCTGAAAAACGTGGATGAGAGAGGGAGAAGGAGGGAGAAGAGATGGATGGGTAGAAAGACGGCTGAGGTAAATCTCTTCTCTCTTTTGCGGAATCTGATCCTGCTCTCTGCTTGGCTGCTCCTCACTCAGACTCCTGTTCTTCTCTCCTTTAACAATGCAGATCAGCTTGGCTTTCAGGAGTGGAGCAGTTCGTCTACAGGTAGCCCCTTGTCTACACACGCACATGCAAACACACACTCCCACTTGCATTCTGCTTGGGTAAGGACCTGAGGCTTGGGGCCAATAACAGCTTTATTGGGCCAAATTTCTGGATAGTCTTCCTTCACTGCAGGGACAGATCACAGTCTCACAAAACATATGTGCATGCATGGATGGCTGTCCGTAGTTATTTGTAGAGGGCTGAAAGTATTGTTTACTTTCTATGTAAAGTAAGGAGGTGGCAGGGTATAGGCTGAGGGGGCATTATTTTTTTATGTAGTCATTAATTTTTCCGTGATGGACTGTCCCTAGTCTTGTGGTCAGAATCAGTCAGAGTCCTTGAGTACTGGCTCCACTATCAGTAATCCATCCTTGACACAAAGACAGAATTAATAATCTACATATACACATATACATACATACATATACAAACTCATACATACAGTGCCCTCCAGGAATATTGACACCCCGGGTAAACATAAGCAAAACATGCTGTAAAAAACATTCTTTATTGATTATCCTTTTGTTCTTTCATATTTTCTCTTTTTTTCTCATAACGTTAAACGTTTTCTCATAAACATTAAATCTACTATTATTACTATTATATTATTAAATGTTTTATGCTAATGAGAATATTTTTTTCCATACTTTCTGACTGACTATCCTATTAAAGAATTAACAGAAAGACTTCCTCTTAATTTCCCTAATGCAGCTCTGAACTGTGGATGAATAGGGAGATGCATATGCTTTTTAAAGCACATGCTTGTTATTTAAAATTACTCTAATGACTAAATGCTTTGGCCAGGGACATGAGGTGTTGAGGGGGGTTGCAGCACCCTCAGATTTCAAGATTGTTGAACTGTGATTACTAAGAAAAAATAAAGAACTGAACATGAATAAATGAATCAATTTTGAGTATAAAATGAAAGACCAATGGGCTTGTTTTAGGTAAACGTTGTATTTTTCTTTAATGTCCTATTTATTTATTTTTAAAGCCTGCAGTAGACATACACTGTTTAGGTTAGTGCTGTTGGTTGCTTTCAGGGTGTGTCGCAAAAACACAAGCATGTTTAGGTGTCCAGAGTGAAATTGTATGCAGAGTTGCAGCCTATTTCCAAGCCCTGAAGTGGCCAAATATTGTTGGGGTTTTTTTTTTGTATCATAAAAATTCAACTACCACAATAATGTCCCACACTTTGAATAACTGTTTTTTATCTCCTGTGTGTGTTCAAGTATTGAATCTTAGTGTGTAGCTCATTTACATGCATTTTATCTAGAACAAGAGAGAGCATGAGCAGAGTGTGTATTGTTGTCTCACATTATAGCATGTAGTGATACGTTCTGTTTGATGTAAATTATCCAAAAAAACCCCAAAAAATTGGCATATAATTTTGCATGGTGTCACTATATACACCACACATACGCTGCTTAAAATTTCAAACCCACCAGCTTAAAACACCTCCCTGTATTACTGCCATTAACTGCTATATTGTGCCTTGAATGGAGCAGTAAGTTGATTGTGTAACTTAGAATAACATGCTTATAGTATTATATTTTGTTGCAAGGCTTTGGCCACAGATCGTTCCTGAATAAGTAATCATTAGGGGATCAAAACTGCTGGGAATAATGAAGTTATAAAGTGTGCTGTCTGGTAAACCAGCAATGCCTTAATGTGGCCAAGTCATAGAAACTGTCTACTCCAGGAGTGTACAGCTCAGATCCTGAATGGTTATGGTCATTCACAATTTGATCATTCCTCTGGTCAAGCACATCTGATTCAACTCACCAGTTAATTAATACATTTAGTAGGTGTGTTTAAGCCGTGACACCACAGGTTGGGCACCTTTGCCCTACTTAGAGTGTGCAAAACTTTTAACTAGTTTTGTGTTGTATTTAGGGCTCATGGCTGTGTCCATTAGCTCCCCAACAGAGCATGTAGCCAGATGACATGTATGTGATGGATCTGAACTTTGTTATGCATAATGTTAGGACCTGGACAGTAAAAACATTATCAAATAGGTAGAGATATTTTCTCTCTGAATTGCACATAAACATAAACCCACAGATAGAATTTTTATAGTGTTGTTACTTTCTAGGCAGTTTATTTTGATGTGTGAGATGTATTTTATAAAGGGTCGTACTATTAATAGACCTTAATTGTGTGGGTTGGTCTGGTGTATTGTCCGAAACAGGCCACATTAGGAAAGAGAGTTCAACAGTCGGACAAAAATAGATGTATTACTCATACTCACTTTTTGCTCATTAAAATGTAACTGCTGACATTGTGTATTGCAGTATCCAGTTAGATTGGTGTCGCTATGGGCTGTACAATGTGTAATAGAGAAGAAGGGCAAAGTATGCAACTTGATTGAAAGTTATAGAGTGCCAGATTAGGGAATGAATACTATACACTGACTAACTGTCAGTGTGCTGGAAACCACAGGAAGTCTACTTCTTGCTCATAATGTCAGTTTAGATTAATCCTAGTGCTGTAAGTGTAATAATAATAATAATAATAATAATAATAATAATAATAATTTAAAAAGTGATCTTTTTTAAAGAAAATTAAAACTCAACATGAGAGACAGGAAATGATTGAAGACTCAAATAGTACATTAAACTTTCATCATTAGACTAAATAATGAAGTATTTTGTGGTTTATATGTTTACATACTACAGGAGCTGTCAAATGATTCAAATAATTCATCACGATTACTCACCTTGTTTGGTGTTGTCAATCACAATTCATCACATTTGTCTTTAGATTTGTCTTTACCCTAAGGAAGATTTTTTAAAACCTCCATATTAAAAGCAGTACATTTTGTTGTAAACTTAAATAAGCTTCATCTGAATGTATTTATCACTTTTAATAATTCAGTAACATTGTTTACATCATTAGTACAGGGTTCACCTAAACCTGAACATGAAAATCCCCTGATTTCCATAGGGTTTATGCAGTCCCATTTTCATCACCAATGCCTACTGAGAGCAACAGTGGCTGCATTTTATTAGATGACTGCTTGTTGATTTATTCATAGTTCTTGCAACTTGCCAAAGGTGTCCTCCAGTGCTAATGTTACTATTATTACTGGTATTGCCAGCATCAGTGCTGCACTGTAAAACAACAATTTCACTAACTTAATTTTTTGGGTTTACCTTACTCATCTGTTACTAATTACTAACTTGCTAATGTGGATCTAGTAACACATGCTATTTCTTGTATAATCCTTGATTATTTTAGTAAAGCTAGTTTAAGGTCAATTAATTTTGATAAGTCCTACAAACCTAAGAGAAAGTTGGAGTACTTTAATCTGAACAATTCAAACTAACTCAAAAATGAACTGTTGACACAGTAAAAAATTTAAGTCATTATGAGTTAGATTTTTTAGCATATTTTGAGTTAAGGTAACTTTTATCAAATGTTTAAAATTCAGAATTTTTATTTAAGTTCACTTTACAGGCAAACACAGACAGGCTTACAAAGGGTTGTTTTTAAAGATTGTTCAAGATTTAGTGTGGTTGTATTTCCCCCCTTTTCTCACTATATATGCACACTTGTAATGAATGACTTTATGTTTACTGATTACTCCATGTATTAGACCTAGTTTTAGCCTATACAGAATTACTTACTTTAAGTGATGGTTGCCAGGGGCACGAAATGGTCTTGACGCCTTTAAGGAGTAAGAGGTTGCCTCAGAACAAGTGGAATGAGTCCTAATGGATTTTTAGCTAAAACATCAATCGATTCAGTGGTTGTGCTGATGGAATATTCTGTATCTGTGAATTTATCTGATAGACTGCATACATATTTAAATTTGAATGATTTGGATTTCTCAAGCATTTCCCTTTTTTATGATTTCAGACATTCAAAGGGGATCTTTGGGTTGAATCAACATATGGCAATTTAATGACTTCTCAGCTTTACTTGTTAAATTTTGGTCAATTTTTTGTAATTCTTGACTCACATCATTCCTATTGGCTCTTGGTACCATATATTTGCATATTGGACATGTCTTTCCACCTTGTTTAACCTTCCATTTGTGTGTTGTCATTCTCCCCAACCTACCTTCCCTTGGGTGTGTTCTTTTGGTAAATTTTGGTAACTCGTTTAACCTCAGTTGGTACTGAGTTGGCTAGCTGAACTGCCACAATCCCACCTGCTGAGTGTAGTTCTGTGGCAGTGAGACACTGCAGTGATTATTTCTGCATTCTGGGCTGAAAAACATTTGGTAAGATGATCCAGAGTAGTATTATGTTAAATTGTTTAGGACATTGTTGTCAATAATGCAGTATGCAATACAGTATGAATTTTTTACAATTGTAGTATAGTTTAGCTTTTAATGGATGAAACTGAGCTAGTTCAATATGAGTGGCTAGATTTGTGTAAAGGCAGTAAATGTAAATTACAATTACTTCATTGTAATGAGTTAGTATCATTATTACATACAAGGGTAAAATACTCAATCATATTAAAATCAACAAAATGAATGGTGTTAGTACAATTTACTCAATTTACTTAAGTGTATACAACAATAAACATATGTTTTGTTCATACTACCATTTGAGTTTACTTAACTCATCAGGTTTTACAGTGTGATTTGCTTTCTGAAGCCTAGACGTCCTTCTAGACATCCTTCAGTGATAAACAAATTCAACACCGCAGTAGCTAAAAAACTTTTCCTTTTATCAAGAGAGCCCTCAATAGAATTCCCTACCAATTTAAAGGAACTAGAGGGCTACAGTCACACAATCACAGAAACAGCTAGCTTCACACTGTGAAAAAAGTTATACACACACAAAGTAGAGTAGAGTACACACACACAAAGCCCTACAGTAAGAATTTATTCTGAAATTTAATCCCAGATAACCAAGATAAGGTAGTAGTTCTGGATGAACAATATAGTCGTTGTTGAAAGGCTGGCAGTCATCAGAACAATAAACACTGTGGAAAGTGAAGAATCTAGTTGTGTGCGTACAACATTCAGATATAAAGTGTGAGGAAAGAATGCTACTGTGTGTGTGTTTGACGGAATTTGAACACTGAGATTAGCTGTGCACAGTTCACAGCAGAGGCCTGTCATTTTACCAAACTGCTCCTCAAAAGCTCTGACATGTATATAGTGAGTATGTTTAGGTAGGCTTGTGGTTTGATCAGCCTGGCTAGAATCTAGTCATATTCTATCAAATTCCCTTAAATCAAACTACAGCCAATTAAAAACTAGGTCTCCCATTCAGCAAAACAGACAGGCAGACACACACACACACACACACACACATAAATGCAATAATTCCTTCTGTTTTCTCCCTAATTAAGGTTTAACTCTCTCTTTCTCTCTTTCCCTCTTTGTCTCTAGCATCTGGTACCTCCCCAGTAGTCATCTGTAATTGAAGCAGGGGCAGCCAGTCTGGCCCAGAGCTGATGAATAATAAAAGAACACATGTTATTATTTATGTTACAATGCAATCAGATTACAGCTCAGATTAACCATCATAACAGCTCACTGCAGGAGATTAATTTAGTGCATGTTAATATTTAGCACGCTGAAAGAACACACAAGTGTATACGCTACCCCTGTATGAGGACAAGTACAACACATTTCCTGCAAGACCAGTTAAGCAAATAAAAGTAATCTTGCACTTTGAAAAATAATACAACAAACATTAAACTGAATTAACCTTTATAAAGAATATATGAAATTTATACTTGTAATGCATCTAGCCAGGTAATGCAACCATTACAAAGTCAGTTTGGGTATGCCTTTGAAATATGTACTGTTCTGTCCTGTTATGCTGAGTTTTAGTGTGCTTTGCTGGCCAAGCTGGCATCTATCCTGGGTTAGCCTCTGAGGTTAAAACCGAGTCGGCTTCGTGACTAAGCTTTATTTACAGATAACTCTGAGATGTTGATACAATGACAGAAGAGAATACATTTGTACCAATCAGTTGTTGATAGATGATACAGTGTATTAATGAGGACCTTTTAATCATGGCTAGTTCTTGACTAGCTCAGCTCTGCTGTAAGAAATACAAGCTCTTTCTTTCTTTCTCTCTGTCTCTGTCTGTCTCTGTCTGTCTGTCTCTCTCTCTCTCTTTAATTATCTTTTGGTCAGTCTGTGTTGTTCTCAGTTTCACCCTCTTTCAAACACACACAAAGAGATTGCACACAAACAACTGTTTCAGACGGATGTTCATATACACTGACATGCCAGTTTCATTAGTTACACCTACACTTATTGGCCATTTTATCAGGTATCACCGACCATACAGATACACTTTGCAGATTTACAGTTTCTGACTGTAGCCCATTTGTTGCTGAATAATTTATCAGCCCCCCTCTACCCTGTCCATCAATGGAAAGGGGCAGGCTTAGGACCACCACTGACTAATTTACTGGAGGGTGACCATTCTCAGCACAGTAGTTAGTGTGTTTGGTGCTGGTATGAGTGTATAGCAGCAGATGGGCTACAGTCAGTAATTATCTATCCACAAAGTGTAAATAAACAGTTTGTGCTGAAAAAACGGCCAATGAGTATATATACAAAGTTCCTATTAAACTGGCAACTTAGAGTATAAGTCAGTAAAGGGATGGAGAGAGGGAGAGTTAGTGGAGGGATGGAGAAAGGCAGAGTTAGTAAAGGAATGGACAGAGGGAAAGTTGGAGAAAAAACAGTGGAGACTAAATTAACTATACAAAATGTGTGTGTAAAGGCAGAGATGAGGATTAGAGTCAGTGACTTGGTCTTGAGACACATTGCTTTGAGCCACTTGCTCACTTCCTTTAAACACATCTATGGCAGCAAAAGAAAAGATTAATTTGATAGTTAATAATTCATGTCACAAATGATGGACAAATACTCAATTACTCGGCCTAAATGTGGCCTGTAAATGTGAAGAGCTGTAACTAAAAGGTGTTTTATATTTTTCAAGAAAATAACGTAAAATAAATGTAAAATAACAACTTAATTAACATCTTGTTACTGTGCTAACTGTGCTCCAAATTTAGGGAAATACTTTTAAAATTAAAAATGTCATGGAATGTTCTGACAAATGGAAGTACTGTTCACAATGAGCTAAGTTACCAACAAGGAAAAAAGCATGCGTTTCTTGTTTCATGCACCTGCTTTTAGCCTGACCATAATTTTGAGAACAGCTATAATTAAGTGATATAATAAATGATGATATATAATGGTATAATAAAGTAACATGATGAGATTCAGTGCTTTTGTAGAGGTAACGTTAGCTCATTGTGACAAATCACTTACAGTAAGGACTTCTTGTCCTCAGGAAGTAGTTGTAGTTCAGTTTGTCAGAACACCAGCATGGATGAAAAGCTACTGTTTACTCACTGTTCTGCTGCTTCAAATTGACACATGGATGTTTTCTTTTTAGGTGGTTGAGAATAATGGAAAGGTAAGCCAGACCTACATATGTTGTGTGTGACTACTTGTTTTTTTTTTTGTTTGTTTGTTTGGTTTTTTTCAAATGGGCTCTCTGACTTTACTTCTTTTTGGGTTTTCATCCATACCTGCTCACAAAAGTATGACCCTGTTCATGAACTGCTGCCCTCTTCAGGTTAGGTCATGAACTCACTCCAGCCACTTTGAAAATGTGACATTTAATGGAAAATTGACAATGAAAACATTTGTGGAATGTTTTTATTTGCGACATCATTGACAATGTCAAATAATTGTTTCAACCCTTTGCACCGTATCTGTTATGTGTACAGTTCTGTCCATCAGAGTAAAGAAGCTGAACTTTATCTCCTCAAGTCTGGAAACTTGAATCATACTTGCACTCTCCACCCAGGGACTTGAGATTTGACTTAGACTCATATGAAAGAACTTGTGAACATCTCTGGGTGAAGGTATGTCCTACAGCAAAGAATTCTGAGATCAGGTTTCTTCTTATGTCTCGAGAAAGTGGATAAGATGTTGTCAGACCCTGTGTGTGCTGATTTAAAGTCAAAGCTGTAGTAGTAAATGTGCATCCTGAGGACAGGCATACCTGAGCCAAGTAAGCTGGCCCCCTATTCAGTCTGTTACTATAGTGACATGCGAGAATCAGCAACAGGTTAATAGCCCAATTAGCTGTGATTTGTTACAATATGGGCGGAGAGAGAATGTGCTCCTTTGACCTGTCACTCAAAGACAAATTATCCCATGATGCACCAGCGTGGTTGGCTTTTGCCTGAAAAGAGAGCTATCGGATATCAGCGTCTCTATTGTGGTTACAATTCCCATGGATTCCTCAGAGTTTTTCCCCCTGAACAATCAACAATCAAGTTTTAATTGTACACTAAAAAAAAAGATAGTTCTTCAAGGGTTCTTTAGTAAAGAAAATAGATCTATATAGAATCATGGACACTCAAAAACTCTTTGCATGCTGAAAGAGTTCTTTTTCTGATTAAAGGGTAAATTTGAAGAGAGACAATGGTCAGGAGGCAGTGGAGGCACTGTCTAAACACTCTTTAACTTATGTCCAGCAATAAATGCAGTCTTTCACAACTAAAATAAAATACTTAGCGGTTTAAAGAAGGTTTGACATTCATGAAAGTACACATTATTGTTTAATGTAAAAACTTTGCATATTTTTGTATTTGCAAATAAAAAATGAAATGTTCACCCAATGTAAAGAGCCACTAGTTTTATAGTTTTAAAAAAAAATGTACAGTTGCAAGGTTTTGATATAACTATAAATGCTACTACTGTGCTATCCCTTTGGTAGTTATGAAGTTTTTCTACGTTTTCTGTGCAAGGGAGGCCAGACATTAGATAAAGAGCACTCTGTCCTCTGATATGCAGTACTGGAGGGGACTTGGCAGTCACACAATATCTAAGACCAGTCTCAGTGAGCTCAGCAAAGCGTGAAGTGTGACCGGCAAGCTCCTCCATCCTATTCACTCACAGTATCATTGCTCACGTCTCTGCCTCTAGGGCACTGCACTCAACTACGTAAAACACACCTATGGCATTTAGGAGAGGAAGTGGGTATTAACAGCGGAAGCTAGTCCTGCTACTGGAATGAAAGGCTGACGTTAACTATTATGCTCTTGACTGACTTCTTTAAACTGTGATCAGACACATCTGTGTTGATGTTTACTGATCGAATGCTTTAGATTGCTTTGGCAGGTTTAGGGTTTTAATGGCCATGGTTAATTACTTAATGAGTTTATTAGAGCTAATTATGTTGATTTAGATCTGAAGGCAGCTTTCGTCTGGGAACAGGAGAGTCTTTCAGGCTGTAAACCGCAGCCATCTGCAGGGGAGAGGTAGTCAGCAAACACCTTTAACAGATATTTGATTGATGCTAAAACTCAGAGAGGACCTGAAGAATTCTTGTTCTTCAAGCAGAATTTACAAGCCCTGCATAATCTTACTGCAAGATACTTCATCTCTTTTTTCTACCTGCTGCTCAGACGATAAACCAGATGGCAAGGAAACAGTAACTCATTTTGTTATTTCCTTGTTTAGGTGATTTTGGTCTTGGATCTCCATAAAGAGTAGAGCATGGAGTGTGTTTTAATGACCAGCCATTTGGTTTTAAATAAGGCTTCTGTACAAAGAAAATCACAGCAGGGGAGAAGGCAACGTACCAGATACACATTAAACTCTACAATCTTAAAAACAATGATTCTTCGAGGGTTATTTTGTAAAAAGAAATGGTTCTATATAGAACCATTAATTCTCAAAGAACCCTTTGCATGATTAAAGAGTTCTCTACATCATGAAAGTGTTCTTTAGATTGATGAAGAATGTGCTGTAGATGCTTCTATATCGCACCTTTTTGAAAAGGGTTCTATATAGCACCAAAAGGGTTCTACTGTGTTTATGATGTCAAACAGTCAGGGTTGGGATAGCTACTGAAAAATTAGTTGTTAGCTAGTTTGTAGCTAATTTACCAAAATTTGTAGCTAACTACAATTTAGCTACTTTTCCAGAAAAGTAGTGCCTACTTTTTAGCTACTTTTTGAAAAGTAGTGCAGTACTTTTTAGCTACTTTCAATCTGCAATTGTCAGAATGTTTGTGAATCTCCACCTGACACACCAAACAAGCCCAACTGATAGTGTGGACAAGACACTGCATTTAATCATGTGTCAGAAAGAAACATACAATTGGAAAGCTGCAAATATACAAAAAGATCACCAAAAAGTTTACATGTAATCAGCAATCAAACTTACACAACCAAAGGTGTGATATCCAACAAAGATTTAGACTAAGTAAAGGCAAAGTCAATCATTCCAGGCTTTTCCTAACAAAAATCAACAAAAATAACCAAACACATACAAACCAAACAACTTTGTGCAAAGCATTGTCAACTGTTGAAATAAATATCCTCCAATTTACACATTTCAGCATGATATGTACAGACAGGACATTCAAAGTCTTTTGTTAACCTTCAGCAATACTTTAGCCTCAAAATTCTCATCAGTGACCCTGGCTCTGTTTGGGGTGAGAATCAGGCCTGAATAATCTCTCCACTGCCTGCAGAGCTCCACTGCCTGCAGAGGTGAGAATCAGGCCTGAATAATCTCTCCACTGCCTGCAGAGCTATTGCGGCTCCACAGCAGAGCTAGATTTTTAGGTAAAATAACATAATCTTCATTTGCTCGTTATAACACTCAGTTCCAACACAGTTTTCACAATAAATGGCCTTAAACGCTGGAGTTAATGTATAACTGCTAATTCACCAACCTTTAACGCTGAAGACTGACGCGCAGACTGCTGGTCACGCAGCAACGCAGATGAGAAAATGGCAAAGAAAAAGATTTGAGACGAACATCGATAATTTGGAGATGAATGGACTTTATAAGCACTCCAGCTGGTGTCCTCATACGTTTAATCTGCAACAAGTCACGAAGCTTAAGTCAGCTTCTCATTCTTCTGCTTCTCGTTCTAATTCTCCCGTTCCACCTTAAATGGCGCAGCGGTACATTCTGGCGCCTCAGGCACCGTGGAACGGACAATTCGAACAAGAAGCTGGTGAATGAAAAACTTCAGCCTTGTAAAAAGTCGAACATTGAGAGACATTTTACAAGAAACTCGCGGAAAGGTTTTCTGACTGAGGTGCAACTACAGCTGACCGAATGCTTAAAGCAGAGCAAAGTAAGTCTGAGTTTTCGTTTATTTAATTTTTAGCCTGTACTAGGACATCAGCACATACTGAGACTTATTTACAGCCAAGATGGTAAAACGGATATAAAATGTTGCGGCTCCCAAGGTGGTTTCATTTTTATTGAAAGGACAGAATGTCTCTTCTTAACATTTCGGCTGCTAGTAAGGGGTGATTCAGCGCGTGGAACACGCGCGTGCCCGTTTGTTCGAACTGTCCGCGGCTCAGTCATTACAGCACAATCGCCACAAGCGCAGTTAACGACTGCCGTTCCATGGTTCAGATTTTGCGCGGATTGCCTGAAGCCTATAGCGAAATTGTAGCTGTATTTATTGCTATAGCTACACAAAAATTTGTAGGCGCTACAGCTATTAGCTACGTTTCATAAAACTATAACGGCTACAGCTACTAGCTACAACAATAGGTAGTTAGCTACAAAAAGTAGCACGCTCCTAGCTACTCCCCCATCCCTGCAAACAGTTCATAGTTAGAACCATTTTCTTTACTTAAGACTTAAGTGGATTCCATTAACTTACCTTGCTGACCTTGCTGAATGAAACCTTTAAGATTTGACAACATTGGCTACTTACAAATGGTCATAAGTTCCGCAGCTGTATATGTCCAAAGTCAAGTCAAAGTTTATTTATATAGCGCTTTTTACAACAGTCGTTGTCACAAAACAGCTTTACAGAAAAATACAGGTCTGAGCCCCCAAGAGCAAGCCTGAAGTGGCAAGGAAAAACTCCCTAAAAACAAGAGGAAGAAACCTTTGTGAGGAACCAAGACTCAGAAGGGGAACCCATCCTTCTCTGGTCAACACCGGATAGCAAACAACAAGAAAAGGGGAAAAACAGGTGAAACAATGGCTGTGATTAAATAGTCTATGCAGCAGCAGCATCAGGAGGGTTAGTTCATGCAGGTGAGGTATGCACAGCGTTGTACAGCAGGAAGCTCCATGGTGGTCAAACTGGTCCAGAAAGCTGCGAGCAGTGGGCAACCGATCAAGGCAGAAGAAGCAACAGCATCAGACCGCACATGATGGGCAGTTATTCCCGTCTTGTGTGGATGAAACAAAAATGGTAAATATATTAAAATATAAAAAAAAAAAACATAATGAATATTCTGAGTTTGACACAATTGCAAACAAATTTTCAAGACATTGATAATGGATCTTCAGTACAAGATAAACTAAACAGAAAGAATGTGACTGACTTACCTTCTGCAGAGCATATTAAAGTAGAAAAGTTTAAGGGTTGTTAGCTAACGTCATATGCAGTTGACAGAAAACAACAGGTAAACAGCTGCATTCATGAGAGAAAGGCTGTCTGACTGTCAATAAATTGTGTACATCAACATAAAGTATAAAAGCTTACTTAGCTCCCACAGTATTGCTGTGGTATGACTGCAGGATCTTAGCGAGCTGGCGATACAGGATACAGCGATAATACGTAGGTACTTATACACTTCTGTATTTTTATAGTTTCTCATCGTTGAAAAATCTATGCCTAGTGAGAGTACAAAAAAAGTCACCATAGATAACCTCAGGCCGTCTTTTTACCTCATCCAACCTCTGTGTTATGACCCTTCGAGCTCTTTGTTGATTCTTTGGTTTTCTCCCATGTAACATAGCTAGATAGCTAGCCTAGTAACTGACTGGAAGTTCTAACACAAAGGCCGAAAAAACAAACTCTTAAAGTGGGCGTGGAAAAATAAGGTGAATATTTGACCTCCAGTCACATCATGGACAAACTCATCCCCTTCAGTAAAATTCCGGATTTGAATGGTGAATATGCTACTCGCGTGAACTGTAATTGAAAGAGTTTAAAGAATGCTGCTGGATAATATTAGCTATAGTTTATAGCTTTAATGGCACTACTAAATGAAAGCTCTTCTGTGCAGTAGAAGTTTCTTGAGCAGTTACTTTCATTTGCACAAAAATGATGTCTCTCTTCGATAGCATTAGGCTGCTTTCACACCGAATGCAGTATGCGCCAAGCTCGCTGCTTGTATTGGTGGCAAGATGCTTTCACAGCACTTGCAGTTTGTGCAGCGCTTGTCAGTTGGGTGCAAAAATGGGTGATGCTGTCCTACAAAACTAGCCTTTCAGGTAGCGTCAGGAACTACCAGACAAACCTACTTGTCAAGCATGTAACGAACTCTCAGGGAGAGTCGGACTCCATTTCCCAGAATACTCTGGGAGATCATGTGACAGAGAGACTTCATGCCGAGTCGGAGTCAGAGAAAGACTCCAATAGGGGTAGCGTAAAACTCCAGTGGGATAGTGTATTTCCATGTACAGACTAAGGGCAGATGAAAAGAAATCAGCACAAAAGAAATAGGTTTCCCTGCAATTATCTGTTCTTCATCTGATACTCTGATATCTTTCTGTTCTGTACATGACTTGATTTGAAAATTTGAACAAGCAGCTGGCGAAAAAGAAGCTAACTTTAGCTTCATGGAGAGCTGAAATGCACAATATGAGCAGGTTGCTCTGTTTCTGCTTGACAGCTGAGTAACATTAACTTATTCTTGCTCTTTTACAGAACTAACAGGTATTGTTTCGTCCCATTTGACAATGTTTGTGATAGCTAATCACACATGCTGCACCATTTAAAGTGGAACAGGAAACTTCAGACAAGAAGCTAGCGAAAAAGAAGTTAAATTCAGCCTCATAGTTTTAACACTAGTAGCAGTATTTTTTGATAAGGAGAAAAACCTAAAACCTAGTGGTTTTATTTATGCCTATACCTGTAAATATGCACTACAGTACAGCATTTTGATAAGGGAGCACAATTCACCAGAGTACCGCCATAGCCCACCTTACTTTTGTGTAGCTTAGTGACATCAATTTGATTCACAGTAGCATTAGCTTGCATGTAGCACTATTAGTTTCAAGACTCTTTAGTGACTTAGTAATTCAGAGGATCCATTGATATTCGGCATAAAAATGCACACAAGACAAAATGTATAGAGTTCCTGACATTTTTATTTAACACATGGTGTGATAGAGCTGATTTTTCAAAAACTCATTTATTCGGTCCACAGAGAAATCAAGCTTAGACCCGGAGTTCCTAATATGGGCATAATGTAGACTACAGAATGCTGCATAATTGCACCGTGGCTCGGCTGAAGCATGTGGCGCAAACGTTGAAAACCTTTGAACTTTATATGACCATATGTGTCTGCTGTGGTGTTTCAAAATACCTGGAAAGCAAAACATGACTTAAATTGCCATAGTGGTTGAAATCAATGAATTGAAAATTTCTATAATCTTCATCTTTCAAGGGTACCCGATCCTGGTCCTAGAGATCTACCAACTTGCAGAGTTCAGCTCCAGCCCTTATATAACACACCTGATCCAATTAACAGATGCCTTCAGAGGCATCTGAAAATTAGACACAGGGGTGTTGGATCTGAACTCTCCAGGATGGTGGATCTCCAGGTCTAGGATTGGTCCTCTCTGTTCTACAGCAATCACCTGTTACCCTAATGCACCATAATGCTTCTTTTTCATAAAAAATAACTAAAATTTTCTTAGCTAATTGTTCCAAGCCTCTGCACCCTGTACAAGGGGTTAGTTTCTGAACTTGTCCCTCTTTTCACTGCTTTTGAGTTTGCATGTCTGTATTTGGTAGTTGTGAAATGATTAGCCTCATGATTAAATTTGACCATGTCTGCTGCCAAATGTAAAACACACGGAATAATATATGTGCATAATGTGAGTAATGTATACAAATATATTATATAGATATTTTTAGTAATTAATGGAGCTGTTAGAATTTGAAGGCATTTATTTGGCCCCTGAACAGGAACTGTGGCCCCATTGTGGCCCCACCTAAATTGTAGAATTGCCAGTGACAGAGAGACTCTTAAGAACTGATTGGGAGGAGCTGTGGCACCATAGTCAGATTCTGCAGCTTGCTGTCTCATTGCACTGCTGAGAACAGCCTCTTTGTGTGCAGACCAACTCACCAGCAATCAGGAAAGTCAGCAGAGCTTCCACAGAGATTAATACCTGGGGCTATGTGTGTATGTGTGAGTGAGCATGGCCCATTGCCTTGGCACCACCACTTACTGCGCCACAGATGGTTAGTGTTTGTAAGTACTATCCTTTCCCCAGCTTACTGCTAGGTCTTTGGGAAAACTCCAATAAATCTGATGGCCTCACAAAACCAGCTGCTGCACAACAATTTACAGGCTCATTTCAGCCTGGATCAAAATCACTAGACTTCTAATTAATGAACCTGCTTGCTGCCTGCTGTGTAGATAGCAACATCTTCCCGAATGTGAAAAAAATAAAAAAAGATTATTGACTTTAGGAGAATATCAATAAGCAGGGCTTTGTTCACAGTGGTGCTAGGAACGTGGGGCCGTACTACAGAAATTTTTTAACTCTGAAATCTTATCTGTTTAGTTCCTACGGCAACTTCGGTTGGGACTGAATTCAGGACAAAAGCTATTATGGAAGAACAGTTCCTAAGTTCATAATCTTAAATTCATATCTTAAATCTAGATAAGAAAACAGTATTACAGAAACATCCTAACTAGACAAAATTTCCTAAATTCTGTCCTACTTTAAGACAACCCCCAAGGTGTCTTAACTTCTGTTTAACATCTGTTTCTGTCATTTTATGCAGTGATAGGCAGCATAGTTCACTATAACTAACATAATGACTTTCATCAGTTACTTTCATCTACATTGAAAACAGTGCCTTGAATTAGGAGGGTTTTTTTTTCTTTTTCTAACAGCGTTTTAAAAATGGCAGACATAATCTCCACCATCCTCTCTTATAACCTTCGTTTATGCTGATAAAAAAAATCGGCAGATAAAATATTACAGTGATGGTGGTGAATAATGAGGCAACTGAGCTGAACGTGTTGCTGATTATTAGGTGGAATAATGTTAGTGTAGTTGGCTAAAGCATTTGGGAAATAGAAACTGAAACTGGATAGCAGCAATCCTCTGATAAACAGCACAAAGTGCTGTCACAATATTCTTAACTTTCAGTTTATAGTGCTTTATTTTTGTCTGACCTCTTTTGCATCAGTAACAGTAGCTGGCTGTCTGGTTAACTAGCTTGATTATTTTGATTACGTGTTTATGTTTCAGTTGTGTGCCTATGGTCAATGGCTAGGCACCAGACCTCACTGTTGATTGTTGACTTCAGTCAAAAGTTAAGATTTCCTAACTTGAGATAAGATGCTGGTAAGATAAGATTCCTAAATTAACATTTGCTTCTGTAATACGAATTTGTGAAAAATCTTATTCTGACCTGTCAGATCTTGACTTAAGACAAAAAGAAAGTTTCCATAATACTGCCCCAGACGTCCAAAGCTTTTAGTGGTGAACAGTTTAATCCACAAAGAGCCGATGTTGCTACAGGTTTTATTTTAAAAAAACAGAAGCACAAATGATCCACCTATTTAATCAGTTAGTCTCAGTCTTCAGCAACTCATCATGTGTTCTTGCGTTGTTGGAATGAAAACCTGCAGCCACGCTGGCCCTTTGTGGATAAGATTGGACACCCCTAATTTGAAAGCAAGTTTCACATAAAGCAGTAGCAGTCAAAAAGAATTGTTCATGTGCACATATGTCATAGACTGATGTTTAGCTACTGCTTTTTTCATGTTCACCTTGTCTGTTTACTTTCCAATGAGAGTGCAAATTCCACACAGTTCTTTAAGTGTAATTCAGGCACAATTTAAAAAATTGTAAAGCAGTTTGAGACTGCTAATTATTATAATATGTGCTAATTATTATAATTATAATTATGCTAATTATTATAATGTTTGCAATTATCACTGGCTTGCTAACATTCATATGAAATTTAATACCTGATTAAGGAGTTGTGATTCTGTTAGAGCTGCTCACACATAACTAAGTTCTTCCAAGGAGGAAGTTTAGTGTCCCAGCTTAGAATACATGCTATGGTAAATTGATATTTCTCTGTGGACTTGATGATTGAAGCCCTGTTTCTGTGGGAATGAAAGAGCTGCATCTTGTAGAATGTGGGAAAATAAGCTGCTTACACTAGAAGTGAAGGCATTTGGGACTTGGAGAGGACTCTTTTAGATAGATAGATGAACATTTTTTTAACTGGGCATCTCAAAAATCACAGACTCTCCCCTCAAATTTTGCATTAAATGTGTTTAGGAACCAGAACTAAGTGTCTGGAACATAAACACACTTTCCTGGTGCCAGCCACAAACCTGCAAAGCAGATGCACCATTGATGGTGTGTTTAATGACTCTGAAACACTAATGCAGGTTCTCTTATCTTAACTAATAACACAAACTGCCTTGTTCTGTTCTCTCATTACTTTGGCTTGGCATTGTTAATTTATCACAGGGTCTTTTATGGGTGCCCGTCTTACCTTGTTTGATGTGGAGGGCCGTCTTGGTCAGTGTTGGTTTCTGGAATGTTTTGCGTGCGAGCTTGAAGCAGGATGAATGTTTAGAGGGGAACATGGTCAGTCTCTCTTTTCTCTCCCAGAGTAAGATAAACACTGTCGGCAGAAGAAAGCTGTCTCGACCTTCAGACCAGCCTCTGACACAACCCTCTCATTCAGGCCCAGCCGCTATTTATGTGTATGTGTGTGTGTGTGTGTGTGTGTGTGTGTGTGTGTGTGTTTTAATATCAGACCAATCTAGGGGCAGATGGTTATAGAATCAGAATTATGTATTAATGCAGACCCTCAATACGTATCTTAATTTGATTATTGCACATTGATTAATGATCTGAATTATATGTAATATAAAGTTCACATTTCATACATTTCTTCACATGATAATAACTATCCAGTATATCTTTCAGTGCAGTGAGTGCTATCCTTTAAGCAGATTGAAATGTAAAAAAATAATAATCTTAAAAAATTAATGTAAAAAAGTTTAAGATTTCTGTTTCCATAAAATATTCTACATATTATTAATGCTTTACTTTATTCAAATTTTATAAATCTTGGCTGTTTATGTTTTATGCTAATAGCTGAATCAGCTGAGTTTGTTCTTTTAAAAAAGGGATTAACGCAGCAGTTCAGTTTGTGTAATGATTTCCTACACACAACATTGACTACAAGCTTAATAATAGAGATGCATTATGGTATTGAAATTGTACTGTTTTGATCAGATAACTGTTTTAAAAAATGTTAGGCATTGGCATTTATTTTACTGGGGGTATTGATATGAAAGGGAGGATGAGAAAGGGGAGCTGTAGAGCTGGACATATGTTTGTTTGCTTTGATGGTGGTCATTAATTTGGAGGCAATGTCACAGTGACCCCTTTGAACGTCGCTGTAGAACCTTTTCTGGGGTTCTCTCATGTTGGAATTATAAAAACATGAGTTATAGGTCTGTTTATCCTGCTCTTAAGACCCAGAGTGCATTATCAAACACAGAATGCATTAGGGCTGGTATTGTTAAAAGTGTTTTTAGGATCTAATAAATTCTGCTTATTTATGGGGTGGTGGTCAGGCCGCTTCACCTTGACCCTCTGCTTTCTATTTAGCCTGAGCTCTGCTCGCTTGTACCTGTATTCTTTCCCAGCAGCCACATTGTGTGTGTGTATGTGTGTGTGTGTTTGTGTGTGAGAGAGAGAGAGAAAAAGAGTGAGTGTGGTTAAGATGTTTATAAATCTACGTTATGACCTAGTTTTTCTTATTCACTCACACTGAGCAAATCTTTAGTGAAGAAGTTGCTGGATTAGCATCAAGTGCTGTGTTACCAAGCTCTTTCCCTGCCTTGAAAACTCCTTGTGTTCCCATCTAATAGGTGTCATAGATGTTTCCATTTTATTGAGAATAAATAACAGAGTTTGCCAGTGAAAATACTCTGAACTGTATATCATAAGTTATTATTGTACAGTGAGTTGCTTTGACCCCCCTTCATAATGGCAATGTATAAATGAATGTGCACAATTCTCCTGATAGCAAGCTGCTTTTTGTCAGTATGTTCTCTAGTAGGTGGGGCTACTTCATTATTTTTTTATGGCAAATCAAAAACTAGTGCTACACATGTAAACATGTAAATATTAGTTATTTAAATATGCAAAAAAATTGCAATTTTGCAGAGCCATGGTCAAATAAATATATAGGAGAAACGAGAGTTTAGCTTCAGAGTGCATGTTGTTAGAAATGCTGTAAAAGTAATGTTCTTTTTTTTGCTCGTGCGCATCCTCAAAATAGTAAAATATAGAGGAAATTAAATGAGCTTGTAATCTGAGTCTGCATTGTCTCCTCATTGTTTTAATAACACAAAAGACAAACTTGGCAAGATGAATGGCTTATTCTTTCTGTGTTTGCTATTTTAAAAATATGGGTTTCTTCAGTTTCATCTGCTTGAGTTTTAGCACTACAAGTTAATGCCATTTGATGACTAAAATATAACTTACAGAAGTCATAAGGGTAGAGGCATACTTAAAGAATTCACTGTAGGATGTAGTAAAGTTCGGTCTTGAACATTAATAGCAATTAGTTGGCTATAATAGCCACCTCTTGGCTTATTATAGATTTGTGATATTGTCATACAGAAATTGAATTGTAGCAACAAAAGAACATAGAAATTCAATATTTTAAATTTTTACAGTAGCTTACATTAGTTCATAGTATATATAGTGTATGCTACCCCCTCGCTTTAAATTTTAACATCAATTTTCAGGAAATGTGTTCTTGAAGCTGAACTACATTAAGTTGAGTGTTTTCTTGCATGGACCATCTTTTTTACAGCATCTCATTTATGCCTTGTTTCGTGTCAATTACTGTATTGTTAGTCTATTACGGACATGTGGCCGCAGGGAAATAAATTTGGGACCAGATTGTTGTTCAGATTGATATTCACTGCAGTATTATGGCTCTCTTTGGTTGCCTCTATGCCTGAAATCACTACTTCATCACCAAAGCCTCCGACCGAGATAGGAGTCTACATGTCCAGTTAGAGACCTTAAAGCATTCATAAGTAGACTACAAATAGACCGCCCCAAACGACCACTGTATTAGTCACTACATCTTTCGATGCTGGTGGAAATAATGGTTTAGTCTTTGGTGAACTCCTGATGACATCAATCGCGAAACAACATGATTTTTGTGTGAACGCTGCCCTGCTGACCTGATGCTAAATGCACGAACAACAAACTTTTGATTTCTGATTCCTATTTAAAGTTGTTATATATTCAGAGAAAATTATGTCGAATATTGTATCATTGCCGTTGACGCCAAATCAGACAAAAAAATTCACCGACTTGTGGTTTAAACAGGACTGCTCAAGAGT